>NC_041224.1:39738815-39777182 GCF_002837175.3 Physeter macrocephalus | reverse complement strand
TTGGAGATTAATCCTTTGTCCGTTGCTTCGTTTGCAAATATTTTCTCCCGTTATGACTCCTCCTCTTTTTCAGGGCATCAGGCCTGGAGCAATATTTTATTCATTATAAATAATGCTGCATGAAACTTATTGCATGAAGTGAAGTGCTCTTAAAACCAATACCAGCACAGCTGATATTCATACGTGAGCCTCCAAGGGGGCCTCGGCCCCCCTGGGATTGATGTCCACACTTGGAACTTATGTCAGCTCTCTGGTTGCCTATAACTTTGCCAAGGAGCACCCCATCTTGCTGAAAGGTCCATAATGTTAGTTCCTCGTTAGCCGTTTACTGATTCGCCTTCGCCCTGCACCTGGAGGTCTTTTCTGCATATCTTGATCGGTTTTCATTGAACACCTTTTCTATACGAAGCTATGTCATGAAGCGCTCTGGGGAAGGCAGGAATGAGGTACTGCCCTCAAGAAGCTTTCCGACTAACAGGGGGGATGACTGAGTATAGACATTGGAAGCATCTGTAAGGTATGGCATCCAGCAGGGATGCAAAGAGCTATAGGAGGGGAGAGATGGGAACACATGCTCTCCCAGGGGCTCAGGAAAGACTCCGAGGAGGAGGTGATGTGGTATCAGGGAGCCTGAGAGGATGAGCGTGGACAGGGAGGGTAGGGACATATTACAGGGGCTTTAAATGCCGCAGTGAACAGCAGCGCTTAACGCAGAGGGCAGTGGGGGCACCGCTACTGACTTTTCAATGGAGGTGGAAGGTGAGCAAAGCTGAGCTTTTAAAGGATTGACCTGACAGCACGCTGCTAGTATGAGATGAAGTCAGGATAGACTACAGGGATGAAGCTATGGGGGCGTGGACTGAGGTACCGGCACTGGAAGTGCAAAGGTGGGCCAAACTGCGCTGTGAAGGAAGAGCCATGGGACCCGACAATAGCTGGAGCTGGATGTGGGTGGGAAAGGAAGATGGGTCCAAGACACACTGCGGCTTTGGCCTGGCTGATGGGGAGGATGACAATGCCATTCAGAGCAAATGGAAAATAATGTCTATCTCAAAACACAAACGTTGCTTTGTTCACATAAAGGAAAACAATAAGAAAATCAGGAACAAAAATCAGGCCTCTACAAGGCCACCATCAATACCCTGAAAGAGCTTGCTAATTCAAAGACAAGAAACAGAAATAAGAGGTATAAGAATTTGAGAAGAGATAAAATTGTCATAGTTTGAAGATGAGATGACTGTCTACCTAGAAGTCCTGACAATCAACTAGAATTCATAAGAGTAAGTGATTTCATCCAAGGTGAGTATAAAAATCAATGTCTATCTTCTATTTTTGCTGCAACTGTCAAAAGGACCTACCTTTAAGAGCATCCAAAATAGAAGATACCAAGGAATAACCTTGACGAGATCAGTGTCAGATCCATGTGAAGGAAAGCACAAAACTTTACTGAGAGATAGAAGAGAATAATTGAAGAAACAGAGAGACATCTCAGAAGAACAAATATTGTAAAGCTACTAAATATGTGAACTTACTTAATTTTACAATTGCCAATCAAAACACCAAGTGATTTTTCCCCCCACAGGGTCAGAGGGACTTAAAAAAATTATTACTACATTTAACTGAAAGATTAATTCCTAACATAATTCAGACAAAGAAGTGTAATGATAAAGAACCAGTCCTACAAGTCATCAAAGTGACCTGGAATAAAAATAAACAACTCCAGTTCAAAGGATCCAAATAGAAAGCCATGTATAATAATTTAATGCATGCAGCATGTGTCAGTGAAGAAAGGAATAATTATTCAAGAAATAACACAGATATGACTGACTAGTCATTTGGGGGAAATTTAGATGTTCACATCAAGGCCTTTATCAAAATAAATCCCAAGTGGATGAAAGAATAAACTTAAGCAACAGTTCAAGTTTAGACATCTAAAAATTAATACAAGTTATTCTTTTTATCATATCTTTGGAGCAGACTTCAAAGGCTCTGAGCAATGGAAGGAATTACAGAGAAAAGCACTGATAGATTTTACTCAAAAATAGAAGAGAACAGCTACAATTTAAAAGCCAAGTTAACAAATGAGAGGAAATATTAGCAACAAACATGACACATTTTTGTAATCTGTGGAAGAGCAGATATTTAAGCCCAAGTCAATAAACAGGCAAAGAACAGATGATTTAGGGAAAGAGAAGGAGAGCGGAGATGGAAGGGAGAGGTGGGAAAAGAAGGTAAATAAAAAGAAAGAGAGAAACAAAAAAAGAAAAGAAAAAAAAATATCTAAATGTTGTAATGCTTGTAATTTTCCCTATGTTTTAAGATTTTCCCTTTATAAAATAAGCTAAAATGTTAGTAGGGCTACTCTCTGGATGAGACAGTGATGATCTACTTCCTCTTTCAACAACTGGGTATTTCCTCTAATTTTCACATTTAAAATCAGGCTGCGGCTTACCATCTATGGTGTGTCGGAATTTAATTGCCAGCATTGATTTCTTGGTAGTATGAAAATAATAATGATGCTGCTGGTGATGGTGATGCCACATCGTACAATAATAGAATCTTTGATTCAATGAAAAATGTTATATATAATACCAGCTCTGCCACTTAGTAGCCAAGTGACTTGGAGCGAAGTCACTTAACTTGCTGTGCCTCGGTTTCCCCATCAGTAAAACGGGTAAAATAGTCCCTACTTTAAAGACTTGTTGGGGGGAATAAATGAGTACACATACGTGAAGCTCTTAAACGTGTAGTAAGTAAATAATCTCCATTTTATAGAAGGACTCAAAAAGGTTAAATAACTTACCCAAAGTCCCCACCCTTAGGTATGCATCTCAGCTGGAATTCAAATCCATATTTATCTGGTTCTGTTACACTGCCTAATTCCCAAGGTAGAGGTAAAGATCAAAGACTTATGCTCCCCGATTTATGCAAATGTGTTAGCATTGGTGACATTAAACAGCTGTCAGATTATTATTACATAATCTGATCATTTAACTTACAAGTGGAAGTGGTATAAATTTTTGCTTTTTACCAGCTGCATTGCAAAGAGGTTTTTTTTTTCCCCCTTACTCTTTGGCTTTTAAGGATGTATTTTTGTATTTCGTGAGGTTAGACGGAAAGAATTGGCCCCAAACTGCCTTGGAAAAGCTGCAGGCTGACACCATATTGAGGCCAGAGATGGAGCCCATGCCCATAGAGTTCTCTGTCCACTTCAGTAAGTAGCCATTAGCCCACATGGAAACAAAAATGACTGGTCCAAAGTAGACGTGCAGTATTATGACTTACCATTCTGTCTGCAAATCCTCCTGCTATCCCGAGGCGAAAGTTCTGCCCGTATCTAAGGACCTGACCAATGACCTCTCCAGCTGCACTGTCAGTGGAGAATTAATATAATATAAATTCTCTGTATTAGGATCATTCTACAGCTCTATTTTCTGTGTATGCACTTTTGTTTATAATTTTCTTAGTAATGTCTATTCCTGTACCATAACTGAAATAAGTCACTTGCCAAAAGGTCTTTTCTTTTGGCCTTCAAGTCTTGCTGGTACCTTACTCACTGTCTTCCAACACACTCGGAACACACAGTGTTCCCATTTTGTGAGCCTAGGGTGGACTGAGCAAGTCCTACTGTCCTACACTAATGAATTGGTCCAAGTCTACTGACATCTTTTTTTAATTGAAGTACAATTGATATATAATCTTATATTTAGTTTTAAGTGTATACATCATGATTTGATATTTATACACGTTAGGAGATGATCACAATATATCTACTTACCATCTGTTGCCATTTAAAATTATGATATTACTGACTATATTCCCTATTCTATATATGACATCCCCATACACTGACAACTTTAGAGAGAAGCAAGGTAACAAATTTGTAGACATTTAATACACTCTTCCCTCTTAATCTTCCAGGAAACAGAAATTGTGATCAATTTTTAGCTGTTTTAACATAAATTATGTGTATTCAAAAATATCTAAAGACTTACAGGACTAGTTATATCCCTGTCATATAAACTTGCTATCATAGTTTAGTAACAAACTGAAAGCAATGACTTTTAATTGTAATTATGTATCTATTCTCTAAGGATTTAAATGCTCATCTCCAAAAATTCAAGTACATTTTTAGTGGACAATTAATTTTAAAACAGCAAATCCCCATGTACTGCTACCTTGCATTTAACTATATATTTCTGATGTAGAAATAACAGACTAGCATTAAAAACAATGAAAGCACTCAAATGAGCTCAAAGCATTATGAAATGTTATTAGGAAAACCCACTTCGCTTCTGGCCAGATTCTGAATTTAATTCCCTGGGTCCAATACTTTTGAATTAAGCATTTTGAATTGAATTCAAATTATCCATTATCCTGATGTGAACTGAAATCAAATTACCCATTATCCTGATGTTTAAGGTAACAGGATTGTAAAGGCCCCTTGACAATCATTCTCAAGATAAGAAAGCAAGATGAGAATTACAGAGAATATTCACATAACCTTTGCCTCCAATCAGCACTGCTCCGATCCCAGGGCATCCTTAAACTGCAAGTGAAAACAGATATGTATGATGAAAATGAGCCTAAAATTAAAGCATCTTTACCACAAAATGGTAAAAGTGTTTCTGCCAACCGGGATCTTGGTTTGAGCTGCGCTCAGGCCACAGGGCACCTCTAATTCGTCACTCAGATGGGCTTTAATTTCATCTGGAGTCATACACAAGCTCAGGTCCCCGCCCAGAAACAGATCAGCTTCTGTCTCAGCGCGGTCAGGATTCACAAGCATCACTTTGTCGCCATAGCGAATGTATCCGTCTTCAGATATGGAAAGCTGCATCTACGATTTAAATAGGAGTTTTTCAGATAAACCACGCAATTCCTTCACAGCCAGTGCCGAGGCCACTGCAGACGTACCCTCTTTGAAGAAGGGATTGACTTGAATTTCCTGAAATCTTTCTCCTTCCTTTTCCTGCCACCAATCTGCTCCCAATTTGCCAAATCAATGTCTCTGATAATCCCAAACGAAGTAAAATAAAGCTGATGAAAAATTACGTGGGTTGATTCCATTATTAATTTATTCAACATTCCTAGGAATTTTCTTGAGCACCAACTAAAGGGCATTTTACTCGTGCATGTATCAATCTATTCATTTCTTAATCTGGAAAAATGCAGGTGAACAAAATTAATAGCAAACTTCTCATGTTTCTAAAATCTTAGGGAATTTTAAGCATTGTGGTTACCTAAAGAGAAGAATTGGTATTTTCCAAATGACAACTCACTTATGGAATTTATGCTTGCTTAATATATTCTCACATTTAATTTGACAGACTTTTGAAAACAACGCTTGAATTTAAAATTACCGGTCTCAAAAGATTCTCTTTCAGTCTTCTGTTTCTCTGTATGAGAAGCTGTCCCTTGTCCCTCTTTGCTAAGAAGTCTTTCATGAGCTCCTGGTTAAAGAGAAAAATGAATGAAACCCAAAGGGTCAACAATAGTCCCGACTAATAGAGATACTGAGAGCTTTTAGGTCCAAAGCACGACACGTTGTAAAAGCAAAATTGGAGAACGTAAAAAGAAATGTGAGCATAATGGGAATGGGGGACGTTTTTTAGCATTACTTTATTTTTTGTTTCATTGTGGAGTGTTTAGAAAAATGAGAAAGACACACAAAAGAAATATCACCTGTAATTACTCCAACCAGTGACAATGATGAGTAACATTTGGAGGTCCTATATCCCCTCCTACTGAGGTCTCTGCTAGTTGTATGATGATGGACACAGAAAGCGTCTCCCCACCCAACTAGTTCCATAAAAGGATGGCCCGGGGTCTTGTTAAGACCGCCATAGGACAATTCAGGGCAATGAGTATAAGGTCAGTAAAAGGGATGCTACGGGGACACTCAGGTGGGGATGTGGGACAAGGTGGGGGATGGGGGCAGTATTTCCGCTCACAGTCTACCTGCTCACCTGGACCGCAGCTTCGGAGACTGTGTCTCTGCGGAACAGAGGGAATTTAGTGGGGCTCTAGACTAAGGGAGAGACACAGGCAGGGGCCTTGAGAGTTTGGGAGGCCAAGAGACGCGCGTAAAGAGTAGAAGGGCGTGAGACCTGCGGGTCGGCCAGTGAGATTCTTAGGGCGTTCAGAGGGATTTGGGATTTTAGGGACATTGGGTGTGTGCTGGGTGCGAAAGGAGACTTGGGATGCTCAAAGTAGGGGCCCGAACTTAGGCCAGGCAGGGGAGTCCCCGGGCAGCGGGCGGGCCGTGCCCGGCCACTCCCTCCGTACCTCCTCCAGGTAGACGTCCTCGTTCCAGTTGCCCATCCGGACTCCTGGACCGTACAGGTTCTGAGCCATCGTCCCCTGCTCTGCCACGAACAAGCTTCCGGGGCACAGCGCCTGTGTTAGCCTCCCCGTCGCCATGACGACCCGGCCCCCTGCGATTGGCCAAGGTCCGGGACCCTGCTAGCCAATTAGTGACGACACACGAGTTGCGCAGGGCTCTGGTGCGGCCCCATCCCAGGGGCTGTCACCGCACCGCCCCCCAACACCCTGCGCCTAACTTCCCCTCAGGTTTTTCTCGAGTTTAATTGCAAAGCAGGCAAGAGAAAAAACTCGAGCCTACAGACCTCACTGTCCTAAATGCTCGCTAGAGAGAAATTTTTAACTTTTTTTTTCTTTTGGAATCTAAACGAAAATTGCTTTTAAGTAGAGTATCCCTTGCTTTGGGGGGCAGCAAAGAGGAACTTTGAAATGGAAGCATAGCTTGCGTGCAGCCTACTTTTATTATCAGCAAGCAGCCATTTCATCCTAATCACAATACAGGCTCAATGTAGAAATTTGGAAACCAAAATAATATAGAAAGAAGGTGGAAGAGAAAATTACTCAAAATTTTCACTGCCTCCAAAGTAAGAAATATGTCATGCTAGCCTATTTGTATTTATATGCTTCTGAGGCGGTTCTTATTTTCACAGACTTTACAGCATTCCTCCTCCCTCCCTCAGATACCAAGTGCAAGGACAAGCCTATGATTTGCAAGAAGTCTTGATGAAACCGGAATATGCTGGAGCCAACATTTTTTAAACAAAATATAATTTTATGAGTAGGAAGGGTAAACAGGTACTGCAGGACTCCCCAGGGCTTGATGCTGATTGAATGCATTCAGTAATTCACCTTTATTTAGTGTCTACTAAGAGAGGACAGAAATGAAAGACACAGGGACCTTTCTTCCCTTCAGCAGCCTCAGTCTAAAAGAGAAGAGAGTTCATGAAAACAAATTCCTTCAGAAAGAATGGAATGAGTGCAATTAAAGATGTGCCAATGAAGGGCCATAGGCACTTAAAGAAAGATTCATTTCTGACTTGGGGGATGGGGAGAATGAGAGCAAGGAGATCTATGGGTGGTGACTGAGGGAAGGGGGACTTTGGAGATGAACTTGGATTTGAGCTGGCAGGCTGCAGCTTGAGATACAAATAGGAATATTCTCACACATTTGTGAATCCACGAGCTTTTTCAGTACAGCACCACATGCTAGGATCCTTCAAAAGGATAAATGGGACAAAGAAGGTAGGTCAGATATTATACCACTAACTGCACTTGATAAATCAAGTAACTGAGACTCAAAGATGCTAGTGGCTTACCCAAGTTCACACTGCTAACAGTTGCTCAAAGCAAGGACTTAACTCAGATTTTCTGACTCCAAAGTCCATGTTTTTTCTCTGTTTCCATATTCCCTGTAAAATTGGGAGTATGATAAGGCAACTTTCGTCTCCATATGATTTATTAAGGTTCTAATGATTCAGTTATTTACTTAAGTCCTTACACCAAGACAGCTTTGCTCTCACCTATTTTCTTTGTGCTATATGGTCAAGTATTGCACACTTCTGATGTTACAAGATCAACAATACAATTCCATACCTGTTGCTTTATGCAATTGCTTCTTAAATCAGTCAGGACTAAAAATGTGCAATTATACTCTTTTGTAAATTACATACATAATTATCTTTATTTTTTCATGTGGATTTCTTGTAAAGCAGGTCTGCTAACAACACATTCTCTCAGTTTTTACCTGTCTGCCTATTTCACCTTCATCCTTGTAAGATAGTTTTACTGGGTATAAGTCTCTTGGTTACGGTGTTTTCTTTTAACACTTCAAATATGCCCTCCTTCTGCCTTCTGGCCTCCATTGTCTCTAATAAGAAGTCAATGATTAATCTTATTGGGGTTCCCTTGTTTGTCTACTAAGTGTGTTGTACAGCCCCCTGCTGCTTTCCAGATGTTCTCTTTGTCTTTGTCTTTCATCATTTTGACCATGGTCTGAGAGGCACTCTCTTTGCATTTATCCTATTTGGAATTTGTTGCGCTTCTTGGATGGGTAGATCACTGTTTTTTTTTTTTAAATAGAATTTGGGATTTGCCATTCTTTCTTTGAATATTATTCTGCTCCCTTTCTTTCTTTCCTCTTCTTCCAGAACTCCTTATTGTTGGTGCACTTAATAATGTCCTTGTTTCTTTAAGTCCATATTCCCTTTTCTTCCTTCTTTTTTCCTCTCTGTTCTTCAAATTGCATAAAATTTCTATTGATTTATCTTCAAGTTTGCTTATTTCTTCTTCTGCCAGCTCAAATCTACTATATTCCATCTATCTGGTGAATTTTTCATTTTGGTTATGATACTTCTCAACTCCAGAATCTCCACTTGCCTCTTTTTTTTTATCATTTCTCTATTGATAATCTATATCTGAGGAGGCACTGTCATCATACCTTCCTTAAATTCATTAACCTTGGTTTCTCTTAGTTCTTTGAACATGTTTATAATAATTGCTTTGAAGTCTTTGTCTACTAAGTCCAACATTTGGGCCCTCTCAAAGCCTGTTATTTTCCGTGTGGATGGATCACGTGCTTCTGTTTATTTGCAGGTCTCACAATTTTTTGTTGAAACCTGAACATTTTAGATAACATATTGTAGAAACTCTGGGTACTGATTCCCCACCCACAGTGCCTGTTGTTGTTGTTTGCTTATCCACTTGTGTATCTGTTTAGTGACTTTGGCTAGACTTGTTAGGTAAGGTCTATGCCCCAACAGGGTACAGCCCTCTGATGTCACTCTTCAGGGGTATAGCCCTGAACATGCACAAGGTCCCCTGACCCCCTAGGTAAATCTTAATATGATAAAGTAACATAAAGAAGCATCTCACAACTTACAACACAGGTGGATTTAAAAGCCAGGTGATAATAACAAAACTATAAACAAACATACAAGGAGTTTTTTGAAAGAGCTTTTTACTAATTTTTACTTTTTTGAAAAATTATGAAATCTTTATTTTATTGCAATTATAGAGTATTTTAAATTTATATTCTTCACAACTGCTCAAAGTTAATATTAAAACAGAAATGCACACATACATTGCGAGACTCTGAGTAATTTACTCAGTTCATGGTATAGCAATAAATATCTGTTTAAATTAGGACACCATTCCCTCCCTTTTAGAATTATTATAATTTTGACATAAACCAGGTATATACTGGAAAACTCATTTGCTACTTTTCTTTCATCATTTGATGAGGCTCTTGGAAAAAGTTAATTGGAGCCTTTTGTTACTTACTTGTGAAACATCTGGCAGGAAAACAAAAGCCAAAGAAATACTTGGACAGGATCATTTTTAGAAAAGAAAAGATCATTTTTAGGACTTTTAGGATAAGGTTCAGATATTGAGAAAGAGAAGTGAGAGTTATAATCTTAGAAGCAAGTAACTTCCAGGCTGCAGAAAATAAGTTTTCAAGTCCTCATTGGACAAGAAACATTGTAAGTGATCACTGTGTCCTAAAGGGAAAAAATGGGATTGAAGTTCCTTTCACTCAGCTTATGCACCCATTTTTGTCTCCGAGCCTCAGCATCTTCATCAATAAAAACGAGTTAAGGATAATTTTAGAGCTAACTCTCTAGGAAGCATTTCCAAAATACTCTGTGTATGTTAACAGCTGTGGAGAGGGAAAGAGCTCTGTTGTAGACCAGTTTGAGAAAGGCTGGGTTAAATAGGCATCCTTATTGTAGTCCTTCTCAGAGCCTTGAATGTCTCGGCACTCTCTATAAACCCACAGAAAGATGATACATATGGCATTGCCCAAGCTAAGTTCACTGTGGAATACTTTTTAAAAAGAATCATCTTGGGACTTCCCTGGTGGTGCAGTGGTTAAGAATCCTCCTGCCAATGCAGGGGACACGGGTTCGAGCCCTAGTCCGGGAAGATCCCACATGCCGCGGAGCAACTAAGCCCGCGAGCCACAACTACTGAGCCTGCACGCCACAACTACTGAAGCCCGCGCGCCTAGAGCCCGTGCTCCACAACAAGAGAAGCCACAGCAGTAAGAAGCCGGTGCACCGCAACGAAGAGTAGCCCCCGCTCGCCGCAACTAGAGAAAGCCCGCGCACAGCAATGAAGACCCAACGCAGCCAAAAATAAATACATAAAATAAATTAATTTTTAAAAAAGAATCATCTTGCAAGAATAAGTTTTAAGAGCTTTTGGGCGGCTCAAATGATATAACACTATGTAAAACGGGTCGGATTTGGACATGTAGATAAAAGAATCAAGGTAAGCACTTGACAGACAGAGGAAACAGGATGCAGCAGGGCAAAGAAGCTGGAATCTCTAGGGGCCAGAAAGAGGCACACAGTAATGAACGTAACTGGGGAGAAGATGGTGCGGGGCGACCTGTGGTACAGAGGTGAGAGCTGTGGATTTTCTTCTTTAAGTCAGAGAGCCATGAAAGTTTCCGAAGAGGAAATTGACAAAGGGCAGGGTCGAGCTTTGGAAGTTTGCTGGGACTATAGGCTGTGGATTTCAGGCAGATGGGCCAAGGAGGGGGCAGGGGTCCCAGTTAGGAGACAGCCTGGGGAGAGGTGATGGGTGTGCTTAAGTAGAGAGGTAGAAAGGAATGATAAAATAGCTCAAGTCAGGACGGTGAGCTCTTGGAAAACGACTGTGCAGTGGGAGAATCCATTGTTCACCCAGCCAAGAGTCACCGAGCCCCAAGCCCTGTGCTCAGGGATAAATAAGGAAATCATGGGCCCTGCCTTCGTGGAGAGTCAAAAGGAGGACACAATTCTGAACAAATAAGTATACATGGGAGGCCTGGTGTCAGAGAGTCAGTGCAGGAAACACTTCTCTGAAAGGATGTCAGCAAATAACCACCCTTGAACAAGTAGGCAGGTTACTGAAAGTCCTGATCGAACTATAATACATCATCATTTTGTTAGTACGTCATTTATTCTATCCTCTCCAAAGACCACAGGGTGGCGTGTGACCAGAAAAGTGTCTCCCCCTCTTGTTTTCCCTTCTGGTTGCACCAGACCCCTGGGGAAAAGACCACCCACAATGCACTTGTAATTCTCCCTGTCCAGATGCAAGCACCAGAAGCCAGCCTTCACCCCAGGGGCAAACCTGCGGGACTAAAGTCTCTCAGTCCCTCTTTATTGCCCTTGGCAATCCTGCAGAAAACCGGCCGTCCCCCTCCATCTAGGCTGACCTCTTGGGTGACAGGCTTGCATGTACTCTTAAGTCCTGGAAGCAGAAGAAATTTCCTTCTGTTTACAATCCTGACTTCTGAGGAGGGTGTACCCTATGAAGAGGAAGCCCTTCTGTTCCACTCCTCTCCCTGGTGGGCTTGGAAATGCCAGGGGCAGGATTTGGCGGCAGGAGATAGGAAAAGCCAAATGGCCTGCCTAAGAGAGCAAGAAGAAAACCAGTTTCTTCCCTGTCGGGGCAGGGAAGTCTGGAGAAGCACCAGCACCTGGGGGAAGGGGTGACCAGGAGAAAAGAAGCTCCCTGGGCAGGACTCTGCACTTTCCACAGGCATGGAAGCAAGGCTGCCAGCTGTCTCTTCTAGATCTCAAAGCACAAGGAGGATGTTTAGGTTCTAGGAGTGTCATTCTGTTTTAAAAGTACCAGAAATTCATTTCAAACTCTTTCCCCCTTTTTAAAGTAGGGGAGCCCCCTTTTCCAACCAAAGCAAGACAGAACTGAATTACATAAAACAGAGAGACTCAAATGATGAGCCCCAAATGTCCACCCTGTCCCCCGGAGGACACCGAGAGTCTACAGAGCCTAGTTTGAAAACAGCTGATCTATTTTGTCTCATGCCTGACTTTACAGGAGATGAAAGTGAGGCTTACAGAGCGGGACTCAGTGCCAGGAGTTCTTCAGGAAGAAAAGCAGGGGCTGGAATCGATGCCACTTTCCTCTCAGTCCAGGGCTTTTTCTACTTTTCAGCCCTCACAGGTCCCCATCCGAGGGACCACTCATCTTTTTAACCACTGACCCGTTAATCTTGTCTTTCTTGTCAAAAGAAAGTTCTGGCCTTTATCGCTCCAGAAAGATATACATAGAAGCATTTTACACATTGAAGGCAAGATTTAGAATGCAACAAGGATAAATCCATTTGGGTCCACTTCTCCTATTCTTTTGCAATATGAAAGCCAGTAATTACAAATGTGTTCTGAAAGCAGGGCAACCATGCAAACACTTAACAGTACCCTAGGACACAGTGGAGAAATGAACCAGTTCCAGGAACTTCTTGAGGGTGTCAATGCAAAGACATATTTCCCCAAGCGGTCAGCGTTTCCAGTTCCTTTAATGTGACGGGAAAAGATAGAATGTCCCTTCGATTCACAAATGAGGAAATGGAAGCACAGAGAGGTTATGGGGAATACCCAAGTTAGCATCCGAGCCAGAACTAAAAGCTACCACAAGCATGCAGGAACAGAGGAGGAAGAAAGGAGAGAAAACAGAGGAAAATAGGGCCTTGTATTTTCATAGCATCCCCAGGTGTTACACCGCTTTCCACACAACATTTTATTTGAGTATTACCATTACAGGAAGTTGGAAAATAATTCTATGTTCTATGGCTAGCTCTGTGGTTTAAAACACAAGCTCTGGAGTCAAACATTCCTAGTTCAAATCCCAGAACTAACCACTGGCAGGCTGTGTGACCTTCAGGTAAAGTCACGACCTCTCTGTGACTCAGTTTCTCCATCTGTAAAATGAGGAAATAATAAAACCTACTTCATATGGTTACTGGGAGGCATAAATGAGAGTGTCCAGGACAGAGCAAGCAGTCAGTAGCTACTGCTGCTTATTGAACTGGAAAGACCGACATCAGGAGTGGCTTGACCAAGGAGTTTTCTGTTTGCAAGATTCACAAGTTTAAAGTTCAAGGGATATTTCATTTTACAAATGGGGAAACAAAGACCCAGCCAGGGGAAGAGAAGTGGCTAAGGTCACACAGCTAGTGACTCCAGGACTCTTACTAATTTCTTCTGTTAGACGCTAAGGTTCCAAGTAAGAAGCTGGGAGATGAAGCACGTCTTCAGTACGTAATTCCCAAATAGACAGTAAAGGTGGTAATGTTTAATATTATGGCTCTGTGCGGTAGAAAAATTCCATATGGGGAGTTAATTACCTATAAAGGTATCATTCTCCCTTCTCTTAGGGTGAGCTCTGAGGCAGTGCCAGTGCATGGCCTGGTTAGAGCCCTGGACCCACTCCAAATCCAGTACTCCCTGGATCATACAACTAGCACACCCTCTAAGAAATGGGGAGAGAAGTTACACATACCACAGTCCTTGAGTTGTTGAATTTCTCCTTCAAATATTCTTCTAGGGACTTCTGTGAGCTGCACTAAACTGTAGCTTCAACTAGGGTAGGGTATTCTGTTTATCAAAATCTGATAAATACCCTGAGAATTTCTGGGAAGCCCTCTCATCTGCAGCTGTTGAGAAAGAAAATTGCAACAATGATTCTGGAAGGCAATTTTGCCTTACATCATCAAAAGCCTTAGAAATAAATGTACTAGATGTCTCTAAATTCCACTTTAAAGATATTATACCAAGGAGATGTGTATATTAACAGGAAAAAATTGCAAAGAACACACAACCCAAGTATCCAATAATAATGGGTTGTTTCAGTAAATTACAGAGCATGTATGTTTTGGAAGGCTATGTGACTATTAAAAATCATGATATAAGAGCAATATTTAATGATTTGGGAGATGTTCATAACATTGGAAATTAAAATGAGATTACAAGAGTTTATAATGTAAGATGTCCGTTTTACATTTTAAAAGTGCATTTTTATTATATATATTCATAGGAAAAATGATATAATTTATAAACATGCATGACGATCTATTTGTACATCTATATGTAAAATATGCATACATGCTATATATAATACAATATATGATATCATATAAAATCATACACACGTATAATGTACATAATCTGTACATATATAATCTATACACATATATATACATAGCTGATATGGAGGGGGCATTAGGCTTCTTTTTTTTTTAATATTTATTTATTTATTTGGCTGCTCCGGGTCTTAGTTGCGGCACGTGGGATCTTTTATTTGCGGCATTTGAACTCTCAGTTACAGCATGTGGGATCTTAGTTCCCTGACCAGGGATCGAACCCGGGCCCCCTGCATTGGGAGCGTGATTAGCCACTGGATTAGCCACTGGATTAGCCAGATTAGCCACTGGATCACCCGGGAAGTCCCTGCATCAGGCTTTCCATATGAGAATGCTTGTTTTGGTTTTCTTTTCTATAATGAGCATGCAATTTTTTGCAATAATAAGAAAATCCTCTGAAGACATTCTGGCCCAGGGGTAATCCACACCTAAACTAAAGCTCTGATCCGTGTCCCAACAGCAGGACTAGTGGATAAAAGGTCTCAGTGGTTCGAGAAGTTAGGACCAAGAATGGGAGCCAACTCTCTGCTCAAACTCCTCCAAGCACCTCACTCAGCAGATGTTGGCAGCTTTTACATAATCACTGTGGTCCACTTGTGCTCATTGGTAGTTTGTCAGCCAGAAGAGCTTGTGAGGACGAGGTCTTTTCTGACCTTTCTTTGGAGGTGAATTGGATTCGATAACTGGGCAATTGCGCCCTCGTGTGGCACCTCCTGGGTACAGCTTTTTGTCCGTAACGAGGAAACTATGGACTCAAGGCAGGAGACCCCTTGTAGACCCCAGTTTACGAGTGGGTCTTTGTTCCCAAAGGGAGTTGTTAAGCTGGGCTTCTAGAAATTACAATGCATCTCCCTAGAAGTGATAAACATTGAGGTTAAGAACCACTCAAATGTCAAAAGCCTATTAAATCACTGTCTACTTATAATAGTCTCAGCTTCCCCTCCTATAAATAATACTGTTTTACAGTATGTTCTAAGAGTATCAAAATATTTGAGGCTTCCCAACAGGATGTTTTTATTGCCCTTGATGTTTCCTCTATTTGAATTTCCTTACTCAAGACACTTCTTCCCCACGTAATTTCTACTCATTCATCAAGTCCATCCCAAAGGTCATCTGCCTCAACAACCCCAGACGGGACAAAGCCAGTTACCCCTCTCCTGGCTCTCAACACACTTTGTATTTTCTCTGCAAATTTCTATGATTAGAAGTTTTTATGGGCAATGGGCAATTTGAACCAGTGCGTAAGCTCCACGAGGATGGTGGCTTTTTGTTTCATTGGTGTATCCTTAGCACTTAGCACAATGCCTGATACATAGGTGTCCAAAAGTACACGTGGATCAAAGAATTGTTCGGTTACGTATTCTCCCTTCCCAGCTCCCTTGGGACCATCTTCAGTACAGTCCAGCACAAGCACGCTTACCCTTAGATACAGTCATAAATGTTATTTACTGAAAATACCCAGCTACACCCACCAACACCCAACCAACACAGCGACTGGTTGCACACGGACTTGGCCATCTCCTGTCTGCTATTGTCTTTGAATGACTGCCCACCCAGATCTCACGTGAACCCTGAAATGAGATCCCTGGGGCATCAGGCAGGCCTCGGTTTCCCCACCAGCAACATGGCCTGATTGATAAGTTTCCTCCCTCTCCTACTCAGCGCATGCTCTGAATCTTAGGGGTGGGCAGGAAGCCCTCTCCTGTTCGTCCCAGGTGAATTGTTTTCCTTCACTTCTGCCAGCCAGCTTCTGGAGTACCCATCCTGTGCTTGCTGCTTTCTCACCTCCTGAAGACCCCTGATGTCTTCCCAGGCTCATAGTAGGCCCTCCTCTCCCCACATCCACAAACCAAGACACACTCCTTCCACCACCCGACTCTGGGGACAGAAGGTGGCTGGTGTTTGTTTGATCAATGCATGTCTCCATTCCTGTAACCTGGGTGCCCTGGGACAGGCTGAGTGGATGGAGAGATTGTGACCCAATCCAGTCTGAAAACCATGCTGAGCCCTAGATGGGGGCTGGCCACTGCCGCCCCGGTCAGACCCCTGCGTTGTGAACGGAAGTCAGAACACATCTCACAGCAGGAGCTGTTCTCTTTACAGAGCATCCCTACAGATGCTGGTTACAGGCCCCACCATGACAACAGTGCCAGAACAGGACCCGGCCCCCGCCTCCCGAAGCATCTTCTCTCCCATCCTCCCCGTGTGTTTGGTTCCCAAAGAAAACTCACTGTCAAACATACAGAAATGTCCTCTCTCTACCAACGCAGCACTCAAAAAAGTCTATTAGTTTTTCCCTGGAAAATGTCTGTTTTCCATAAATACCCATGTTCATTTGATAAACACTGATGAAATGCCTGCTATGTGTCAGATACAGAAGTTTTTGTGGCATTGAAATGAGCTTCCAGTGAGGCCATGGAATGCTCTGGAGGCTCCCACACTCCATGTGTAAGAGCAAAGTTCCCACAGCATACGGTCCCTCTCATCCATCACTGGGGCCATCTCCGTGAGAATCTCGGTCAAGAGATGTCAAGATAAAAATGTAAAAAGAAAGGAGCGATGGCAAGATAATAAACGTGCATGCCGTTTGGATCACCAAACCTATTTACAGTATTTCTCTAAGAAAAATTTATACAAGTGTAAATCTATGCCTAAGAGTGTATATCAAACAGATGCTGAAAATAGCCAAAAAGAAAAATAATATAACCTAGATGTCAATCCTTAGGAGATTGGTTTAAGTAAATGATGATACCTATCTCCAGTGAAATATTATACTGCCCTTAAAAATAATAATGAGTGGGACTTCCCTGGTGGTCCAGTGGTTAAGACTCCAAACTCCCCATGCAGGGGGCCTGGGTTCAGTCCCTGGTCAGGGAACTAGATACCACATGCTGCAGCTAAGGGTTTGCATGCTGCAACTAAAAGATCCCCCATGCCGCAACTAAAAGATCTTGCGTGCCGCCGCAACTAAGACCTGGCACAGCCAAATAAATAAATAAATATTTTAATAATAATAATAATAATAATAATAATGAGTATCTATATTTATTTACATGAAGAGGTGCCCGTGTGTACTAGGTTGAATGTTGTCCCCCCAAAATTCATGTTTACCTGGTACCTATGAGTATGACATTATTTAGAAATAGGGTCTATGCATATGTAATCAAGTTTAAAAGAGGTCATACTAGATTAGGGAGGGTCCTAATCTCATGACCAGTGCTTGTTTTTGTTTGTTTGTTTGTGGGGTTTTTTTGAGGCCAAAAAATGAGTTTATCGGGGGTTTGTTAGGACTGCAGGCCAGGAGACACAGATCCAAGAAACACTTGAACTGTGTTCCAGTAGACTGCAAAATGGGGCCCAATGACTGGTATTTTTATAAGAGAGGAATTTGGATCCAGACACGCAGGGAAAACACCATGTGAAGATGGAGACAGAGATTTGAGTGATGAATCTACAAGACAAGGGAAACCAAGGATTTTCAGAAACCAGAATCTAGAAGAAAGACATGGAGCAGATTTTCCCTTGGACCTTCCAGAAGGAAGCAACCCTGCCAACACCTTGATTTCAGGCTTCTCCAGATCTGTGGGGCAAAACACTTCTCGTGTAGCCACAGAGTTTATGAAGATCTGTTACAGCAGTTGTAGGAAACTAATCCACCATGTAAGTTGCAAACTAGTAACGTCATATACAGTATGACACTACTTATGCACAATTTTATACAAATTAATACCCATGTACAGAAGCTTAGAGGGATGTCTGAAAACACTTATGGGTCCCCTGAGCTTGCCTTCTTAGTTCTGCCCTGTGTTAGGGAAAAAAGCATCCACCAACTCTAACCCTCTTGTGAATTTAGTGACTCCTTGATGATGTTTGGATGTCAAGGGAAGAAGCGGGTCACGCCAGCACAGCCTATCCCCATCCTGCTCTCACTTCCTAACACCCTTCCATCTTCAAAGTTCCTATTCCCAACAAGTTACTCTTCCCGACCCCCACGCGGGCTGGTGGAAGGCCCTAATCCCACCGCGTCCTTCCTGGTGAGTAGCCCTCTGGCCAGTCTGTGTACCCAAGCCCGCTTGGATTCAACAGCTAATACACCCCACCCTTCAACCTAACACTAAAAATCATCAGGTCCTCACTAGCCCACGACTGGGGGTCACGGTGAGTGGATTTAACTTTTCCAAACTTCCAGACTGGAAAAGTGTAAGACTTCAATGTAAGGCCTTTGAAAAGAATTCCTTTATATGGCTCCTCAGTGTGTGATCTCCAAAAGCAATCATTCTAGGACCTTCCATAGATGGTCAAAAGTGTGCCTTGTGACTCATGGGTTGCATCCCTTTGGCACAGCTTAAGGCCCACCTGTGGGAGAAAACACCTTCCCTGTAGTTCCCAGCTTCCCTTTGTATGTCTCCTTCCATGCCTTGAGACTTTCCACGGCTCCGGCTAGGGCTCTCTAAACCCATTTCCTCACCCCACCCCCAAGGAGGGAACAGAGGGAACCAGTTCCCATTGTCCTCAGCTCCGATCTGACCTCACACCCTAGCTGGCCCTGGAAGCAGGAATTGGCAGCAGGGCTGATCCCAACTCCACAGCCTGTTGGCAATAACAGCATGTCCAGAATTTCCAGAGAGGAGTACTCAGCTACTCCTACCAAGCCCATACACAACCCGCCCACTATTTCTCTCACTCTCACAACTTGTCCAGAAATTCTAGATTCACCAACATACCCCTTCCCGGTAAGTTCTTCTCGGGGAACATGGACCAATGACCTCCTACAGAATGAGTTGGAAATGACCTACAGTCCATGACCTAGAGTTCAGCTCTGCCTGGCAAGTATCTCCATCTGTTCTTGGGTCATTGCCCATGGCCTTGCCTACCCCAGTGGGAAGGGTTTAGGTTCCCCGGGCAGCTGCTCTGTGAGAGGAAATCTGGAGCAGCTGGGCAGAGCTGGACCTAATGGGCTATGACTCCAGCCAGCCAGAGCCCACGATCTGCAACTCTTTCCTAAAAGGCATGACTTGTCCACACCGAGGAGAGATTCTCTGAGGGGTTTCAGGTTGCCAATCCATGCCATGTCTTCCACACTGGTAACAAAATATGGGTGTACCTCACTGTGGGTGACCTTAAACTTCATTTCAATCCTACCTGCTCCACTAAGGGGTTCCAAATCCCCTGTCTTGAAAGTAGCCACCAGCACTTCAGCCTGCCTCTGTTCAGTTGCCAAAAAAACTGGATTAACGTCCATGAAGCCGTGTCCACTGCCCCATGCCCCTGCCACAGCTTTCTGGCCACCCAGATGCACTGCAATCGTGAGAGAATAAAGAGCTGGGGGAGGGAGTTGGCTACAAGCTCCTGTCTCTGGATGCCCCCTGGCAGTATCTGATTGAGCCAATCCCCGTTTTTCATATTAAATTCTACTGTTTTCTCCGCTTTGCAGAAAAATGCCTGATTTTTATTACTGGATTAGGAGTCTGTTTGCCCATTCTTCACCAGAAGAAAAGGACTTGACAACCAACTCCATCACGTATCCGTTTGGTGACTTAGAGCAGGTTTTGGCCTCCCTCTATGCCTCTATTTTCTCATCTATAAAATGGGGATAGTAACACTACCTTTTTGTCCACTCTTTCTAACAAGTGAGCCAATGGATTTGAATAGTACCAAGCTCACACTAAGCGCTCAATAAACGTTGCCTGTTGTAACATCACTATCGTGTCATCAGGACATGCTTCCTCTGTCCTCCCTTCCTCCAGCTAACAGTCCTGCGGTGAACTGAGATTTTTGGTCCTTCAACCCAGGCACTCTCTGAGGGCCTGCCTGGCAAACTCTCAGGAATCCCCCTTTATTCTCAACCCTTGGGATGTTCCATGCCTACAGCATTTCCTCAATCCCATAGATCCCAATTCTTCCCTCCTAAATTAATACCCAATTTAAGAATCCAACAGCACCTGCATCCCTTACCCCATCACATGTCCTAGCCTATCAGCCCTGGGTCTTGGAGTACCTGCATGCTAAACCAGTGTCCCTTTGGGTTCGCCTGCCAAAGAAAGCAGCCTGCCCTCTCCAGAAGCAATTCAAATGCCTACAGAATTTCTGGGGGCCAATTCCATATTGGGGTTTTTTTTAACATATTTTTTAAAATAAATTTATTTATTTATTTTTTGGCTGCATTGGGTCTTCGTTGCCGTGCGTGAGCTTTCTCTAGTTGCGGCAAGCGGGGGCTACTCTTTGTTGCGGTGTGCGTGCTTCTCATTGTGGTGGCTTCTCTTTGATGTGGAGCACAGGCTCTAGGCACACAGGCTGCAGTAGTTGTGGCTCGCAGGCTCTAGAGTGCAGGCTCAGCAGTTGTGGCGCACGCGCTTGGTTGCTCCGCGGCATGTGGGATCTTCCCGGACCAGGGCTCGAACCCGTGTCCCCTGCATTGGCAGGCGGATTCTTAACCACTGCGCCACCAGGGAAGTCCCCCATATTGGGTTTATGTAATACTCTGCAGAGACCATCTCCTCCCATGTTTCCTGCAAAAGGTCTTGTACAGGAACTGGCCTAGAGAACTTGGTCATGGCCCAAGTCCCAGCACCTTCTCTGACCCAACCTTCACCCCAAAGCTTAGGTGCCAAGATTATGGCCACTATTTTTCTGACCCTCTCCCTGGGTGAGGATTTATTTTTGTCGAATAAATCTGTAATTCCTGGCAGCATTCTCCTGACAGTTTGGCTGCAGTGTGACAGAGCCATTCTCTGGCTCAGTTTAGGGTAGGATGAGATTCAGTCACGGTTAAATGCCAATCTCCGTTCAATATCCAGATGGTCCTTGCCATCCCCCAAACTACCCTCAGAGCTACACCTTTTAGCACGGAAGAGAGCAGGGGTACAGGCTGCAGTGTGATGGGCTCGGTTCAGGCACATGCTTAGATTCCTGGACAATGTCCAATCATTGTCTGTCCTTACTCTGAGCTTTGGAGGATGCTACTGGTATTCAAGAAGCATTGCAAAGCATCCCTGCCAGAAGGACCCCAAGTAAGCAGAGGCACTAATGGAGAACCTGAGGGAACAGACCAAAGGAGTCACCCCTGACACTAGGGGTTGGGCACGGACTGGCATCGCTATCCCAGTTTTATCATATTGATTCACTTCCATACTGATTGGCAAATAGCTGTTAACCCCAAACTGCCTTAGCGTCCCTCTGCTGCAGTGGCTTCCCCAGACCGTCCCCCTACCCCCCGCCAGGCCACCCAAACATCACCCTCGCCACCATTATTCAACAATTAAGGATAAATACTTAGCATAAGAGGCAGTCCCTAGGCCTCTGCCACTGTACTCCCTGCTTCTTTCTGATTGGTCAGGGCAGGCTGTTAAATATTGGCTCTCAATATATTGGCTACCAGCCCTGGCTGGACCGGTTCACAAAAGGAAGAGTGAATGGATCAGAAATTTGATATGGAAACTTTGCTCCAGTAAAGTAGCATTAGGAAAAACAAAACATACAGATCTAGGGATTTCCTAAACTCCATCCTCAAGCCATCGAAGGTAGTGGCCAAATCCTTGAACTTGTAACACAGACTTGATCAGCCAGCCCTCCACCATGGGAAAAAAAAGAGCCATCCACATTCAGGACAAATCAACTGGGGGCCCAGGGAGATCACAAATGCATAGCTGGGGAGAAAATACCTGGTCAACTTAAACCCCTTTTTGGTAAGAAGGAGAACTCCTAAGAAAGAAAAGGGTGGAGACATTTTCTTTTTAATTCAAGGATAAAGGAAGATGTCTATAAGCATCTAGGCATATAAAACTTTGTAGGCAAAGGAATAAAAAGGAAGCTGGCCTGAAACTCCTCGTCTACTGGATCAATAAAACTCTGACCAGAGAAAAGTCTGGAAAGCAAGATTTCAAAACCCAGCAAGTTGTTGTTCACGATTTAAAGCAACAGAAAGACATTCCAAGGTTTGTATCAGTTCAGAATATGCCTCTTAGGTAACTTTCCTGAAAAATATTATGCAATTGGGCCATAAATCAAGTTAAAGAACTCAGTAATAGGGAGGCTGTTTTATAAAGGGACTTATTATATAAACACTGAAAAAATATGTATTATATAAGCATAATTTAAGCATAGAACTAAGATGAAATAATTATGAATAGAGTGACAAAATAATGTCCTGTTACATCATTCTTGAAGAAGAAATACTTAATAATAATAAGCATTAAAATTTAATTTTCTTTTTCATAGTCAAAAATCCCAGACTATACCAAAAACCTGGGAGGCAGGCAGAGGTGAAAGAAATTAAAAATGGAAATTTTCTCCCGTGTGAGAACTTGTATTGAATGTTTGAGAACTGTTTCAAATGCTTCACCTGTGTGTGTGGTCTTATTTAGTTGAAGCTCACAGATTTATGAGGTAAAGGTCACCCCCATTTCATAGATGACAACATGGATGCAGAGAAGTGTATTACTTGTATAAATACAAGGAAAAAAATTAGAAATATGACAGACATGAGGAGGGCAGGAGACATACCTTTATGTCTAATAAAATAGATTTTGTGTGTGCGTGTGGTACGCGGGCCTCCCACTGCTGTGGCCTCTCCCGTTGCGGGGCACAGGCTCCAGACGCGCAGGCTCAGCGGCCATGGCTCACGGGCCCAGCCGCTCCGCGGCGTGTGGGATCTTCCCGGACCGGGGCACGAACCTGCGTCCCCGGCATCGGCAGGCAGACTCGCAACCACTGCGCCACCAGATAAGCCCAATAAAATAGATTTTTAAAAGTAAGGATTTTTGAAATGGTATCATTAATAAGTTTGACTTAACATACATTTAGCCCCTCTGGCCTTCAGTTTCCTCCTCTATCAAAAGGGATGGGACTGCCTTCCCACTGTAATGTTTTGTTTTGTTTTTTTAAGTTACTTACTTATTTATTTATTTTTGTCTGCGTTGCGTCTTCATTGCTGCACACGGGCTTTCTCTAGTTGCAGCGAGCGGGGGCTACTCTTCGTTTTGGCACGCAGACTTCTCATTGCGGTGGCTTTTCTTGTTGAGAAGCACTGCCTCTAGGCGCAAGGGCTTCAGCAGTTGTGGCACGTGGGCTCAGTAGTTGTGGCGCACGCGCTTAGCTGCTCCGCGGCATGTGGGATCTTCCCGGACCAGGGCTCGAACCCGTGTCCCCTGCATTGGCAAGCAGATTCTTAACCACTGCGCCACCAGGGAAGCCCCCCCCCCCATTGTAATGTTCTAAGGGTGCTGAGAGGGAGAGGATGCTTCATCTCAGCAGCCATGCAGATCAGGCTACTTGTGGAGCTTTTGGAGTCTCCAGAGCATGATTTCTAAGACCTGAGATGATTGTCCCAAAATTCTGGACTCAGTCGGAAGAAAGGACCAAAATTTCCCTTTGCTCTGAATTACAGAAGTGACCTTCGTCCTCCACTTCCAACGTAATCGAGTATCTCGAGAGGGGCTGCTGGGATCCTGCTGAGGGTCCTGGAAGAGTCTGGCAGGAAGAATTCTTCTTTAACACACAAATGAAAGTGGTGATCTCCATGTCACTGGTCCTCAGCTGGTGACCCTCACTCTCCCTCCTCCGGCTAACTCATTCCCTTTGGGGTAAAGGATTGGGCAGGGCTCCTCTCTGGTCATCTGCTTCTGGAGATAAGTCCTTGATGACTCTCTGCAGCCTCCCCGTTCGGGAGATAAATTTCCTATTTGGGAGGAAATCACACCCCCTCTTCCCCAGCAGAGTGGCTGCATCTCCCCGCCTTCAGCAATGGTGGGAAGTGACCACACCCACTCTTCCCAACCCTGGGGGATTCCAGCATTTGAAATTTCAGAGCTGGAAAGATAAACATCACCGCTTATCCCTCACTCCCTCATGGTTCCTCTTCAGCGGCAGAAAAGGAACCAAGAACCCTGCTGCGCGGAAACTCACCCATCTGCAGGCGTTGTTAAGGGAACCGCTGCTGTAATTTACACTCACGGGCTCCTCCTTTTCCTCCTCATCAACACCCCCACCCACCCCTTAAGGAAAAAAAAACAACAAAACTTTGGTTCTGATGTCCAAGGGAAACTTCACGAGCCTGGCCCTCCGACCCCCTCCTCCTGTATTTCCAGAGGTGAAACTTTAAAAAAAAAAAAAAAGGATATATTGAAGCCAAATTTGGGTTATCCATTGCAAAGTACATATCACTGTCAAAGAATATTACCCTTCCCTCCCACTGCCTCCTTTTCATGGGTCTTACCTGCCAACTGAACTAGATTCCTGATGTTTTTGCCAAATGTGGGAGGTGCACTTTATTTTTTCCTATACCGGTCTTTGCTGAAACAGTTCGCTCAGTCAGAAATGTTCTTCCTTCTCTATCTATGCCTTTGACATCCTTTCCATCACTCCCAGTCTAGTTGAAATGCCCTCCCTTCCAGAAGCCTTCTCCCATTCTGGTGTCTTATTCTGGAGTCAGCCTCTCTTCTTCAGAACCCCTCCAGCCATCTCTTCGTCCCTTGATGTCAGCGTTGACCCTATTCTGCCTTTTACATTCAAGTTCTCGGCCCATCTGCTTATCTTCCCAATAGACCAACTGTTAGCAATTCACAGGAGGCACCATTTCATCCTTGCACTCCCAGGGCCTGGCATGGTGATGGTAAGAAAGGGATGGGGGGGTGGGATACATCTGTGTCATGTACATGTGTATGTATGCATGGTTTTATTGAGGGGACATTTACACCTCGTTATTTCCCCCAAAGAATCTAAGGAAACTTTAGAAACAACACAACTCAAAGCAAAAGCTAGAGTAAAAGAGAACAATGTGTTTCAAGGCACCTGGGATGACTTGTTTACTACAGTTGATTGCTGGATTTATCTCTGAGTTTCCTGGATGAAAGGGGAAACGCGCTGGCTCGTGTATTTTGCATTGTACAAAAGCTTTGGAATCAGATTGGAAAGAGAAATTTTTCCTGGCACCATGTTCAAGGAGAAATTTATCAAGTGAGTCCTTATATAACAGACATGAGGTAACCCAAGGAGCAGCAGCTCCAACTGGCTTTTTGCAAAAGGACACAAATGTCCTCAGATGGACAATTCCTGTGTTCGAATGCAGTTCAAAGAGAGAAGGGATTTCTGTGAGAAAAATGAGTTAGCGTGGCCCATATCCAGGGCTTTCCCTACATTTGTAGAAGTTTTGAGAACCCAGAGAAAAGAAAAGTTGGTATGAGTCCGTTTAATATCAGATCTCAAAGACCCCTTTAAGATCCATCTTAAAGAACTTGGTGGCCAGCTTGCAACAACTCAAGGCTGGTAGAAGCAGGGAGTGAGCCAGGAGTTCAGACAAGAAACCCACCCCTTCCTCAGGGGGCAGACTCCAGAGGGGCTGGTATGCACTGAGTGAGCAGGGCTCTGTGTTCAAGCACACAGTATGTGTCCCTCCATGGATGAAGTCAAGGGACCCACTGTTCATCGGGGAGGGCATGCCCAGCCCTGGTTAGCCTCAAAGGAGACTCCAGAGAAATCTAGGAGCCACACAGATGTCATGACAGGCAACAAAAGAGACCTGGAGAAAGAAAAGGACAGTAACACCAGGACCCAGCCCCAGGAAACAACTAAATGCAAGACCACCAACATGGCGGACACGGATGCCTACTTCCTGCCTTAGGCGAGGCTGGGAGCATTGGAGTGTCCATCTGTGAGTTTCACAGGCGGGAAAGAGAGGTGGCAGTTGACCATTTCAACTCATCTCCTTATGTACTTTGTATGGGAGGAACTGAGGCCCAGAGAAACTGAAATCTAAGCGCTCCCATCTGTGGCTACCACAGAGAAAATTCTTACCATCTTCGGTCCTAAGTTGGCTGCTTTGTCTCCACATAAAGTATTTGCTTTCTGGGGCTTCATATGCACCTGAGGAACAGCGGTGCCTCACCATGAGTCCACTGCTGAGACAACACTAGGGTTTTCAGGTTGAGATTTGTATGTCTAGAAGGAACTGTCTCTATCTTTTTTCTTTCCTTTTTGTGCTTACTGCAGCTAGAGAACCTCCCGGGTTCTCTAGCTAGGGACTAAGGACTCCCTCCTTAGTCCCTCTCACTCACGTGACTCCAGAGGCCTGGACCCTTCTCTCTGAAGGCACTTCTGGATAAGAAGAAGGGCTGGTCTCTCAGTATATTTGCCTCCAGTGAAACCTGGAATCAAGACCCCGTGGTCACCTCAGACCACCACAGACATCACGGGGTTGGGAAAGATAGACTTCCTGTGGTCCTTATTGGTAGCTGTCATGGAAAAGGAGAGCTCAGAGACAGAGCATGGAAAGGTCCAAGGAGGGGACCACCAGGATGCCCAGAAGGAAAAGTAATTTTGTATCCCCCTTCCCGTGTATGTGTTGTAGCTTTATCCCAGGTAGCCTCGGTATGGACATTCTGCAGCCACGCCAGGGCAGTTTTGATTCCATTGTATTCAACAGTGTCTGGTTGATAAGGTTGAAGATGCGATGCCAGTTGAGCCCGAAGCTAGAACTTAGTGCAGACCTCGACCTCTCATTCTCATCATTGCCATTGTCATTACCACTGCTGACGGCGGCAACGGTAAGAGTGGTGTTATGGGTCTGAACGGCTTGGCAGTCAAGTACAAAACTGCAACATGTGTTTCCCCCAAAGAAATTAGATTATGTTTTCATTCAGCTGAAAAGTCCAGAGCAGCAAATTAATCAATTGATTAAATGTTTTCTAAAAAAAAAAAAAAAACCCTTAATAACTCATCCCGTTAAATGACTATCATCCTAAGCATCCACTGTGTGCCCACCACTCTATTAGGCAGTTTCCATAGAGACTGCCTCTGATCTCCACAACAACTCTGCAGGCCAGATCTAGCCCCTCTCACTGTAGAGGAAATGGCACTGAGAGTTGGGTACCACAGGGCCGAGGTAACTTCAGCAGCTCTTAAGAAGCTACTTGTCATCATTTCGTGGTCAACCAGAAAGGTACCGGTCAGAGGTAACCTCGGTGCTGCTCTCCGCATGCGAACCTAGGGGATGATTGGGAAAATATGGAATAAAGAAACTACCCTTAGAGCAGCTTACGATGAAGTAAGATCCCCTGAGGCCGAATCCAAGACCAGCCAGACCAGAAAATCGTCTACAAATGTTTCCAGCTAGACTTGGGTTCAGTCAGTCTACCCAAGTACCTCCAGCGGTGCTCTCATATATTTCACTTTGTTCCCTCCTCCAAATACCCTTTGAGTTAGATTTCTCTGTGTTGCTGATAAAGAGACAGAGGTACAAACAATTAAGTAAGTTGCTCAAGATCCTGGTTAATCTATAACAAAGCTAGGATTCAAGCCCGGCCTGATCACCTGCTCCTGGCTGGCACACAGATAGAAGCCAGCTACTGAAATGCATGATCAGGAAAGATCATAATTTCATCTTTTTGAGTTTTTTTCTTTAAAAAAAAAAAAAGGGGGGGCTTCCCTGGTGGCGCAGTGGTTGCGCGTCCGCCTGCCGATGCAGGAGAACCGGGTTCGCGCCCCGGTCTGGGGGGATCCCACATGCCGCAGAGCGGCTGGGCCCGTGAGCCATGGCCGCTGAGCCTGCGCGTCCGGAGCCTGTGCCCCGCAACGGGAGAGGCCACAACAGAGGGAGGCCCGCATACCACAAAAAAAAAAAAAAAAAAAAAAAAAAAGGATGCACTGCTGTCTTTGGGGAAGCCGAGAAGTGCACACAGCGCAGCAGCAAAGGGATAAGTATGGTTTTTGTCTTCTTTCCTTCTTTCTTTCCCTCTTTTTCTTTTCTCGTTCCGCCTACTCCTCTCCTGATCGTCTAAAAGGGTCTCTGCGAGGCTAGAACTCCCTTGCTGCTTGCTTTCTCCCGGGCACTGGGTCATCTGGCGCTCACATGATGGTTGCTCTAATTATGAGCTCATTTGTGTGGCTCAGGGCAGAGGGAGAAGTGTTAGCTCACCGAGGGGCTGGGAAAGGAATGGCCTTGATCTGAGCTGCAGCCTGGTTCTAATTTTAGCAACAAGGGAGCACTGGACTTCCTGGAGGTATCAGGTTGCTCTCCCCGCTCCCTGCACTGGGCTGAGCAGACATGTGGAAGAGATTCACAGGAATCACCAAATCAGGTTACACCCATGGCTCATCCAGCCTAGCCTCTGTCTCAGAAAGTGGGGACAGGAAGTCTCAGATGGTCGGAGCTTAGCCACCTCCTTGTAAAATTCCCTTAGTTTATAAACAAGGGCAGAGGCAGAGAGAGAGAAGCACAGCTATCCACAGTGAATGGCCCCCAGAGCCAGGGCATCGACCCAGGGTCACTGGCATCTGGTCTTGTGTGTTACCTGTCTTGTGACCCTCTCAAGGTCAGGGGTGTAGCCTGAGGATATATTCTTTCCCTTTTGAGGTATGAGCCATCAGGTATATTTTAAAATAATTTTCCCTACTAATTCTGTATCTTTTTAATGAGGTAACATTTACATACAGTGAAATGCACACCTCTTGTGCGTATGATTTGATGTATTTGAAAAGCATGTATATCCCCATGGAGATAAAGAACACGTCCTCGGCCCCAGAAAATTCCATCACGTGCCCCCCCCCACTTCCAATGCGTCCCCCGAGTCCTAACCTCAGTTCTGATTTCTATCATCGTAGCTTAGTCTTCTGGTTCTTAACTTCAAACAGATGGCACCGTGGTGTCTGGGAGACAGAGAAGATTCTAACCAACCCTCAGCTTATTGCAGTCCCTTCAGTCGGTGGTTTCCATTGCATTACTCTTGTCCAGACCCCATCTTTTGGGGCTCAGTGGAAAAGACCCTAAATTCATGAGCCTCCATCTCCTGAGCCCACAATGCGGAAAAGGAACTCAAGGCCACAGCGATCCCTGTTAAATTGTCAAGTTAGAAGCCATTTAATCTAGTTTCCTGCCACAAGCGAGGCTGGTACCCCTGAGAGTTCTTTATTCCATCCTCCCAGATCTCCTGGAACAAAGTCTGCAAACCTTCTAGTTACTTAAGAGTAAGTCTTCATCCTACAATTAACCTGAATGTTTTTCTCATTAGAACACAAGCCCATTTCTTCATGCTTTCTCCCCAGTGAAGCTGTTGAACATTTGGTCGATAGTGCAAGTAACTCAATGTGAAAGCTCCTTAAATTTAATTTTGTGAGCTCACTGGGCAGGGATTTTCTACATCCATTCTGAAAAATTTAGCATTGAACGTGTAGTATGTCATAACTGCTACATACTAACTTGGGTTTGAATTTTAATTCTACCAGTGACTGGTCCTGTTCTTGAGTCTTGTCATGTGTGTGTCCTGGGCAACTCAGTTGTTCCCAGTGGAAAGCATGTGTGCATGAGCAAGTGGTACCTCCTTGGGGGCATCTCTCAGCTGGGCTCATCTGGGCTCACCTGGGCTCACCTGTGCTGTCTCTCCCCTCAGGGACAATGAGTCTTGCCTTACCTTCTTGCGTGTACCTCATGCTATGACCTCATAGAGCTCTCACAGCGTTCTCAAGAGCTTCTTGAAGGACCCTTCATTTCTATATCCCCAACATTCAGCATCAGGCCTGGCTCAATAAAGACTAATAAATAGGGACTTCCCTGGTGGCACAGTAGATAAGACTCTGCACTCCCAACGCAGGGGGCCCAGGTTCGATCCCTGGTCAGGGAACTGGATCCCACGTGTATGCCGCAACTAAGAGTTCACATGCCACAACTGCGGAAGCTGCATGCTACAACTAAGGAGCTGGCGAGCCGCAACTAAGGAGCCCACCTGCCGTAACTAAGACCCAGTGCAACCAAATAAATAAATAAATATGGTTTTAAATACATACCAAAAAAAAGACTAATAAATAAATTAATCAATAAGCTACATTGACTCCATCTGGGGAACAAGGAGAGATAAGTTCTCCCAAAGCATTAGCTCCTCCTTTCCCATAAACCAGGGTACTGCCTTCCTGGTCCTGAGCCAAGACAGATCCTCTTAAGACCCATGATCAAGACCTGCCCTCACCTTAAATATTGGGTTGGCCAAAAAGTTAGTTTGGGTTTTTCCAGAGGGGGAAAATATCACCTACTGAAGTTGTCCAATGTCATTTAACTGTAGGCTGTCCCAGACTCGCCCTCAACTGTCCCATCGCCTGGGTGCCCACCTTTCAGGTAATCACAATTGCGTTCTCCCTGAGGCCCCTCTCACCACCTTTTCTTTTGGCTCTGTCAGAGGCTGACTTTGTGTACCCAGCTCAATGGACTGTACTGACCACAAAATAAAGGAAGCGTCAGTTCCTTAAAGAAAATCTTCCATTTTCTTAATGTTGTTTCTAGAACCATAATCCCATCAGCAAAAGGCACCCTTTCATCAACTGCAGGTTTCACTAAGGCCTCATCTTCCCCAATATCTTTAACAGTTTTCCCATAGGCTCCCTGATTTCATGCTTTGGGTTCTCTTCATTGCTCAGTAAGAGGAAGAGGAGTCTCCTTTCCTTGTCTCACCATCCCTGACTCCATCCTGAAGTCTGCCCCTTCATCACAAGAGCCCTGAGTTGTTCCATTAAGCATGTGATTTTTTTTTTTTTTTTTTTTGTGGTATGCGGGCCTCCCTCTCTTGTGGCCTCTCCCGTTGCGGAGCACAGGCTCCGGACGCGCAGGCTCAGCGGCCATGGCTCACGGGCCCAGCCGCTCCGCGGCATGTGGGATCTTCCCAGACCGGGGCGCGAACCCGATTCCCCTGCATCGGCAGGCGGACGCGCAACCACTGCGCCACCAGGGAAGCCCAAGCATGTGATTTTTATCCACAAGCAGAACTCTAGCTTTGTTACTCTGCTCTGCACTCAAGAAACAAAATGAATAATAACTCCTTGTATAGAAAATGGCTGCCCTGGAGCCACGCACTTTACGAGGCAGGAATACACACTCCCCCGACCTGCCCCAAACTGCTGTCCCGATAGCATCCGAAACCTTCTCCGGAGGGTCACCCTTCATCACATGGCACAGCGCAGCAGCCGATCCCAAAACGGAGCTAATAAGAAGTATTCACGGGTCGTAAGTGATGGAATCAGAGCCAGAAGGAATCTTACAAATTGTCTGGCCCAGCTCTTTCCATGTTTCAGAAGAAGAAACTGAGGGAAAGTGATTTGCCCGGGTCACCCAGCAAGCAAGCAGCAAGGTATGTTTTTAGCTGATTTCCCTCCAGCTATGAAGCCGTCATTTTAAGGAATATGCTGGGATGATACCAGATATGCTGGTCACCTTTCTAGTAACCTGAAGAAATGAATGGAGCCTTCTAGAAACTTAGACACAGAAAAGCATTTCTAGCATGTACAGGTGCTATGTGGGCAATGAGGCAGAGTTAGGCAGAAGTTTCTAGAGGAACAATAATGGAAGTAGGGGCAACTCCTGGCAAGGGCAGCCTGCATTCTCATTGTTCTGGGAAGACCTGGGCCATGCCCAGTAGGACACGGTTCAGCTCAGGCCAGAAAAGTCAGCCCTGGCAGGGTTGGAGGGTAGGTGTGAGGGCTTTTAATTTCTGGAGCCAGCACTGTAGATGCCAGGGCCTGGAGAGACTAAAGTGGCTAGAAAGTGCATGTGAGCGTGTATTAGAATGTGTGTGTATGTGTGTGTGTGTGTGTGTGTGTGTGTGTGTGTGTGTGCACACGAGTGTGCTCCTGTGGGCATGGTTGGGGAGATCAGAATGTGTAGAGGAAAGAAAAGAGTCAAATGGGAAGAGCCCAGACAGCAGGCACCCAGGGCATTTGGATTCTCTTCCCTTGGAAAACAAATGTAAAAAACAGCATGGCTGCACTGAAGAAAAAGCAAAGAGAAAACAAAATCCCCCATAGTCCTATCACTCTGATGTAACAACCACTCTCCTGTTCCCTTCCAATCACTGTCCGAACACAGTTATTTTCACACATTGTTGTCACGGTGTGCAAATCATTTCGTAATATATGTTTACTCAGTATGGGATACAGTCAGTCCTCTGTATCCACGGGTTTCGCATCTGCAGATTCAACCAACCAAGGATCGAAAATATTTGAAAAGAAAAAAATTCCAAAAAGGTCCAAAAAGCAAAACTTGATTTTGCCCTGCGCTGGCAACTATTTACATAGCATTTACATTGTATTTACAATCATTTACCTAGCGTTTATATTGTATTAGGTATTAAAGTATATGGGAGGATGTGCCTAGGTGATATGCAACTACTGTGACTTTTTTTTTTTTTGGCTGCGTTGGGTCTTCGTTGCTGTGCGCAGGCTTTCTCCAGTTGTGGCGAGCAGGGGCTACTGTTCTTTGCGGTGTGCAGGCTTCTCATTACGGTGGCTTCTCTTGTTGTGGAGCACAGACTCTAGGCACAGGGGTTTCAGCAGTTGTGGCATGCGGGCTCAGTAGTTGTGGCTTGTGGGCTCTAGAGCACAGGCTCAGTAGTTGTGACAAATGGGCATAGTTACTCCGCGGCATGTGGGATCTCCCCCGGCCAGGGATCAAACCCGTGTCCCCTGCATTGGCAGGCAGATTCTTAACCACTGCGCCACCAGGGAAGTCCCTATGACATTTTATATAAGGGATTTGGTTATCTGTGGATTTTGGTATCCACAGGGATCCTGGAACCAATCCTCTGAGGATATATATGGGACAACTGTATAAGCATTTTTTTGCAAGTTTATTGCCCAACTTGGAAGAGAAGATGAAGATGCAGGTACCATCATTTCCTAAATAACTCCCTGAAGGTTGGATGTTTAAGATGCCTCACAGATTTTACATAGTAAAACAGTGATGAAGGTGGAGCTTCTTCTCCTTACAAATTATTTGTTTAGGATAATTTCCGGGAGTGTAGGTCAAAGATTAGGCAGTGTTTTGAGTCAAACCCGAAAGAGTTCCAACCAACGATACTCCTACCTGTAGCAAGGAGTCTCCATTTCACTTATAAGACTCTTCAGACATGGAAAACGACTATTTTAACAAGACTGTAAAACCCTTGTATGCAAGGACCAAGTCTGGCACCTCCAGCAATGTCTTGCAACACCAAACACATAGTAGATAACCAAGGCTGATCCAGGCTCGTGACACCTGAAGCTAAAATTAAGGAACCATCTTTAAGAGAAAGAATATGAAATCACCAAAACAAAGCTAGGTATGAAAGTGACCTTTTCAAACGGGGCGGGGGGGGGGGGGGGGGGGGGGAGTGGGAATCAAAACAAACCATCATTGTTAAAAGGGCAAAAATGCAACAAATTCACAACACTGAAAAAAGTAACACAGTTTTCACTCATTAACTGCCTGACAGCCCTCTTTAATACTTTTTCCCCTACCTCTTTGGTTGCATGCTGTTTGGTATCTTCTTCATATGATGACCATTTTCAGTATCCTTTTCTGTAGCAAGAGTAGAAAATGAATTCAGTCTTTCCTCTGGCATGGCTGATCAAAATTGTTTATTAATTTTAATGGGTTATAAAAGTTTTTTCAGCTTCACAACTCATTATTAGCAATATCAGGACTTCCCTGGTGGCGCAGTGTTTAGGAGTCCGCCTGCCAATTCAGGGGACACAGGTTCGAGCCCTGGTCTGGGAGGATCCCACATGCCGCGGAGCAACTAAGCCCCGTGCGCCACAACTACTGAGACCGCATGCCACAACTACTGAAGCCCTTGCGCCTAGAGCCCATGCTCCACAACAAGGGAAGCCACCGCAATGAGAAGGCCACGCATCAAAAAGAAGAGTAGCCCCCGCTCGCCGCAACTAGAGAAAAGCCCGCGCGCAGCAACAAAGACCCAACGCAGCCAAAAATAAATAAATAGATAAATAAATAAATAAAGCAATATCACATAGAGTTTTAGAATTGTAAAATTTGGGAAAACCTCTTGGTCCAGTTTCTTTTGTATATGAGGAAAATTCATCTTCGTTGATCAGTGCTGCTTTTATCATAAGTTTAAACCGGAATTTATTTTCCTGCTTTGGGCAGATCCCTTGGAATTGGCTGTATTTTACAGTTGCATGTGGAAAACAATCTAGGCCGAGTCTGAGTGTATTTCAAACTTTGTTTCTCTACTGATACCCAGATACGTCCTGTGCTGGTGGCTGTAGGGCATATTCACGTGGGGTACAACCCCTGGCCCCACACTTGGTGACAACATGGTGCTGGTGAATCAGACAATGAGTGTTCCTAAAAGCCATTCTTCTACAGAGGGTGGGGAGCAACCGATTTAACTCTACTTGGAAGGACTGTGAATCACAAAAATGTATCCCACCAAACTCAAACTAGATGTATCTCTAAGTCAATTACAGATCCCAAGTAGACCTGTCACTCCAACACCAAGTGACGCAAGGGGAAATGAATAGAGAGGAAGACAAAGTGGAAAGAGACAGTCGTTCTACCCAAATTTGGTTAAAAATGTCACGTTTGTTTAAACTGTGTAAACACATACGACCAGGCGAACACATTTCCAGGGCTCCTCCTAGGGCCTTGGAAGGGGTCCATGGGAGGAAGAGCACCTGAGGCTGAAGCTTCATTTGCTTCATCGGTGCATTACTCTGAATTAATTCATACATTTGTTTGATATAGTGAGAATGTTTAATTACCTTAATTGTAGTAGGATGTTCCACGGAACTTCATTTTTATTGCAACTGAGCAATTCTGCTGAGGAAGAACATAGTTTGCAATTCAAATAATTATCATCCCCCCTGCAGAGATGACTAAGAGGAAGCTGAGTTCCATCATCCACCCTCCCCCCGCAACTCTATCTATCAAGCAGACAACGACCAGGGGACAGGGAAGGAAACTGGAAAATTGGTTGGAATCAGAAGTCACCGAACTATGTGGGAAGTTCTGGGGGTTTTCCACTCCCAATGCCAAAGGTTGGGTGGTCCCAGAGCACCACACATAGTGCCTGGGGGGCTTGAAAGGGAGGAAATTAACATCTTCTTCCCATTGAATGGTTGCTTAGTCAGAGGAGTGGTGACATGCTTCCATGCCTATTGGAGTGGGAGGGCAAGAGAACTGGAGAGGAATATGGCAGATGGAAAGTGGGTGGGGAGTGGCCCTTTGCATTCCCACAATCTGGAGGGTCAAGGATACATGGATTTCCCATACAGGGGCAGACACAACAAAAGCAGTCAAGACTGTCTTCTTGCTTGTATGTCATTCAAAAGGGATGGCCAGCAGATAGAAGAACCTCATCAGTGGGAATCTCTGGATAGATCATCAAGGTCGGAGCTTAGGGGAGTAAAAAGAGGTCAGGCCAGGCCAGAATGGATCTCCTATATCAAGGAATTGTGAAGGTCAGAGGCCCCTTCCAAAAGGACCCTTCCACAAGACTCACACATGGGCCCCACAGAGGAGCCATCATCTGAGCACCTGCTACCAGACAGCCATGATGGAGAAACAACCATCAACAGAGAGAGGGCCCTAGTAGCATCAATCCTCAATGCACTGGAGGAGAAAGTGACCCCCAAGAGGGAGCAGAGGTGTGTAAAAAAAGAAGCCCAATCCCATCCACTCCAGGTCCCTCAGGCTGGAGCCAGGCTGGGCAAGGAGGGGAGTGGGCATTGAATTTAATGTGATTGTGAAGTTTTATGCCAAGGCTTCAGGTCTGCCTGATATGCCACTAAGGAAAAGGAACGAGAAATTTGTCATAGAGCAATTGAAGGCAAAGAGTGGAGGTTTTTAAAAAATTGTCTCTACAGCAAGTTCAGACTGTTCGGTGAATTATTCATAAGCTTGAAGAATTAGGAAAAACAGATTAGGCAATCTGCTGTGGGACAAGAATCATCCTTCTAACAGGTTTCTCTGTTCTCTTCCACATCCCACAGATGTGCTGGCACAAAGCTGTCGCTATTATCTTTGGTCTAATGAGTTCCCCAGTTAGTGGAAAAGGGTTTCTCTAACAAACCTCTGGTTTATTCATCAGAGGGATAGTCATAAAAAATGGTGCTTAAGAAAATTGGTGCTTTTAACTTTTATCATACATAAGCCTTCCATACGTAGTGGGAAGTTCAGACATGAACTTCTGAACTGACATTCAACTTCTCTTGAACGTCCAAGCAGTGAGAGGCCACATGGTCCAGTGAAAGGGGCAGTGAACCAGGCCTTGGTATACCTGCGTTCCAGGTCCTACCCTGTCGGCTGTCAAGCATAAACTTTCGCCTCTCTGGCAAAGACTTTCCCCAGTCTCAAAGAAGGTGCGTGACTTCTCCAGGGTTTCCAGATTAGCAAGAAGCAGACCTACGTCTCAGAACTGGGTCTTCTAACTCCAAATGAATTTGCGCATACCTCTGTTTTAGCGGCCATTCCTATGTGGCGTGCGTCTCTTCTTGGCCTCGGTCTGAAGGCTCTGAAGGATGGTGACGACGTCTTTTCACATTTGTATACCAGCACCTGTCAATGTCCCCGGCGTTGAGTGGAAGCTCAGAAAATGTTAAAAGAATGAGTATAAAAGCCATGCACTGTGCAGACAGAAACTGCGCCTCAGTATTTACTTAAGTAGCTCCCATGATAACCCACTTAACCTTCAAAGTAAAAGAAAAATGGAAATAGAAAAAAGCAGAAAGTGAAGGATGATGCCTTTCATGGTGTGGTTGACCAGGGATAGCAATAGTATTATTGATCAAATGTACCCATCACCCGGCAACATGCCACTTGTAGCAGGGGAGGGACAATTTGCCTGAAAAGCTGGCTGCATTCTCAGCCATTTTTGTTTATGTGCTTTATAAGGAGAAGGTGATTCTTTTTGTTTATAAAAACACTTTGATGGGTCTTCTTCAGCTACGAAAGGTGAGCCTAGAGAGAAACTGAGCTGCATAACCTACTGACGGGAATTTGGGGTTGTTCCCTCAGGCAAGAGACAGGGCCTATGGGGGCCCCACGTTGTAGAGAAGAGGAAAGATAGAGAACCATCCCTGCAGAGAATGGATCCCGGCTACGAGCTAGCGGTCCAGAATCTAGAGGGTTAAATGGTTGTGAGGAGGTCTGGGGTGCGGGGGCATGGTGGGGCAGTTATTGCTTCTTTTGTGCTGTCCTCTGATTCCATCTATCATCCCCACATCTTTTGTAAATGGCTCTTGTAGACACAGGTGTCATCCGTTGCTTGAAGGATGCAGGGGAAGGAGCTGTCCCATAAATCTGATAAAGTGAATCAAAGACAACAGCAGTTACAACACCCATTGCAGGAGACTTGGCAAACAGAGTCATGAAAGTACATCAGGTGTGAGAAGTGACTGACAGGATACAAATCCCCCCCTCCAGGACCCTCGAGACTCCCCAGGGTCTCGAGACTTTCCCACAGGACTCCCCACAGCCTGTGGGAAAGGAGGGTGCCAGCTATTTTCTTTGGCTATCCTAGCAGAGGTTGGTGGGACCTTCACCCTAACCACTTCCGTGGACACCACCTGCTGACTTCCAAGTGCCAGCCCTGCATTTTTTGCTTAGGGGCTTTCTCGCGTCACTGTGGCCTTTGTGACCAACATGGCAGCAGCATGGAAGAACAAGGGGAATTAATGTACACCCTCCTGCCCCTCAGATAACCCTCAACTAATGAGTGAGGAGAGCCAGGGCATAAATACCCCAGCTCCCTTGCCCCTAGCAGAGGGGATAACTCTGAGGTGTGTTTCTACATTGGCTTCCAGAGTCTCCTGCTGGATTCAGTCTTGGTCATTCTTGGGGACAATGGGCTTGAAAAAGCACCTTTCACTGGCTTTCTTCCCTTCACTGTTTCACTTCCCCACGCCCCTCTCTTCACCTCCCAAATAAAATACCTGCACCAAAATCCTTGTCTCGGTATCAACTTCTGCTGGAACCCAAACTAAGACAGATAGCACATTAAAGAGCAGCCCTGCAAAGCTGAAGAGCTGAACAACACTCACAGGACACCTGGGGAACCTGATGATGCAGGAAGCCCTCCTCAGACGCCACATCAGCATCAAACAAAAATTTCGTGGAACATATGTGTGTGAATGTTTCTGTAAGAGTGCCCTTAAGTGCCCAAATGCAATTCTCTTTCCACCTGCAAACAACCTTAAGCAATTCTTTCTTGCTGTGTGAAGCATCTGCTCCTGTCCTTAAAAAAAAAAAAAAAAAAAATCCATTAAAGGAAGCCAGTTGGGGCTTCCCTGGTGGCGCAGTGGTTGAGAGTCCGCCTGCCGATGCAGGGGACACGGGTTCGTGCCCCGGAGCGGCTGGGCCC
>NC_041224.1:39660435-39738552 GCF_002837175.3 Physeter macrocephalus | reverse complement strand
AAAAAAAAAAAAAAAAAAAAGGGAAGCCAGATGGAGTCCATGATATTTTTATTCCTGACAGTTTGATGACTGGCCAGAAGGTCTGGAGAACAAGAATCACCCAGCTTGGCCATATCTGTTCCTTGGGTACTTGATCTTAAGAGTCTCTGGAGGGACTTCCGTGGCGGTCCAGTGGTTAAGACCCCACGCTTCCACTGCAGTGGGTGCGGGTCCAATCCCGGGTCGGGGAACTGACATCCTACGTGCCGCTCGGCAAGTCCAAAAAAAAAACAAACAAAAAAAGTCTCTGGAGGCTCCTCCATGCTCATCTCTGTCAATACAAAGAACAGGCCCTAGAGGAAGGCCAGACATGGTAGGGGTGGAGGAAAATGGCTTGGCTGCACCACGCACGAAAAGCTCCTGCAAAAGGACCCTGTTGCCATCTTGTCTCAGCCTCTCTGACCTTCTAACCACGTTCACTCTCTGCACCTCTCTCAGGCTACCTCAGGGTATGCGAAAAGCCGCTGAAATCCACAGTGTTGTCTGCATACACTGCGGATCTGAACACTGGCCAGTGCCTGGCTGGGTGCTCCCACAGTGCTGCTGGGCCATCCTGCCATCTGAATGCATCCACCATGGGGTTCCATCTGGCAGCATTCCAACCGTCTCCCCTCTTCCCCTTCAGAATTCCTCGCTCTCTGTGCCAGTCTCCCCATCCCCCCCTCCTGCCTCTTCTCCAGTGCCCACCCTCCAGCATCCCGCCCTTCAATTGCTCCCTTTCGCCGACTTTGTCTCTTTTCTCTCAGGTTGAATCCAGACCACCCTCTCCCTCCTCTTCAGCTCTCCCCGCTCTCCCACCAGCTCTCCCACCAAGACCATGAGGCCCCGAGAGCTCCCGCCAGGCGTCTCATCTTTCCTTAGTCTGCTGGAGCCCTGTCCTCAGCCACACAGCCAGCTCGCTCATCAGGAACTGCTGAGCCCCAAATCGGTACCAGTCCAAGCGTCTGCCACCTCTGCTCCTTCACCCAGCAAGAACCCAACCAGAGGCAAACGGGACAACTGCACAAGTCAACATCCTTACATCCTTATAATTTCTGGGCCATATCTCTGAGCAACTTCCTAATCACAGCTAACTTTCACTCCTCTCATTTCTTATCCACTGCCCCAGTGAATGTACTTTTTGAGAAGCACGTTGGTCCCTTTCTCCTGGTAGGACACGGCCCTGAGATCTGGTGGAGTCACTTACCAGGCATGAAAATAACACCTATTATTCACTAACGGTCACTGAGACTGAGAGACTATTAGGGAGATGAATGAACCATAAGCAGGGGCTGGTGTGGATCTATATTTCATGCCAAGAGTCCCCTTGAAATAGATCATTGGCCAATCCATGGCCACTTGACTTTATTGATACCTTACTCCCTTCTAAAACATACAGTTTTCTTGGAGAACAGAGCCTTCACAATAGTTCAGTCACTTTGGAGCCCACCGCATGGTACCATTTCCTTTTACTCTTCAATTAAGTGAGACTATGGCCCCAAAAGAAATGGTTAGACCTCCTACACTGTTGGTGGGAATTCAAACTGGCACAGCCACTATGGAGAACAATATGGAGGTTCCTCAAAAAACTAAAAATAGAGTTGCCATATGATCCAGCAATTCCACTCCTGGACATATATCCCGACAAAACTATAATTCAAAAAGATACATGCACCCCTATGTTCATTGCAGCACTATTTACAATAGCCAAGACATGGAAGAAACCTAAATGTCCATCAACAGATAAATGGATAAAGAAGATGTGGCACATATATACAATGGAATACTACTCAGCCATAGAAAAGAATGAAATAATGCCACTTGCAGCAACATGGATGGGCCTAGAGATTATCATACTGAGTGAAACAAGTCAGAAAGAGAAAGACAAATACCATATGATATCATTATAAGTGGAATCTAAAATACAACACAAATGAACGCATACAAAACAGAAACAGACACACAGACACAGAGAATAGACTTGTGGTTGCCGAGGGGGAAGAGGGGTAGGGGAGAGATGGATTGGGAGTTTGGGATTAGCAGATGCAAACTATTATATGTAGAATGGATAAACAACCAGGTCCTACTGCGTAGCACAGGGGACTATATTCCATATCCTGTAATAAACCATAATGGAAAAGAAAAAAATGTAGTTAGAGCCTAGGAAGGGACAGACAAAAGGTGACCACCTGTACAACAAATAATCAGGACAAACCTCAGAGAAGGGTGATTTGGGTCAGGCCCTAATGCTCCTACTCAAATTTCATAATAATTTTAGGCAGATCATTTAATTTCTCTGAGCTTAGCTTTCATATCTGTAAAATGAATGTAAGCCAAAGGTTTCCAATTCCAGTCTTTTCCAACTTTTCTGGGTCCCTCATTCCTCTGATGTTCAAGTTGGATGGCTTGAGCTCCCAGACCCTAAATTATGAGAAATCAATCAGGGCCTTCCTCAAGAGTTCTTCACATCCCCCCCTTCTTTCCGTTGAGTCAGCAAACATTTTATTGAGCATCTACTATGTGCCAAGTACATTCAAGCAGAGAACAAGACAAAGGAATCCTGCAGGTATACATAAGCCCCCCTGCTCTTCTCTCTTTCTGGGGATAACTTAGGAAACCCAAATTTCTCCCACATGATCAGGCAGAGCAATTCGGTGCTTCCTTCAACTCATCCCTGCCACCCAGGCTGTGCTCAGGGGGCTTTGTCTTTCTCCACCTCATCTCATCAAGGTGTTTCCTCAAAATAAATCATCACTTCTTTTTTTTTTTTAATGGCTGTGTCGGGTCTTAGTTGTGGCACACAGGATCTTCGTTGAGGCATGCGGGCCCTCCTTTGCAGTGCGTGGGCTTCTCTCTAGTTGTGGCATGCGGGTTTTCTCTCTCTATCTGAGGTGCACCAGCTCAGTAGTTGTGGCACGCAGGCTTAGTTGCCCTGCGGTATGTGGGATCTTAGTTCCCCAACCAGGGATTGATTGAACCCGCGTCCTCTGAGTTGGGAGGCAGATTCTTTACCACTGGACCACCAGGGAAGTCCCAATCATGACTTCTTTTTTTTTTTTTTTTTTTTTTTTTTGTGGTGCGTGGGCCTCTCACTGTTGTGGCCCCTCCCGTTGCGGGGCACAGGCTCCGGACGCGCAGGCTCAGCAGCCATGGCTCACGGGCCCAGCCGCTCTGCGGCATGTGGGATCTTCCCGGACCGGGGCACGAACCCGTGTCCCCTGCATCGGCAGGCGGATTCTCAACCACTGCGCCACCAGGGAAGCCCTCCCAATCATGACTTCTTATGAAACGTGCCACTCACTCTCCAAGAAGACAGACAGTTTTTGTCTTAAATGGAAACCAATATATTTCCTAATGTGAGGGCAGGAGAGCACTGGTGAGCTTTACAAAAATATAAAGTAACGTTATATGTATATGTATACGGAGGGTTTCAGTCACTTTCCCAAAGTCTAGTGTTATAATTTCCCCATGTCCTGAAGCTCTGTTCTCCCCCTTTCTTAACCTGCCGGGGGACTACGCAGTTTGACCAGACAGAATAAATTGAACCTTATGGGAACACTTCTTTGCAAAGAAATCTTGTAGGAGGGGTGATCTGGAGAAACGTGACTCTTGGCCCCAGACTTAGGATGAGTTAGGCTAGTTACAGCTTCCAAACAGACACAAACTCTTCCAAATACTTCAGGGGCTGAACTTAACACCTGACAGGACACAGGGGAGCTCTTGACTCCCACATGACAGAGGCTAATCAGCATCCCAAAAGAAACACAGCAATTCCCTTCTTCAAAGGGATCCTGTGTTCTGTTTCTCTTTACACACAATAATAGTTTCGACTGTAATTTGAAAAGGCAGAGACCAAAGGGAACTCCAGGGACTGCCTTGGCTTTGGACCTCATTAAATAGCTCTGATTTCTTTCTCCTTTGCTTAAGTAGATAATAATATTGCCAATAAATACAGCCCAGAGTGTCCTCTGCCAAAAACTGGATTAGACAGTATTTTAATAAAGTAAAAAATTATGTTCAGGAATAGAAAATTTTACGTTTCACAGAAAATGAGAGTCCACGGAGGACGGGAAACTGGCCTCCAGCTGTGAGGGATGTGAAGATGAGGACAACAGAGTTATTGAGCACAGGTAGTTCGTAGCAAGGGAAAACAGCCACGCCATGAACACGTGCAGCCAGAAGGATGCAGGAATGGTAGAGTCTGTAAACGTTCCAAATGGAAAGGCAGGCATTGCTGTGGGAGGGACTAGCCTTGAAACCGACATGTAGAATCCTTGGAAGGGTCTGAAGAAAAGAAGAAAAGCCCAGTACATTGACCTCCTTCTTCAAAATAAGTAATTCAATTCATTTCAATCTTATTTAACCATCCCAGTCAAGACCAAGATTTGACTGCGGTTGCTAAGGGGGAGGCAGGTGGGGGAAGGATGGACTGGGAGTTTGGGATCAGCAGATGCAAACTATATATATATAGAATGGATAAACAACAAGGTCCTACTGTATAGCACGGGGAAATATATTCAATATCCTGTCATAAACCATAATGGAGAAGAATACGAAAAAGAACATATATATATATATATGTGTACAACTGAATCACTTTGCTGTACAACGGAAACTAACATTGTAAATTGACTACACTTCAATAAAAAGAAAGACCGAGGAATGAATAAAGATGTGGTACATATACACAATGGAATATTACTCAGCCATAAAAAGGAACGAAATTTTGTCATTTGCAGAGATGTGGATGGACCTAGAGACTGTCATACAGAGTGAAGTAAGCCAGAAAGAGAAAAACAAATATTGTATATTAACGCATATATGTGGAATCTAGAAAAATGGTATAGATGATCTTATTTGCAAAGCAGAAACAGAGACACAGACAGAGAGAACAAACGTATGGATACCAAGAGAGGAAGTGGGGCGTGGGATGAAATGGAGATTGGGATTGACATATGTATACTACTATGTATAAAATAGACAACTGATGAGAAAAAAAAACACAAGATTTGAGTTTGTGTTTAATTTTCCTACTCCCCCAAATTTCAATGAAATGACAAAAAACATTGCTTTAATCTGGGAAATACCACATGAGCAGTAGTACCTTGGGAAAGGTGAGCTCTTAGCAGCGTTCCATCCAGTGAGTCAAGCCTCTACATGCTGGAGAGCTGTAGGGCTCAGTCCCGACCCCTTTACCACCGATACTGACTCTCTCTAGTCGATACTGACTATCCAGCCCTGGGGCTCTATATGTGATGCATTCGTCATCCCAGATGGGTCTCCTGTCTTCCTGGACTGCCATCCCTGCCTCCAGTCTGGTCCCCCTATGTTCCACTCCTTCTAAAACCCATGTCAGATCATCTCACTTGCGTCCTCAAACTCAACGATGGCTCACATCCTGATCAGGGTGAAAAACAAAACTTCTTGTGAGAATCTGTGGGGCCCCACCTGATCTGACCCTGGCTACCTCTGTGACCTAATCTCCTGCTATGCCTCCCTCCATCCCTCCCTCCCTCCACTTCAGCCATACTGATGTTTCTGTTGTTCCTTGAACATGCCAAGCTTTCAGGACCTTTGCCTATGCTGTGTCCTCTGCCTAGAACACTCTTATCCCAGAGACTCATATTTATTACACCTTCATTTCCTTCTGGTCTCTGCTTAAATGTCACTTTATCAGAAAAGGTCCCTATTTAAAATAATATTCCCTTCCTTACTTCCCCCATTCTCTCTTTAACCTGATTTGACTTTTTGCCCACGTAATGTATCCTTATCTATCACTATATTATATATTTGTGTGTTCATTTGCTGTCTGCCTTTCCCTCTAGAATGTAAGTTTTGAGTACTGTATCTGCAACTCTTGGAACCATGCCTGGGCACACTGTAGGTGCTCAATAAATATTTATGAAGGAGCAAATGAATGAGTCAGTTAATTTACATGCCAATAATGTCTTTTTTTTTCTTTCTTGCAATCTACAGTTCAGCTGGGGCCAAATCGTGTTGAACCTGTGAAAAAAGCACTCCCAGGATGGAAGAGGATCAAATCTGCGGCAGACATACAAACACCCCGAGCCTGGATGAGTAGGGGCTGGAGGAGAGAGCCATCCGTGGCACAGTTCCCCTTGAAAATTGCAGAAAGTGCTTGATTCTCTAGGCAGTAAAATAAAAAGACAACTAACAAGATGAGCAGCGGACGCTGAGACAGGCAGCCCAGATCCCCCTTAAAGACGGATGGACTGAGTCCCCCAGCTGCTGGACATGCTGCCAGCGGGCAGCCCTCTTCTGAAAGAGGCTCGGCTGATGACAGCTGCCTTGTCCGAGGCCATACTCCCTTCCTCGGGCTCCTCATATCCGATGACTCTTAGATGCAGAGGTATGTCACTGACCCCAACTCACAGCTCTGAAGGGTCCTCCTAGCTTCAGAGGCCTCTGTGGGGTTGGCTGGGGCTTCTTGAGAATGACTCACGGCCCAGTTTTTCCCTCTCTGCCCATCCTGCCAAGACACGGAAGCAACCTAAGTGTCCATCAGTGGATGAGTAAATAAAGAAAATGTGCTATGTATATACTACGGAATATCATTCAGCCCTGAAAAAGAAGGAAATCTTGCCATTTGCAACAAAACGGATGGACCTCGAGGGCATTATGCCGAGTGAGATAAGTCAGGAAGAGAAAGACAAATACTGTATGACCTCATTTATATGTGGAATCTAAAAAGGCCGAACTCAGAGAAGCAGAGACTAGGAAAGTGGTTACCAGGAGCTGGGAGGTGGGGAGAGGTGCGTCGAGGGCAGAGGGGGAGATGGTGTTTAAGGTCACAAACTTTCAACTAATAGATTAGTCCCAGAGGAGCTAATGCACAGCCTAGAGATTACAGTCAGCAGACTACTATAAACTTCAAAGTTGCTAAGAGACTAGATCTTAATCATTCTCACCACAAAAAAAGAAACGATAATGATATAAAGTGATGGAGTGGATAGCTAAAGCTAAGCATGTTGCAATGAATAAATGAATCAAGTCAACATGCTGTATACCTTAAACTTACATCATGTTATATGTCAATTATATTTCGATTTAAAAAAAGAAAAAAAGACAGGCCTCTCTAGGCTGATCTGTGTTCACAGCTGGAAGAAAGGCAACGTCTCCATGGCCTGGAGGCCCTCAAACGGAGGCTTGCTTCCTTCCCCAGAGCTCCCCAGCTGGCCACCAACAACCGATTGGTGGCCCCTTTTGCTGGGGCCTGTGTTCTCTCCTCCTTGGCTTCCTAAATCCTTGTTTCTCCCCTGCTGTCCAGTCACCGCGCGCCGTACGTCTTCCTTAACTGGAGCAGACCTCTAGGCTTTTGCACCTCAAACCTTCCTGATAACCCCTTCGGTTTACCCACTTCCTTGAACTCTTGATTATGAGTTCTGGAACGTTATCCCACATTTCAAACTCTGCTCTTTTTATTTATTTCTGGGTCAGAAAAAGAAAACAACAACTCTGCCTACCTACGTCACATACCTTGCATCACAGAGATCAAAGTAACCCACTCTTCAACTCTGTGAATTCCCCACGAGAGAAGAACACAGACAACAGTCTGGAGACAAAGAGGCAGGCTGACCAACTTGTCCCAGTTTGCCCGGGCTTTCTGGTTTTAGCACCGAAGTCCCACATCTCCGTAACCCCTTCTGTTCCAGAAAAACCAGAACAGTTGGTCACGCTGGGGGAGGATCCCAAATCCTCTGGCAGTAAGATAGGGCATCGTCATAATGCTCAGAAGGGCTTGGTGATTAATTGGACAAAGGCCTGGATATCATGGGAATCTTGAAAAAATAGCAGCTAGAAAAAGATAGATAAAGATTTAATGTAAATATTTCAGCACTGTCAACAACAAGTAGAGCATTTCCCTCAAACAAGCAACAGGAGTCACACTGAAATTCTAGCTCAGAGACTTTGTGAAGTTCCTTGTATTTATTGTAGGTCTATTGTCCACTTTCTCATACCGTATCCTTTGATGAGGATTGAATTGGTCATTTGTCTTAGATCTTAGTATTAGGAATATCGGGGTTCCACCTGTGTAGCAGGCTTCTGGGTTTCTTAAGGATATTTAATGCTGTTTTCCTTTTTACATTGATTGATTATGAGACCAAAAGTCAAATAATTTGCATTCAACCTTCGAGCAAAATAGACAAGATATAAGGAACATATTCTGGACATTCTCTTTACCCACAGCTTTTTTTTTCTTTTTCTTAGTCTTGTTTCCTCTTCTAATTTCTTGCATTAGAAAATGTTGCATTCTATTTTTTTTTTCATTCATCCTACAAATATTCATTGAACAGGCACACTTTCAGGGGCTAGGGATGAGACAATGAGCAAAACCAAGTCCTTGCTTCCATGGAACTGACATCCTAGTGAGGAAAGTCAGAGCAAAAGATAATCATACATGCATTAGGTAGTGTCAGGTGTCATGAGGGAGGGGGAGGGGATGCAGCGTGAAGGAGGTGGTAAGAGGCAACTATGCCAGGTGGGGGGTCTGGGAAGGCCTCGTGGATAAGGGACATCTGAGCAAAGGCACAAGAGGACTGAATCAGTGGGCATCAAGGCTATCCTGGAGGAAGACCGACCCGAGTAGAGGAAAGAGTAAGTGCAAAGGCCCTATCACAAAAGACAGTGGGCATATTTGAGCGCCAGCTAAGAATCCAATTTAGCTGCAGGGAAATAAGTGAGGAGGAGAATTGGGAGGACTTGAGGTCAGAGAGTAGCCGAGCCAGATCAGAAAGGATGTCGTAGACTCTGGAAAAGACTTTGGGTTTTACTCTGAAGACAAGGGAGCCATCAGAGGGTTTTGAGCAACATATATGACAAGAACCATTCTGGCTGCTGGGTGGACAATGGCCTGGAGGAAGGCAAAGACAAAAGCAGGAAGATCAGAAAGGAGGCAATTGAATTGGTCCAGCCAGAAGATGCAGACGGGAGGGTAGCAGTGGAAACTGCGGGCAGTATGCAATTCTAGGCACATGTTTGAAGGTAAGGCCAACAGGACATGCTAAGGGGTTGGATGTGGGGTAAGAGGAAAAGAGAAAAGATGAGGGTGACTCTGAGAAACTGGAAATGGCATTGAGGGAGGACAGCATGGCATACACAATGGCTCTCCACTCAGCTAGCCCATTGGAATCATCTGGAGAGCTTGAAAAACCTATCAGTGCCTGCTCCCACCTCCCAGAGAATCTGTTGTATTGGTCTGGGGTGGGGCCCCAGCACTGGGGTTATTTGAAAGCTCCCCAAAGGAGAGAACCATTGGATGAGTACAAAGAACACTGATTAGGAATCAGACCACTTGAGCTCACATCGCTGCTCTGCCACTTCCTACAATGAGACTTTGGGTAAGCGTTCACACTTTTAAGCCTCAGTTTCTTCAAGTGCAAAACAATTCTTCAAGACCATAATGAGGAGTAGTAATATACATATAGAGGGCCTAGCGTATAGTGGATGTTCAAAAATGGTGTCTGTTCCTATTTTTATTGCGTATTTTTAGAATGAGATAAGGTAGAAATAAATGTAAGTAATAGGGACTTCCCTGGTGGCGCAGTGGTTAAGAATCCGCCTGCCAATGCAGGAGACACGGGTTCGTGCCCTGGTCCGGGAAGATCCCACATGCCGTGGAACATCTAGGCCCCAAGTGCCACAACTACTGAAGCCCGCGCACCTAGAGCCCGTGCGCTGCAACAAGAGAAGCCACTGAAATGAGAAGCCCACGCACCGCAACGAAGAGTAGCCCCCGCTCGCTGCAACTAGAGAAAAGCCCGTGCACAACAACGAAGACCCAACGCAGCCGAAAATAAATAAATAAAATAAGTAAATAAATAAATACAAACTTTTTAAAAATGCAAATAATATAGAAGAGGGACTGCATGACTCTACCTTCCCCAAACTGGTTGGACTATCCTACCAGTTAATGACTACTCCCCTACCAATAGCTAAAGGGTCATATGCCACTCCTGGGTCAGGAGAATCAGGCAGTGGAAGAAATCTCTTCCCAGATCCCCTCTAGTAAAAGGGTATTTGTGGGACTTCCCTGGCGGTGCAGTGGTTAAGACCCCACGCTTCCAATACAGGGGACACGGGTTCGATCCCTGGTCAGGGGACTAAGATCCCACATGCCGTGTGGCGCGCCCCCCCCCAAAAAAAAAAAACAGTATTTATCAGGTGATGCCACATCCACACACTTCCCTGCCCAGTCATGTGACTCGATGCTGTTGGTGATAAGCTCAATAAATGAGCTTCTACTGTCCACATGGCTTAAGATCTAGGGGAATAGCAAGTAAAGATACACATGGCAAGGATAAAAAAGGCAAGGTGATCAAGCCCAAGTGACCTTGAGGGATTCCTCCACCAATCATGAGGACCAGGACTGGCTTGGGTCCCCATGGATGGTTTGCAAAGTCTTTGAGGAGAAGCAGACTAGTTCCTCATGGTTCTTGCTAGTCAGAGCATCCTGACACCGCCAACCCTTCCTACATGTTGGGATCCTCCTCTGCAAAGGGAACTCTGAATGAATCCTTCCTTCATCTGCTCCCTTGTTCTCTCAAGCATCCACCTTAATTACCATGTTTTACATTCAGAGACCAAAAATAAAAACCGTGCTCACTAAAGCAACAGGAGTCACATTGAAATTCTAACTCAGAGGATCTGTTCTAACATCTTCCATGACAAAGCAATGACTTAAATCCTTTAGGACTCAGAGGTGTGGAGCCAATGTAAAAATCTGTGATTACATGCAACCCCTCACATCTGTCCCCAAGGAGTAGTCCATTAGTCAGGACTCTGCAGATTCCCCAAAGCCAATTCCAATGAGTTTAGTAAAGTTGGAATCTATCAAGTCAATAGTCAAATCATGGGAAAGGCAGGGTGGAGCCAGCTTCAGAAATCAGTGGAACCCTGAACTCTTTTTTTCCTCTCGTGGCTTCTCACGTTGGTTTCATTCCCTTCTGATTCACTTGTCACATTGACCACAGCACTCTGACATTAAGAAAATCAGGCTTCTCTCTTCCAGATCCCATTTGAAAAATCCCATAAGAGGACTGTGTTTTCCCTGGCTTGGATCATGTGTCCAACTTTTTGGGCAGGAGGTCAAGTTCTGTTAGCATATGACGAAGAAAAGGGCTGAGCAGACAAAAGCAGGAGATGTCCACTACAACTGCCTGCAGTCACAGCCCATGTTTATACAGTCACTGGTCCCTGAACTGTACCTTCTGGCTATAGTGGCCACAGAAGCATAAGATCTGGGTCCAATCTCGTAAATATCCAAGATTCCTTCATCTCTGTTCCATCCTCGGAGACTCATGAGCCCTTTCTCAAGCAGGCATGAATCTATACAATTGAGTCATTTTTTTACAAAACACTTTGTCTGGACGCTGAATTTTTATCTAAACAAATTGTTTCAGGTGGTTACAGGATGACTAAAAGTCATCGCTATAGATTACAAGTCAACGTGCCTTCACTGATTCCAGACCAATGCAGGGAGCAACTCTGCCATGAAGAGCATTTATGATCTTTTGTTGCCTTTACACTAACTTCCACAAACTCAGTTTCCTTAACTTTGGAAACCGCAAACTTCCAAAAATGATGACGAAGGGAAAAAATGGAAGATGCTGGAGCAATTAGGCATAAATCCCAACTTCTCTCCTCTGCCTTCCAAGCTGGTGGGAAAGAGCGAAAGCTGGGTGGGTTGCAGAGAAGCTTGGGAATTCTCACTAATATCCTCCAACTTGGAGTGAAGTTCACCTAAGCCGGTGATTGCATAGCCTGGGGAAAATGTGCAAAACCCTTGCCAGTAGGAGCCCTGACTTACCACCTGGGCAGCCAGTGGAGCTGGAAGGAGGTCCAAGGCTGCCAAAACAGTCTCCAGGCACAGATCTGAGTTGGGAAAATGACGTGAAGGTCAAAGATGGGTCTCCCACCGCCAGGAAACAGATGCACACCCTCCTGCTTGCTGAGTGAGCCCTGGAAAGGTCCAGTAAACATTTCAGATCAAAGTCAAGTCCAGGCCTTGGGGCAAGGTTGCCCACAAACTGACATCTCCCTCCCCACGTTGCGCCCTCAGGCCACAGGAAGGCAGAGGACACAGTGAGCTAGTCTCTGACTGTAGCTATGATGGGTAGGCCAACAGGCTCAGACAATTTGGGAAGGGGAAAAAGTTCTGGAAAGAATAAAAGAGGTACTAATAATAAGCACCAACGCCCAAGATTTGCACAGGTGAATTCTGTCACCCTTCCAAAGAACACATCATTCCGTTCCAGAGCCATGAATACCTGAAAAGGATAGAACAGAAAGAAAACGGAGGAGTCACAAATTCAAATGACTTCACAGACCAGAAAGGTGACTAAAATGTGTGACACTGACTGACTGAAAATACGGAGCGCGCACTTGTGAGTGCTGGGTCCTGCAGGGATTGGAGAGCGTGTCCACCTTAAAGGTGGCCACCACTCCAATCCCCAGACAGTCTTTTCCATACAGAGACTCAGGTTCACAGAATCGACCTGGTTTTTCAAGAAGAGCTGGATTTTTATGTTTAACCCCCCAATTTTGAAATATTCATAGGCCAAACAAAATTTATCAGCCACCTGGATGTGAATCATGACCCATCAGTTTTCCAATCCCTCCCCATTGACAAACTGTACTTACAGATATTGACTTAAAGTATTTTTTTAATCAGCAAATATGTTTTAGCAGTACATTAGGAGAATAATTTTAAATGACCAAGTGGACCCATCCTTGGAATAAATATCTAGTCAGTATTAGGAAATCTATTAATATAATACAGTATATTAACAGATCAAAGGAGAGAAAGCATAAGACTACCCCAAGAGGCACTTGACATACTCCAGTATACATTCTTGATATTTTTAAAACAAAAATAACCCTTAGTTGAACAGAAATGCTTAGATTTCCTAGACTGCTTGGGACTTTTGATTGCAAGAGATAAAAGCCAACTCAGTATCGTAAGAAAAAAACATAAAAAGAATTTTTTTTTTAAATTGACTCACATACGTGAAAAGTCCAGTTGTATCTTTGCTTTAGGCCTGGCTGGAAACCAGAGCTTAAACAGGTCAGAACTGACTAGTTTGCCATGATTTACCTCTACTCTCTTCATGTCGGCCTCATTCTCTCCAACTACATGTGGGTTTCTCCTTGTAGCTAGAAAAGATGACTGCAAGAAGCTCTCACTTAATTCATATTTAAAGTTTGTAAGAGGGAATTCCCTGGAGGTCCCATGGTTAGGACTCCATGCTTTCACTGCCAAGGGCCCGGGTTCAATCCCTGGTGAGGGAACTAAGATCCTGAAAGGTGTGGCGTGGCCGAAATTAATTAATTAATTAAGTTGGTGAGTAGCAAGAAAAAGAAAGAATGTCTCTCCCCACAGTTTTAGTAGGAAAGTTCCAAGGTGGATTCTAGTTGACTTAGCTTGATACACCTGTATATATTGTAAATCCTATATCTAGTAAGGGACTTGTATCTAGAATATATAAAGAACTCTTAAACTCAATAATAAAATGACAACCCAATTAAAAACTGGACAAAGGATCTGAATAGACACTTCTACAAATAGCAGTTAAGTACATGAAAAGATATTCAACATTATTAGTCATTACAGAAATGAGAATCGAAACCACAATGAGATGCCATTTCACACCCACTCTAGTCAAAAAGACAGGCAATAAAAAGTGTTGGCAAAAATGTGGAAAACTGGAACCTTCACACACTGCTGGTGGGACTGTAAAATGGTGTAGCCACTTTGGAAATCAGTTTGGCAGTTCCTCAAAGAGTGAAACTCAGAGTTACTAGAAGACCCAGCAATTCCACTCCTAGGTATGTACTCAAGGGAAATGAAAACACATGTCCACACAAAAACCTGGACACAGGTCTTCATAGCAGCATCATTCATAATAGCCAAAAAGTGAGAACAATCCAAATTTCCTTCAACAGAAGAATGGATAAACAAAGTGGTCAATCCATACAACAGACTATTATTCAGTCTGTTTATTATTCAAACTATTATTCAGTCTATTTATGACTATTTATTCAGTCACAAAAAAGGAATGAAATACTGATTTATGCCACAACATGGATGAACCTCGAAAATATTATGCTAAGTGAAAGAAGCCAGACACAAAGGTCACTTGTTGTCACTAATCATTAGAGAAGTGCAAATCAAAACTACAGTGAGGTATCACCTCACACCAGTCAGAATGGCCATCATCAAAAAATCTGCAAACGATAAATGCTGGAGAGGGTGTGGAGAAAAAGGAACCCTCTTGCTCTGTTGGTGGGAATGTAAATTGATACAGCCACTATGGAGAACAGTATGGAGGTTCCTTAAAAAACTAAAAATAGAACTCCCATACTACCCAGCAATCCCACTCCTAGGCATATACCCCGAGAAAACCATAATTCAAAAAGAGTCATGTACCACAATGTTCATTGCAGCTCTATCTACAATAGCCAGGACATGGAAGCAACCTAAGTGTCCATCAACAGATGAACGGATAAAGAAGATGTGGCACATACATACGATGGAATATTATTCAGCCATAAAAAGAAACGAAATTGAGTTACTTTTAGTGAGGTGGATGGACCTAGAGTCTGTCATACAGAGTGAAGTAAGTCAGAAAGAGAAAAACAAATACCATATGCTAACACATATATATGGAATCTAAAAAAAATGGTTCTGAAGAACCTAGGGGCAGGACAGGAATAAAGACACAGACATAGAGAATGGACTTGAGGACATGGGGAGGGGGAAGGGTAAGCTGGGCCGAAGTGAGAAAGTGGCATGGATATATACACACCATCAAATGTAAAACAGATAGCTAGTGGGAAGCAGCCGCATAGCACAGGGAGATCAGCGATCAGCTCGGTGCTTTGTGACCATCTAGAGGGCTGGGCTAGGGAGGGTGGGAGGGAGATGCAAGAGGAAGGAGATATGGGGATATACGTATATGTATAGATGATTCACTTTGTTATAAAGCAGAAGTTAACACACCATTGTAAAGCAATTATACTCCAATAAAGATGTTAAAAAATTTTTTTAAAGGGTCACATGTTGTATGATTCTATTATGTCCAGCACAGACATAGAGACAGAAAGTAGATTACTGGTTGCCGGGGGTTGGGGAGGTTGAAAGGGTGGGTGTGGAGTGACAGCTAACGCATACTGAGTTTCATTCTGGAGTGATGAAAATGTTCTGGAATTAGATCGTGGTGATAGTTGCACAACTTTATGGATATTAAAGTGTACTGAATTAATTATACACTTTAAAAGGGTGAATTTTGTAGTATGTGAACCATATCTTAATAAGAGAATTAATTTTTAAAAATAGAATTTGATGGGACTTCCCTGGTGGTCCAGTGGTTAAGAATCCACCTTCCAATGCAGGGGATGCAGGTTCGATCCCTGGTTGAGGAACTAAGATCCCACATGCCGCAGGGCAACCAAGCCTGTGCACTGCAACTACTGAGCCTGCGTACTCTGGAGCCCGTGCACCACAACTAGAGAGAAGCCCACGCTACAACGAAGAGCCTGCGTGCCACAACAAAAGATCCCACATGCCACAACTAAGACCCGATGCAGCCAAATAAATAAATAAATATTTTTTTTAAAATAGAATTTGATGACTAGTTACACAATTGATACATAAAAATTAGTAGTTTTCTGTGGAAATAATAACCAATAATAAACTATAATGGGAGAAAATCTCCCATGTACAATACCAGCTAAAAAGATAAAATACCTAGTAATAAACTAGGCAGGAACTGTGCAGAACCTATATAATGAAATAAAATACAAGTAAATGGAAAGACCCATCTTGCTCTTTGATTGAAAATTTCTCTTCTTTTCTTAGAGTTATATCTGTGGTCATGAGTTTCCAAATGCAATATCGAAAAGATTATTTTGAAACTTAAGAAGTAAAATGTATCTGGAAAAATATTCATGCAGAATAACCCAGGTAATTTCTGAAAAAGAAGAGTAACAGACTGGTAGAGGGCAGGGAAAGAACTATCCCTAAAATATATTATCAAGCTATGATAATATATATATATATTTGTTTTTTACTAAAGACTAGAACAAATGGCTCATAAATAGACTTTACACATAGAATTTAATTTACAATAAAATTGGTATTTCAAATTAATGGGGAAATTAGAAATTATTCAAAAAATGATGTAGAGATAACTAAGTCTTTGGGGAGAATTAAGCTGAATCCCTACTTTACTCTTTATAACAAAATAAATAATTGACAGATCAAAGCTCTAAGCAAAAAATAAACCATAAGATTTAAAATAAAGTATTGGGAATTGTCTTATATTCTCGAAGTGATGAACACCTACTAAGTCCAGGGCCACAAAGAAAGAAAAAAATAAACTGGTTCATATCATTATGTAAAAATGTGTGACTTTCATATAACAAAAAGAAAAATTACCGATAAAACCAAATATATAACAAACTGGGTGAACTATTTGGAGCACATATGAAATAGAGACTAATTTTTTTTCACTTATGAAGTATGAATGCAAATCAATTTTTAAAAAGCTCATCAATCTGACTGAAAACGCAAAGGGTGTGAAGAGACACTTCACAGAAAAATAGATACAAATGACCAAATTAGCATACAAAAGTGTTCAACCTCATTTATAATATTTTCTTAAAAAGGACAATGTTTTAAAAGAGATGCCACTTTTCATCCTTCAGATTGGGGAAAATACAAATGCTAGCGAGGGTGTGAGAATATTGGTACTCCTATCACGAGTGCATAAACTGGTGCAACATTTTGGAATGGCGCTTTTGCAATAGCTACCACATTTCACTTATTTGTGAAACACATGCATGTCCTGCAGCTAGGAATTTGCCCTACTATTACACAGGCCAAAGAGTACCAAGGTATGTGTGTAAGAATGCTCATTGCAGTGCTGTCGGTTATAACAGAGAACAAGGCAAAAGCAAGACAAAATAAATGGAAACAACCAAAGAATCCAGCTGCGAGGAACAGATTAAATAATTCACACTATGTCTTCCTGAGCCAGACCAGCATGACCTCTGGCTGGAATTTTTCAGGAGCCTCTAAATGGTTCTTTTTTGGGGCATGGCATGCAGGATCTTAGCTTCCTAACCGAGGATTAAACCCATGTCCCCTGCAGTGGATGTGCGGAGTCCTAACCACTTGATCACCAGGGAAGTCCCTCTAAATGGTACTTCATGTATCCTCTCTTGTTCCTGCCCACCCCTCCAATCCCAAGTCCATTCCCCATTCTGCAGCCAGAGACATCTTTTCAAAATGCAAATTTTGAAAATTCTGATTGTTTTACACCCACATGCAGCCTGCTTGGTACCTCTTCAAAGGCTTCCCATTGGTCCAAGATAAAACTCAAACGTGTTACCATGGTCTATAAGATGCTGCCATAGTGTGGTCCACCAGCCCCACCAGGCTTATCCTGAGCGAGACTCCAGCCTCAATCTCACTCCCTCAAACTCACAATGTTACCTCCACCCCTGGACCTTTGCACATACTCCACACTCTTCCATCTGCTCCGAGATTTTTATTTGTTATTCTTTGTGAGTTTGTTCATGTGGCGGGGGGGGGGGGGTTGTCTAAAGCCATACTTTTTATTTTCTACTTTCCTGTAATTAAAAACAAAAAAACTAAGAGATGTTATAAACAATCTTAAAGCAACCCCATTATTCCTATTATTTGCTTGGCCTTTCCTCAAAACTATTACATTCTTTTTTCTTTTTTTAACGTAAATGTTTTTTTTTTTAACATCTTTATTGGAGTATAACTGTTTTACAATAGTGTGTTAGTTTCTCCTTTACAACAAAGTGAATCAGTTATACATATACATATGTTCCCATATCTCTTCCCTCTTTTTACATTTGGTAGTGTGTATATGTCCCTGCCACTCCCTCACTTCGTCACAGCTTACCCTTCCCCCTCCCCATATCCTCAAGTCCATGAAAACTATTACATTCTGACATGATTTTAAATTGTTTATTGTCCAGACAGCTAATCCCCCTTTAACCCCTACTTACTGGCATCAGTAATAAGGGTGTCTGCTTGACAAGAGCACTTGTTTCCCTTTTCATTTTCACAGAAAAGAAACTCAGCTGGCAGATGCCTCCTTTGCAGGCCTTCTGGCCAACACCACATATGTGAGGAGCTCGGGGGCAGGGACAAACCCTGCATTGTAATCACAGAGCCTCTGATGGAGCCCATCCAGAGAATCGCCCATCAAACTCCAAGAGATGCATACTCCTTATTGGCTAATTTGTCTTCAAAGCAAATTTTTGTAAATTGTATCATGGTTTCTCCTTGACAGGCTACCACCAGAAAACAATATGGGGGTAGTACCAGATGTAATGTTTTAAATCCTGTTTAATAATTTGGCCAATCTTTTAAAAATCATCTATTTAAAGAAAAAGCATAACCAGGCATCAAATCCAAGTACCTGCTGAAATGGAAAATAGGGCATCTGGTAATCCATGCTCCATGGACTAGATTCATAGGGAGCGAAAGGAAGATGGGTTTCTTGGCTCGTTAAGAGGTACCTTAGGGCTTCCCTGGTGGCGCAGTGGTTGAGAGTCCGCCTGCCGATGCAGGGGACACGGGTCCGTGGTCAACCTCTCCCCGCCCCTCCCAGGACCTCAGGAAAACCCTGCCAGTTCATCTGCAACCAGGATCACCTAGGCCAGAGGGCCAGGCTCTCGAGGAAGCTGCCAGAGAACTCACAAGCACTTTCGGTGGTCGTTGACTAAACCCCATCACTTGGCTTTGGTTAAGATTATTAAAAGGAAAGCCTGGGCTTCCCTGGTGGCGCAGAGGTCGAGAGTCCACCTGCCGAGGCAGGGGACACGGGCCCGTGCCCCGGTCCGGGAAGATCCCACATGCCGCGGAGCGGCTGGGCCCGTGAGCCACGGCCGCTGAGCCTGCGCGTCCGGAGCCTGTGCTCCGCAACGGGAGAGGCCACAACAGTGAGAGGCCCGCGTACTGAAAAGAAAAAAAAAAAGAGGTACCTTAAATTTCTCACCTCCTGAAAGTCAATAAGTGTATTTGAAAGTCAAGCTTTAATTAAGCTATTTATTCTAAAAGCTATCTTGTTCTCCACTGGCTGCCCTCATGGATTCTCTGCCAGTACCCTGCAGAAAGGGTTGTGGGGACGGGCTGCCCCTGTAAACTGCCCACAACCTGTGACAGTGACCATTTTCATCTCAGAATAGAGATGCCCATCCCCCCAAAAGAGGCATTGCTATAGGAGCGTTTGTCAGATTGGTGTCCTTTTAAAATTCTTTATGGAGAAATGTCCATGAAAAATGGGTTCTGTTTAGTTATTAGTTAAACACTTCATTTGCCCAACTTGTTTTCATGAAGGATCTTCCTTAGGTGGCTTGTTAGGAGGTGCTTACATGTAAGGAAGGATTCACCTGACCAAAGACAGCTGAAGACCCTGGTGATGGTAAAAGCTGCTAACTGAGCCAGAACATAAGCCTCAGGGTAGAGAGAACTGAGTTCAGCTTCCCACGCAGACAATGCAGCTGTGTCTAGACCAAATTGTCTGTCTCCAAACTCTGAGATCAGAAAAGAGTTTTAATGTCCCAAGGAATTAACCGACACAAAACACCAAGGCAGGTATGGGCCAGGAAGGTCATTTCCAAATAGGATCAATTTCATAAATGCAAAACTAAACGGACTTTCAAAAATAACTTTTGAAAAACAGCAGGCTCTTACTTCTCTGGTTTTCCTTTTTGCCAAAAACAAAATAAGGATGTTGGACCAGGAGAGCCTGAGGGGCCTGTCAGCTCTGCTATTCTGCTGCACTGTTAACAAATCCGAGGGACACCCCTGAATCTTAGTCCAGAGCTTACCCCAACACTGTCCTCTGGCTGAGCTACCAGAGGGTCCTCAGAGACTGTCTCATATGCCCATGGGTGGTCTGCAAAGCTGCCTGGAGTACATGCCTCTCTATTCTGAGATGAAAATGGTCACTATCCCAGGTTATGGGCAGCCCATACACATAGCTCTTCCCTGAAGGGCACTGGCAGGGAATATACCATCCCAGCACCAGGGGCCACCTTGAAAGCCAGCCTTGGCCACTGTCCCTGGACATACCGAGAATTGAGCCTGAAAGAAGAGGGTGTGTACCTGGAAATAGCAGGTGATGGTGGGAGAAAGGGCAATTGAGGGTAGATGTTTGAAAGGTCTTGAATATCTGAGCAAGGAGTTTGAAGACTTACTCCGCAGATCTGGGTCAGCAAGGGGAGATGAAATTTAGAGCCAGCAGAACACATTTGTCTCTGAAAAGGAAGAAGAAACTGAGGACTTGGAAGCCAAGGTAGATGAGGCATAGAAAGGATAAGGCTAGATGTCAATTGTACATCAACTATACCTCAGTTGTTGAAAAAAAGGCTGGGGGCTTCCCTGGTGGCGCAGTGGTTGAGAATCTGCCCGCTTAATGCAGGGCACACAGGTTCGAGCCCTGGTCTGGGAGGATGCCACATGCCGCGGAGCAACTAGGCCCGTGAGCCGCAACTACTGAGCCTGCGCGTCTGGAGCCTGTGCTCCGCGACAAGAGAGGCCGCGATAGTGAGAGGCCCGCGCACCGCGACGAAGAGTGGCCCCCGCTTGCCACAACTAGAGAAAGCCCTCGCACAGAAACGAAGACCCAACACAGTCAAAAATAATTAAATTAATTAATAAACGCCTACCCCCAACATCTTCGTTAAAAAAAAAAAAAAAGTAGTGGTGTTCATGTATTTAAAAAAAAAAAAAAAAAAAAGAAAAGGCTGGACATCAGACAGATGGGGGCTTAGTCCTGGTCTACTTCCTGGACATGTGATTCTGGGTAAATCGTGGCAGGCCCTGAGCTTCATCTTGTTGAAATAAATTTCTACCACCAAGCTGGAGCCGTTCCTGCCTAGGGTGCCACTTCAGCAAACCGAAAGTTAGGTGACTTTCGTGTCCCTGTAAATGCTCCGCTTGACCAGAAAAGCAGGATATCCAGTCAGCCAGTTCCCAAACGCCAAGCCAACTCTGGACTGTTTGCTTATTTCCTTCTTCCTTCTCATCCCGAACAAGGTGGACTATGTGGCCCCAGCCAATTAGATATTTTCTATTTTTCTCTTCCTTGTTCTTTATTATTTATCCTGTAAAAGCTTCCTAACCTCCGCCCCATTTTGCAGTTTTCCGTATAGTGACTGTCTGCTTCACGAAATTTAGATAAAGTTTGTTTGTATCAGCGAAATTGTCTTCTTCCACCATTTTTTAACAGTCTCCAATTAAATTTTTCAGTGGTACTACAGTCAGTTTATAAACTGTAATTCACACCTCTACATGCACTAGGAGGCACGACCATCAGCTGGGCGGGCAGAGTGTTGATTTGATGAACCCAAAGAAGTAAAAGGTCTCAAGTAGCCCGCATGAGGCCTGTGTACGGAATTAAAAGAGAAGAACAACGACTTTAATCTATTCCCCTGGCTTCTTTGCACCCTGCTTTGCTTGTCACACCATCCTATCCAATACTCACAACGGTCCCTTTTTTTTTTTTTTTTTTTTTTTCGCGGTACGCGGGCCTCTCACTGTTGTGGCCTCTCCCGTTGCAGAGCACAGGCTCTGGAGACACGGGCTCAGTGGCCATGGCTCACGGGCCCAGCCGCTCCGCGGCATGTGTGATCCTCCCGGACCGGGGCACGAGCCCGCATCCCCTGCATCGGCAGGCGGATTCTCAACCACTGCACCACCAGGGAAGCCCCACAACGGTACTTTTTAGGTAAGTGCGATTATGCCCAATTCAAAGGTAGAGAGGCAGAGAAATTAGCTCACTTGTTCAAGGTCACATGATTATTGAGGAGTAGAGTGTCTCGTGGGAGCCACATCTCCTAATTCCAAACCTAAAAGTCCCTCCGACACATCCTGCAGAGAATGTCTACTGCCAGCCATTGAGTTTGTAGCTGGCTGCTCCTAGTACTTGCTGGACTGAGGGTGACCGTATCACGTAGCACACCCCGATGCAGGCTCAAACCAATTACATGAGAGGCAGGGAACACAAACTTTGGCATCTAGATTCAAATACAAGGCAGGACACCTGACTAGGTATCGCACCTCATTCTTTGCATTTCTAACACCTGACACACTGCCTGGCACATGCACTCAAGGTAGAGATGTGGAACCATGCCTTATAAATATGATGAGAAAAGCTCATGGCTGGAGGAGGGGAGGCCCTGTTCAGAGTTTCAGGCCAAGCAGTGCTATGTGCCTAAAATCAAGATGAAGCTTCAACTGCAGCGTCAGTCAGACATCCCCAGCTCACCACACCTGCCACTCTCATTCCCAGCTCCTGGCCTTTATTGATGCAATTGCCCCAATCTGAAAAGCCTTTCTTTGTCCCCTATTTGTCAACTGCAACTGAGATCAATCTCCTTCCCTTCGGGAAGCCCAGGGTCCAAGTTCTGGGGTTTGACATGCCAGGGTGTGAATCCTAGCTCTGCTGTGCTGGGTGATTTTGCGAAGGCTATTTAACCTCTCTGACTCAGTTACCTCAACTCTAAAATAAGGATAATAATAATGCATACCTTTTAGGATTAAGTTTGCAAAAAATAATACATACAAAGTACACAGATCAGCAACGTAGTAAATCCTCAGTGCGCGTGTATTTTTCACCCACTGTCGTGTATTGCAGTTCTTTATTTTTTTGGTTGTGCCGGGTCTTAGTTGTGGCACGTGGGAGCTTCCTTGCGACATGCCAGATCTTTAGTTACAGCTCGTGGACTGCTTAGTTGCGGCATGCGGGCGGGATCTAAGTTCCCCAACCAGGGATCAAACCCAGGCGCCCTGCATTGGGAGCATGGAGTCTTACCCACTGGACTACCAGGGAAGTCCCTATACCAGTTCTTATACTCATGATTTCAACATCTAGATAGCTCCTCTTTGGACCTCTCTTCTGAGCTCTGGGACCATATATCCAATTTTGCTAGAAAGCCCGCCTCCCACCAGACATCCCAGTGGTACCACAAACTCCACATACCCAAAACTGAACTCATCTCCCCACCAGGTGGCCCCCTCCCAGCGTTCCCTAGCATCGTGGAATGGCCTCACTCCCATCCCAGTTACCCAGGACTGGAACCCGCAGGTCACCCTCAATTCCTTTATCTTTGCACATTAAATCACATGCCACGTTTCGTCAATTGTACCTTCTAACTATTTCCTTACTCCTTCCCTTCTTCTCCAACCCTCCTACCGCCTCCCTCATTCAGGACATTGCCATCTTTTTCCTGGGTTATTGCCACAAATTCCTCCCCCACTGGGTTTAAACCATTGAAATCCATCTTCCATGTGTTCTGATCACCGTGTTTTAGGAATTCCAGATTCTCTTTGTGGCGGAATTGGTGGTTCTCCTCCTTGTTCCATTTGCTCCTCTGTGATTTCTCAGCAGTTGAGGGGGCAGCGTTATGTGACTAGTTTTAATTCTTAAAATGGGAGTCAGAGGAATGCGCGTCCGCTCCAGCTCCAGGCATTGAAAAGCCAAGGTGTTCTTCCCCCGTCAGTGTGACCACCATGTTCCAAGTGGTGTTGCTACGAGACAACGGTGCCTCTTTTTACCTAGATCCCCGAGTGACTGTATGGCACAGAGGCCCCAGATGATCTTTTCTGGACAAGTGGCAAGAACAGAAAGTAAACCTTTGTCGTGTTACCTCACTGGGACTTGGTCAGGGTTAATGTGTTACTATAGGATAACCTAAGTCTGCCTTGACTAGTATATTGACCATTACGTTTATTTTATTTTATTTATTTATTTTGCAGAAAATCCTTAAATATCTCCCTCATTACCTACTAGTTAGAATGCAAATTCTTTGCCATGACCTATAACATCCACTGTGATCTGGCCCCTGCCTACGTCTCTAACTCATTTTTGCTATTTTCGAGTTCACACACTATGTTCCAGCATCAATAGGTTTGCTTCTTGCTTCCAGGCCTGTGCTGCTACTGACCCCTTTATCAGGGCTGCCCCTTCCACCACTTCCCTCTTGCAGCTGATTCTTATTTACTTTTTTAAGAGAAAACTCAGAGAATCACCTCTACCAGCAAGCCTTCCTTGATTTCCTCCCCAACCTAGAAAAGGTGCCCAACATCTGGTTTTTCATATTATCTTATCCACTATCACTAAGATAGTGATAGACCACTCAGGGCAACTATCAAGGCATCTGTCACACTGGATTAGAGTCACCCGTACTTGTCTGGTTCCCTCCTCAGACAAAGCCCAGAGCAGGGACTATGCTTTATGTAACTCCAGAAGAGTGTTTGAACCATAGCAAACATTCAAGCTTGTGGACTGAGCAGGTAAGCAAATGGATTGTACCTGATGATGGGGGACTCATAAGAATTTCTATCAATGGGGCTTTCTTCAGTTCCAAAGACTAAAGACCCACGGAGGTCAGCTAGAGGAAGAAGGTGCTAGTGGATGACTACATGAGGAAGTGGGGACCACAGCAGTCCTGACCTCACCAAGACTGGACCATCTTCGGAAAGTGACTATAGGGGGACTTCCCTGGTGGCACAGTGGTTAAGACTCTGCGTTCCCAATGCAGGGGGCCCGGGTTCGATCCCTGGTCAGGGAACTAAGATCCCACATACCGCAACCAAGCCCACGCGCCGCAACTAGAGAGCCCACGCGCCGCAACTAGGGAGCCCACGCGCCGCGACGAAGACGCGGCGCAGCCAAAATCAATCAATTAATTAATTAATTTAAAAAGAAAGAAAGTGACTATAGTTCTAGCAGCCTAACAGCAGCCTAGATATTGGCCGGGTGCCTAAAACGAAACAAAACAATATGCAGGAGAGCATGCATAACATGATCCTGCCAATGTTTAAAACTTTTAAAATCATATATAAAGTTACAGAAGGAAACATAAGAACCTAGGACAGTTTTAAACTCTAAGAAATGAGGATGGTGAGTGGGCCTTGGGGACGGGAGGATGGAGAGGCAAAAGTTTTCTTTCTGTTTTAGACCATTCTGTGTTTTTAATTTCAAAAATTTTACCACTAGCACGTATTACTTTTATAATTTATAAAACGAGCTCAATCTTTTTTTTTTCTTTTTTTTAAAACTTTCTGTAATGACCTGGTCTTTCTCTTGGGCTTTCCACGCTGGAGAAGTTGACTCTGGTGCACCTGGAGTATGACAGGCCTGGGGCTGTCTCCCACCTGGGAGGGGTCCCACCCCAGGAAAGAACAGCAGTGGGCAGATTAGGCCAGCTGCTCCAAACTTTAGGAAGAAATGAGACACTCTCTTCCCCTTAATGAGATGTTCCTCCTTGTTCTGCCTTGCCTCTTCTCACCCTTGGATATCAAGGGCCAAGATTAGGGTGTGGGCCTTGGGGAAAGGGGCCAAAGAGGCTACTCAGCCTTTATTTACTTCTGGCTTAGAGCAGAGGAGCCAGGAGAGTTCTGTGGCTCACATGTGGGCCTGGGTAGCTCGCCAGGGCCCCAGGGTCAAAAGAGGGATTTGGGTCCACGGTCCTGACTGAAAATAAGGGAAACACATCTGGCCTCATCCTTCTTGCACAAATCTCCCTAAAAGACTTGTAGGCATGGCAGATGTCACAGCTAATAGCCAGTGTCAGCTAGAGACTGTCCAGTCCAAGTGATTATGCCACAGGCCTCTTGTTGGTTCTTTTTTTTTTTTTTAATTTTATTTTTTTAAATTTATTGCTTTAGTTGCACTGGGTCTTAGTAGCGGCAGGCAGTCCCCCTAGTTGTGGCACATGGGCTCCTTAGTTGTGGTAGGTGGGCTCCTTAATTGTGGCATGCGAACTCAATTGTGGCATGCGTGTGGGATCTAGTTCCCTGACCGGGGATCGAACCCAGGCCCCCTGCATTGGGAGCATGGAGTCTTACCCACTGTGCTACCAGGGAAGTCCCTGCTGGCCCTTCTGATCTGCCCTCCACCCTTCCCCACCCTCATCTGTGCCCAGGAAGCTGAGTTGTATGCACTGCATCAATACGCCCCCTGGCCCTCTACCTTCCTGCTGGATTTGGCCAGTGGGAGACCCCAGGAAGAGAGTGAGGTCAGTGTATTTGTACTGCAGGTTTCTCCCTTTGAACTTGCCTGCAGTTGGCTGTGTCTCTTGACCAAAAGTCATTGGTCCTCTCAAAGCATCTTCTGTATAAGACCCTCTCCCTCCAAGTCCTATGACTGATCCCTTTCCTTGTCCCTTTGAGCTGTACAAGCCCCAGATCACTGCACCACTCCCTTAACCTCCACCCCTATATAATCACTCCCTTTATCAAATCCTCCTCAAATTATCCAAATTTGAGTGTGCCATTCGTTCCCTCTTGGGAACCTGCTTGATAAAGTATTTATCAATAATAATACCTGGATGGGTGTTTATCTCTGGACTTTAGGTAAAGGCAAAAGCACATGTTGAAAATGGTGAAGCCCACTGCAGCGGGCACAGGTTCAATCCCTGGTTGGGGAACTAAGATCCCACGTGCCTCGCAGCGTGGCCAAAAAAAAAAGAAAGACAAGGGTGAAGCTCACTGTATGAATTGAAAACTAGAGAAAACGTATGTACATACCTATAGCCAACCATGGCACAAGCTTCTTCCCCTAGGGGACCGGTGAGAACCTGTAACCAGTCTGGGAAGAATGGTTCTGATCTCATCCATATGGTCGCCTGTGCGTTGTACACCATCACTGACCCACCAGGTGTGGGACATCCCCTTTTTGCTTCAGGGAATTTATCATGGACTTTTAGCCTTGGCTTTTGCACTGCCCAATGTGCTTCTTTAAGTCCATTGATTTCTACAGGTTCTGCATCCTTGCCATCTATGCTAAATGTTTCCAATGCTGATTTTAGCACAAATAAATGGGCTGCTCGACGCTCCTGCTCTGTCTTTCCAACTTGAGCCCCCATCAATGTGGTGAACCACCGCTATCAGGACAGGAGGGATGCTTTAACTGCCTTCTGACAGGGTCACCTTCTACCAGGGGAGCTCACTGATAACTACCCTTGTCATTAGCACTTCCTAGGAAACATTAAATATCTCCAGCGAGAGATGCTCTGAAGAAGCCCAGAGCCATACCACTGCTTCTTTGCTTCCTGCCTAAGATGATGTGGGAAGAAAGAGGTTGGTCTCAATTCTCTCTAGAACCTGGGAGTTCCTGCTGGCTTTTCCTTTTAGAAACACGCAGAGTTCTGTTACCTTGTAGGTGAGCCCTGGCATCCACATAAGAAGTTTGTAAGACAGTATTAGAAGAAAGGGATTCAAAATATTCATCCTTGGGGATGCCATGGTCCTGAAAATGAAGAAACCTGAATTCTAACCTGGTTTGGACACTGATTTGCTCTGCAGCTTTGGGGAAGTTATTTTCCTTTTCAGGCCTCAGGGTTCCCTTTGTAAAATGGGGGCAACTGAACAAGAATGTCTCAAGTCTTCCAGCCTTAAGATTAAAAGATCTAATGTGATCACGAAGGAGGACTAGAGTCTTCTCTTTTAGCGGTTTTAGACTATACAGTGTCATCTGTGCCAGGTGCTCTAACCCCTGCCCCGAGACAGTGGGATGAACAAAGCTAATTTCTACCCCACAGTCTAATGGTCACTTTCCCCTACAGACCAAATCAGTAATAAGGGAGCTACTGAGAATCAGTTCCACAGGCGTTTCATGGGCTCCAACATCTGTGAATTCCTGGTTGCCAAACTGGATCTTGACTTTCAGAGAAAGCGATGACTTCCTTTTCTTTTTTTTATTATTTATTTATTTTATTTGTTTATTTTTGGCTGTGTTGGGTCTTTGTTGCTGCGCGTGAGCTTTCTCTAGTTGCGGCGAGCAGGGGTTACTCTTCCTTGTGCTGTGCAGGCTTCTCATTGCAGTGGCTTCTCTTGATGCGGAGCATGGGCTCTAGGCACGTGGGCTTCAGTAGTTGTGGCACGCAGGCTCCCCAGTTGTGGCTCTCGGGCTCTAGAGCGCCTGCTCAGTAGCTGTGGCACATGGGCTTAGTTGCTCTGCCACATGTGGTACCTTCCCAGACCAGGGCTCGAACCCGTGTCCCCTCCATTGGCAGGCTGATTCTTAACCACTGTGCCACCAGGGAAGTACCAACGATGACTTTCTTTACACCAGGAGTTTTTACTCCCAAAGCTGCCTATGAAGCATACTCAGGCAACAGTACAAATTAGTCACAATGACTCTGTTTTGCATGAATGTTGAAAAACCGTCCCAAATGAGTCTGCTAGACAGGATGCTGGATCTGGTGTAGCAAAGGGAAAAGAGAGGCCCATCTTCCCAGTGCAGAAGGCATTGCATCACTGCAGGACTGGAAAGTAAGGGCTCTGCAGGACAGGGATAGGCAAATTTGCCTCCTTCCACAGGAAACGGGTGAAGCCTGGCTCAAAATTATTACTCAGACGTTTTGTGCTGTGAAGGAAATGTCTTCTGATAGCACAAAGCTATTGGTTTCCTGTTGTGAACTGAGAATTTCTGGCTTGCCCAAGAATGGACAGGAAGGGAAAGGGTGGTTGTCCCTTGGAAGTCCTTGTTTAATGAAAACGCCAGCTCCAGGGCTCCCAGGACACTCCAAGTGGCCGGAAGGGAGGTTGGAGGTTGGGGAGAGGTCACGTCAGTAAGAGAGGCAGTGTGAAGAGGTTAGCTGTGTGACAATGCAGTTCCACAAACTTTTGTTGGACAATTCTGTGTGCTGTGCACTGTGCTGTGTGTGTCGGGTATACCAGATGGCTTAGCCAGCCCTCTACCTCCACAGAATGGTCTTAGTGGCAGAAACTGATACAAAAATAATTTTTGAATAATATGATAAGGGCTAATACAGAGCTATCCTAGAGTACTGTGGCAATATTCTGCTGTACCTTTACACCTTTTTCACTCAGTTTCCCCTTGTTTATAATGAGAGTAAGAATAGGAGTAGAACTTTCTAAGATATTTCCAAGACAGTAGTTGTAACTGTTGAGCACAAAATATATTCTAAGTGTCTCTCATGCATTTTCTCATCTACTCCTCACAATAACCCTAGGATATAGGTCCTGTGGTGTTTAGAAAGGATGATAACTTGCTGAAGGCCACGATGCAGAGCTGAATTCTAGCATCCGTCTTTCCACCCCTACTCCCCATGCCAGAGACTCCCTTCTTCAATATATTTTGGGATGATAGGGTTTGCCATAAGTCCCAAGTCTGGTCCTTAGTCATCCTTTTGACAGGGTGCACCATCCTGCTTCTGTCAGTGCTGCTCTTGGCCATCACTCTCTTCACAGTTGGTCCAGCCCCAGAAAGTTCAGGTTTATCCATGTCCATGCAGTGTTACTACTACCATGCCGGCCTTCTGGACATTGATGTGGGAACCCCAACCTTCCCTTAGAGACTCACCCCAGAGGCCCCCATAGCACCACCTCATAGGGCTGTATATGCGAGGTTCATTTTACTGAAGAGCTTGGGTAACTAAAGGGAATTAAAATGTAGAGAAAGACATTTCCAGTGTTTCATGCCAGTTCCTAGGCTTGCTCCCCCTCTCTGAGTTTACTCCTCTCCTTTCTCCTCCATGCTTCTAACCCTTGCTGGATACTCCAAAACGTTGTTGGCTTCGTCCTGTAATCTGCCCTCCTTTTTCCTCCCACTAGTAAGACACAGTAAGCTACAGAGAAAGGCAGAGAATGGACCTGAAACTTTATGCCCTGACTGCTGCTGGAACTCTTCCTTATAGCACAAATCCTTGCCTCTTCGTGTTTGTATACCCGTGCATTGCATTGCATTAGATTGCTGGATAGGAAACAACCTTCTTTGCCTGATTTAAAAAAAAAAAAAAAAAAAAAGACAACTCTTAAATGTTTTCCTTAATCCTTGGTATGTTGCATGCATGTGTTCATTCAAATACTTGTGAGAGTTCGAATAAGTGTATTCCAAGGGCAAATACTGTTCTAGGCACTAGGGATTCAGGACAAAATTAATAGAATATTCCTGTCTTCTGGGAGATGGTCCTTAGTCTACTGGGGGTACTGTTTTGTAGGTTGACTCACTATACACCTAATTCCAACTCTTTTCTCCCTTTGCCTTCCTCTGCTATAGAGATTGGGGAGCTAAATACTCACTCATCTACCCTCCCTTCTAGCTAGAAATGGCTACGTAATACAGTTAAGGTCAATGAAATATAAACAAAAGTCTGTTGAACAGTGTTCTGGAAAAGCGTTTGCCATTGTATGAAAAGATACAGACAGAACTTTTTTGCTTCTTGTCTGGAATGTAGGCAAGATGCAGCAGCCACCTAGTGAGGAAGAGGGGACAAGCCAGACTCTGGGGATGGTGGAGTCATTTAGAAAATCTCCACGTCCCTGACGACATTGTTGCATGTACTTCCCATCCATGAACTGCCTGCTTTTGCATGTCTTATTATGAAAAAATAACCCCCACTAGTTTAAGCCACTTTTTATAGTCAGGGGTCTATGGCTTGAATATATTCTTGACATATACCTACATGTGTATAACAGCTATGCAAGAAGTGCTGAATTAAGAGGCAAGAAAAGCAAGTTATGGGAGCAAAGAAGAGGGAGGTTCGCAGAAAGAGGTACCATTTGAGCAAATCTTGACGGAGCAGTTGGAATTTTTCAGATGCACAAAGGCAAGAAGGGCACTCCAGGATGGAGGAACAGCCTGTGCAAAGGCACAGACCTAGTGAGAATGCAGCAAGGAGTGAGACTGCAGTGCAGATTATGAGTGAGAGAGAGACGGAGCCAGGGAGAGACATCCAAGGGCAAAATCAGAAATCAGTTTAGATTTTATCTTTGGAAGAACAGGGGAGTTCCTGAAAGCTTTAAAGCAGGAAGATAAATGGGCTTTATAGTTTGGAAAGATAATTCTGCCAGGAGAGTATATGACAGATGAGAGAGAGTACAGGGAAGTGTAGAGGATGCTGGGATAATTGGAATCCTCCATGCGAGAAACACTGAGATCTGAACTCAAGCAACGATTACAGGGCTCAAAGGAAGGAACGGGTTTGTAAAACAGTGGAGTCTAATCTAAAATTGCAAAGAACTGCACACACACACAAATGCATATAAAAACTGGTGACTGAATAAGGTGTGCGGTCTAGTTAACAGCCCTGTAGCTATGTTGATGTCCTGTTTTGATATTGTACTATAGTTATGAAAGATGTCACCATTGGGGGAAGCTGCGTGAAGGATACACTGTAGTTTATCTACTATTTTAGCAACTCCCTGTGAACTTGTAATTATTTCAAACTTAAAAGTTTAATAGATTTTCAATTTTTTCTTAATTTTTCTATAAGAATCTAGGCTTTATTTATTTATCTATTCTTTTTTATTTTTTTCTTAGAATCTAGGCTTTTAAAAGAAAACAAATTATGTAGCGAGGAACAGAGTGGTGTTTACAAAATTCTGAGGATGAATCAAAGTTCAGATCTATGGGAAAGACATAGTTTGAAAGTACTAAAAGTGAGCAATGAAATCACTTAAACGTTGAGCTGTCTTTTGAGATTGCCTTTGGTTTACTTTTAAAACATTTGGCAAAGGTAAAGAGATAGTTCTTTAAAGATGATGCTTGTTGTAAAAATAATTATTACGTACATATATAAATGTTGGATTATTTTTCCTTTTGCTTTTCTAACTCCCGGGCCAATGAGTAACTCCCTTGGGCTGGTGGTCTTCGTATTCCTTTTTTGGGAATGACGCTGTCTTTGCTCTAGGAGCAGGTCTGAGGTCACCCTAGCTGAGAAGCCTGTGCCCTAAACCACCAATAATGGCCTGCATGGCCCTATCTGAGGTCTCTAAAGGATCTTACATGAGCTCTAGAGCTGCCATCCAGGACCCAGGTAACCCCTTCTTTCTGTTTTGTCTGATAACTTTGCCGGCATTAACCGGTAGCCACAATGGCCCTCGGGAACCATGTGTTCTCCTGCTAGCCTGACCCCGCCATTCCCTTAGTTGCTCTGACTCTCTTTCTGATATTCCATCACCCCTGACCCTCCAAACGGAATGAGCTATCCCTCAACAAGCTAGGAGAAGCAATATATCCCGTCCTGTGATTTCAGATTAGAAGGAATAATTTCAGGACATTCAGCCTTCCCCAAACTGCATGTTATACAATGCTAGTATCCCATGAGATATTAATAGGTAATCTAAAAAAGGTCTGCTACTAAAGTGGATAAGGCAGAGTTAAATCAAGTTATTATCATTGTAAATCATCTCAGAGTTTTTAATAGGCTAATATTTATTATAACTATGCCCCACACTAATTTGAGGCTCTTTATTTGTGGAAATCCTAGTTTCATTACTCAAAATTCTAGACATTTATAGAACGAGAGTCTGGAGGAAATGCTGTTCCAGGGTGAGGTGTCCCTAAGGAGTAACAGATCCCTTTCTCCCTATCCCTTCCTTTCCCTCCGTGTTCCCAAGCCTTGCTAGCAAAGGAAAAATGGCTGCATTCCAGGACTAAGAGTCAAGTTCCTTCTGTGCAGAAAAGGAGAAGGAAGCCACCCAGTCCTTTGAAGGACTGGCAGCGAGACTGTGAACTCGAAGCGGAGGCGGACAGGAGGGAGGGAGGAAGAGGAGGTGGGAAAGGGTGCAGACTCCCTTTTGTTTTACTCTAATAGAAAGCCCTCTGCTTAGAGATGCCTCTGGTCACCCAGGTCATTGACGTTTCAAAGCAAAGAACAAAGTAGGTGGGAAGTAGAGAAAACTGGAAATGGGGCAGGAGAGGAGCACACTGGGATAAATATAGTGATCTCATTCTAGATGCTCTTCTATTTCAGTCTCTGCTGTCTTCCTCTCTCCCTCCCTTGCTCTTTCTGTCCCTGTCTCTGTCTCTCTCTCCCTGCCAATTATCCTAATGCTATTTGATTCTATTTCCCCAGTTGAAGCTGTCTTCTTAAGCCCAACAAAACTTCACTTATCTCACATTTAGGATTAGCTTTGAACACTTTAGCAAAAAACTGAACACGGAAAAGTGATCATAGAGATAGAAGTTGGGTGACAGGGGTTCGTTGTATTTTTGTATTTTTTTAAAGCTTCCTCGGTTAAGAAATAAACCCAAAAGGTCTTTTGCCTCACTATGGGAATAGGTTTACCTAGCACTCAGAATTCTTATAAGAAGTTACAAAACAACCCAAAATTTATAAAACAAAAAACAAAAAAGCCAGAGAAACAAAAAGCCCAAATACATATGAGGCTTTGGCGGTAATTATAGAATTTTAAAGTTCAGAGTCCTGGTGGATCACTGATAAGCAACACACAGCAACCAGCCCTGTAGCTCCCTCCAGACATAGACTGCAACATAACTTCAGGATGAAGGATGAGAAACTGCCTTCTGACACAGTGTTCCCAAAGTCTTAGTGCAGTGTTAAGCTTTTATCGTATCAGAACTGTAAATAAATGCTGCAAAGTTACCCCCCTCCCCCCAAAAGATAATCTGAATTTTTAATTAAGTTTCCTTTAAACCTTTTTAGTTTTGTGAATTTGGAACAATGCATTTAAACTTTTTTGTTTCGGTAAATGCTTACCAGCTGCAGGAAGGACCAATCTCTCGCTCTCTCTCTTTTTTTTTCTAATTTCTAACTTTAAAATGTATTGTTCCAAATTCACGAATTCATTAAGTGTAAATGAAAGTTAAATCATTACATCTGTAAATCATTACATCTCTTTGATACGTTTGTTAAATTTATACTTCTGAAGTTTTTAAAGCTTAGAACTGCACTGAGGCTTCTGGAACACTTGCTATACATCTTATATATGACCAGATGTTAATATGTCATTGGTTTTGGGGAACTAGGGGTGGGTCTTAAAGGGCTTGGGATTGTCCAGGTCATGGCCTGGGAAGCTGCAAATAGCTTTGGGATTCTCTCAAACCTGTGTCTGTGTCTACCTGCCCCCTCTCCACCATGCTATTCAAGGATTAGACCCTCGTCGTATTTTTGGATGGGGAGGGAGGGGGAGCCACGGGCAGGACACTTGCATTTCCCCTTTTTGCCCATATTTCTCTCCTCTGAGTACCAATGGGCTTTTATGCTCCATTTCTGCTTGACAGTAATTTCCCACTCTTCCTTCCCTGCCCCATGAACTGCTATGTATCTGTCTTCTCCTCCCTCTGGGCAAATAAGCCCCATGCTTTTGCCTTAATGGAAAAAAGCTACAGGGAAGCAAACAGATGGACAATAATCAACAAGAGGGAAACTGGCTACTTGAAGCTAACATATTTTCCTTTTTTTCCCCTTTCACACAAATGGATCTGAGAGGACGGCCTTTCCCATCCTCTTCCAGCAGTTCTGAACATCCCGGTCAAGAGGGAGACTGGATACAGATGCAGATTCCTGGGCCTCTCTGATTCAGTAGGCCTAGGGCAGCATCTACAGCGGTCACCGAGGTGGAGAAACTTTAACTTACTTTCACCCTCTACCCAGTCTTCTCCCCTCCCCCAAAGGCTCCTCTGCCAGATGGGGAGCCCGAGGAAATGAGGTGAGTTTGGACATATGAAGGGTGGTGGCATCATGGTAAAGAGTGCTATCTGTGGAGTTAGAGCAGTTGTGGACCCTGGTCTTCTTTATGATCAATGTCCTCAACTGTAAAAATGGGTGACCAAGCTTATGATGAACATTGGCTCAAATAATCCACACAGTACACTGGTTGACACAAAGTAAGCCCTCAATAAAAATAAACTATTCTAACTTCTAAATACATGTAGCCTCTCAGTAATATCGATTTTATTTCCCAGTTATTCATAAGCCATCAATTTTATAGACCCTTTTAGAAAGGTGCCAGAAGTTAACAATAATTGACTGTTCAGCGAGTTTCCGGATTCCCCCTTTTCTTCTCCCTTTATTAAAAGAACTCAGAGCTACGCTGACCATTTCTAATTTCTAATGTGACCCCTTCCTCTCCCACTGCCTTTGGTTTCTGGAAGATTACTAACACTGCTTCTGCTTTCACAGCTGCGCTTCCCCTCAAGCCATTGGAATTTAATGCATCTGAGCCCAAAGACTTGAATCCAAGTACAGTAGTTAGACACTCTTTGCCTACGCCACCAGATACCTTTATTCATTCATTCAACAAATATTCTTGAGTAAGACCACTACGCCAGTAGAGTGTTAGCTAGATGATGGCAAGACAAAGCTCGTGGTCTAATGTCATAAACATCATTTCCTTTGCCTGCCGTTTGTTTCATCCTTTTTAGATTAAAGATGATTCCCCCTGCTGTGGGAAATGGCATCCAAGCAGGAGTTGAGCGGTTTTGCTTCCTCTTTGTCCCCTGACCATTTTACATCATTTCCTCTATGCAATGAGCTTTTCCTTGTCTTATTCTTCCTCACAATCTAGGCAGAGCCTTAAAAAGCCCCTTCTGATGAGTTCAGCATTTCCCCAGTCCTCTGTTCCTCCCCAGTTCTATTTCTGCAGGTCGTCCCACTTCCACATTTTATCTTTGATCTAAATCTATGCCTAGGGAGAGCTTCTGTGCCCCCCACTAGTTTCCCTTTCCTCTCTTACTGTGACGGGTATTAGTCAGGCTAAGCCCATTTTTGCTGCAGTAACAAACACCACCCATGTCTAAACGCAACAACAAGCAATGGTTTAATTCTTGTTCACTGGGCCAATGATGACTCAGCAAAACAGGCTGACAAAGGTTTGTTGTCCTGTTCTGCACCACTGGGACAATGTGGCCTTCTCGTCAGTGAAGCAGGGGAGGAGAACATTTGAGTGTCTCACGCCAGTAGGTAAATGCAGCAGCAGGGTGTGATGCATGCACATCACTTCCACTCACACACCGATGGCCAGAACTTGCCACCTGGCTCCATGTAACTGTGTGGGGTTGGGGGCGGGGAGTGAGTACCAAGGAGAAGAGAGCAGTTACGGGTGAGTGCAAGAAGTTCATACCACAAGCTAAGTCACAATCACACGAGTAGAATTTCATTTTTCAGACCCTCCCAGTTCTTAAGCAGTTGGACCACTGGAGATCCCCTGACCCTAGGACCACACCTATTTCTTGCTGACTCTCCTTTCCTAAGAGCTGTGTTCTATGTCCAGTTACTCCCAGACTTTCCCTTCTTCACTCCTTATCCTCAATGGTGAGAAACTCTAGTTGTTCTGACTTTATTCCTGAATGCCCTTCTGGGCAAATTTGAGTGAAATTTGATTCAAGCAAGATGGCCCTGTTGGGGATAACTAGAAGACAAGAATGTGGGAGCTAGGAAGAGAAGTGAAACAGATGGCAAAGAAGTAGAGGCTTCTACTGAAGGATGGGGAGAGAGAAAGCAGACTAAGGAAAGGAAAAGTGTCATGCTGGAGCCCTGCCTAGGTGCTCAAAGAGTGGTCCCTGCACCAGCTACCCCTGCATTACCTGGATCTCAGCCCCACCCCACACCTGCTGAGTCAGAATCTACTTTTTTTTTTTCAGAATTAATTTTTTTTATTTATTTATTTTTGGTTGCGTTGGGTCTTTGTTGCTGCGCTCAGGCTTCCTCTAGTTGCGTCAAGCGGGGGCTACTCTTCATTGCGGTGCACAGGCTTCTCATTGCGGTGGCTTCCCTTGTTGCGGAGCACGGGATCTAGGCACGCGGGCTTCAGTAGTTGTGGCACATGGGCTCAGTAGTTGTGGCTCGCAGGCTCTAGAGCGCAGGTTCAGTAGTTGTGGCGCATGGGCTTAGCTGCTCCACAGCATGGGAGATCTTCCCGGACCAGGGATCAAACCCGTGTCCCCTGCATCGGCAGGCGGATTCTTAACCACTGCGTCACCAGGGAAGTCCCAGAATCTGCATTTTTAACTACATTCCCCAGGGACTTCACCAGCTGGGAGGAAAGACCTGGAAAGACCTTTTTTTTTATTGGCTGTGCTGTGTGGATTGCAGGAACTTAGTTCCCCAACCAGGGATTGAACCCGTGCCCTCCGAAATGAAAGCAGAGTCCTAACCACTGGACCACCAGGGAACTCCCTGGAAAAGATCTTTGAGTCTCAGTGAGAACTAGCCGACAGAATTCAACAACCCCATACCTCAAAAACAAAGAGCTATTAAACGGTCACAGGGCATGGAGACTGCCATTGGTGCTGGTATAAAATACATATTTTCAGCAGCAAAACACAATGAATTTACAAGCACCTTGTTAAAACCAGGGAGGAAAGAAATCCTGAAAAGTTTTTACCAAGTAAGGAAAAATCAACGAGAATTACTTATGTAACACTTATCATTGCTGATTATGATGTGTGCCAAATGGTACTGACATTCTCCTAATTTAGTGTTGCATTTTAGTAAAAGTGCAAATATTGGAATGGCTTCCCAAGGTTCACTTGCCTCTTCAGCCCTTACGTGCTCTTTTTCCTTAAGTATAAATTCCCAGGACTTCCCTGGTGGTCCAGTGGTAAAGAATCTGCCTTGCAATGCGGGGGATGCTGGTTCGACCCCTGGTCGGGGAACTAAGATCCCACATGCCACGGGGCAACTAAGCCCACATGCAGCAGCTAGAGAGAAGCCGGTGCACGGCAATGAAGAGCCCACGCGCTGCAGTGAAAAATCCCGCGTGCCATAACAAAGATCCCATGTGCCACAACTAAGACCCGACACAGCCAAAAATGTAAATAAATAAATAAATAAATAAGTAAATAAATAAAATATTTTTTAAAATAAAAATAAATTACCATTGGAGGTGTCAGGATCAAACTATCCGTCCTGCTCTCGCTGACTGAAGTTGAAGAGATTATAGCATTTGGTTCTGTCACTTTCAAATTCCAAACTTTCTTTTTGCCAACTCCCCAGGTCTCCTTTCTCTAGACTGCACAGGTGGGCTTTGTCTCAGTACCATCACCCTTCTTCGTTTTAAGAGATCACAACCCCAAATTTACAAACTATTCTTCAAACTTTCATTGGGTTGGTTACTTTCTAATGGCATTGAGAGACATCTGAGCCATGGGCAACTTAGGAGCAAATCCCAAATGAACAGATGAAAGGCAAACCGATTTCTCTCAAAGGAAGGGCTGCCCTCTGCACTTCTAACTGCCAGGCTTGTTTCATTTTTTGGTTTGAAGAACAACTTTATACTGTTATAGGTAGAGATATAAATCTAGACATAGGTATAGATATTTATTCATACAGGGATATAGAACGTGTTTCCCACTATGTGGACTGCAAATGGTGGTCACCACGTGGAAAAATCCAGGGCTCAGTGAAAATGACACCGGGACTTCCCTGGTGGTCCAGCGGTTAGGACTCGGCGCTTTCACTGCCGTGGTCCCCGGTTCAATACCTGATTGGGGAACTAAGATCCCACAAGCCGAGTGGTGCAGCCAAAATTTAAAGAGAAAATGACACTAACATAACCAAAAGATGCAAGAGGGTACAATGGAAAGTTCCTTAACATTCGAGGCTGCAAGACTGGGTCATTCCTGAGGCCTAGTTACCCATCTGCTTTTGGACTCAGCCCTTTCTTAGAGACCATGAGCCAACCCCCTTTTGTTCAAACTCTTTCAAGCTTGGTTTTCTGTTGCCTGGAACCAAGAGCCCAAAGTCATTCTCTAAGGCCTCACCTCTCCTTCCTTAGGCACTCCTCTCTGGATAGGCCCCTAGCCTCACTATACCATGTGATATTATTGGAACGTTTTAAACACCGTGGAAATTAGAAGCGTGACAACTTGCATTCATGTGCTGATGCTAGTACTGGGATTAACCCATCCCTAGATCAAGGGAAGAAAAGTTTTGTCCCTTCTCCAATCTTAGATACCAAGACAAGCCAGCTGGGGAAGCAGGAGTGTGTGAGCAGCTTTGCACGTCTGTCACCATCTCCAGAACAATTTAAACGCATGCCTTGCTGAAGTCAGGCAAGAGGGCATCTCTGGGTCATATTCCAAAACATTTCCACCAGAAGCCTTGTGATGTGGGAAAACGAAGGCATTCCATTGCTTCTGGGGCCGGGTGATGCTGGGAAGCAGGGAGAATGTTTCTGGAGAATCTCCACGTGCCAGGCTTTGCGCACAACTAGCAATCTGGTGAATTACATATGCTGTGGCATTGGGGGTGGAATCATCCTGCTCGTCCTTTTCCTTCAGGAGGAAGCTGAAACTCAGTGACAGGCTCAAGGTCAAGGTCACCTAACAGTGAACGGCAGAGATCGGATTCGAACCCAGGTCTGTTAGACTCCAGACCCCCTTCTCTTCCCTTATAGCCAGGCTTCTCAAACTGTACCATGCACACAAATTACCTGGGGACCTTGTGGAAAAGCAAGTTCTGAATCAGTAGGTCTAAACCTTAGGGGTGGAACTGAGGCCACATTCATAACAAGCTCTCAGGGGATGTCAGTGCTGCCTGTCTCCAGATCCAGCTTGGATAACAAAACTTTAGAGGACAACGTGGCTTTGAGAGCTTCGGTTCCTCAAGACTTAGGAGCAATCTTAGGGAGGGATTTTTGACTTTCGTGGATCATGGAATTGGTGGAGGTTTGAGCTAATTTTACAGAGCTCTTGTGGGGTAGGGAGGCCTCCAGCTAACATCTGGGCTACATAAGTATTTAGTTGTACAGAACACAACTCTTTGGGTTTTTTTTCCCTAAGATGCAAAGGAGTTTGAAAATTCCTTTTCTGGTCTGAAAGCAAAAGCTTCCCTGGAGACAGAAGGCATCTCCCGCCGGACCCTGTTTCTTCCAGAGCTTGTTCTGCACTCCCCAGCTCTCCGTGTCATCGCACTGATCTGTGGGCACCCTCATCAGTCAGTCATCAGCTGTGCTGTAGCAGAAACTGTCTGATCTCTTCACATCCCTCCCCCACGGCATGATTTCCAAAATGTTAAAATTACAGCAATTATGCAAATTGAGAGATGGAACTGTGAGGAATGGATTAGTACAATGGAGCACATGTCATAAACCCAGAGAAAAGTCCAACTTTTCAGGAAAAACAAAAATCTTAAAACAAAATTTTTTTTGCACATATTCCAGAGGTGACGGGTGGTGGCGTGGGCAAAGAATCTTGGCCTAGGGATACTCCTAGCTTAGAGTCTAGGAAACCTAAAAGGACTGTTGGCAGTTCTTTGCTGGGCTGGGTGTGGTCCCCTCTCCTGACAGCTCCAATATGCTGCTCAAGGACAAAAGTGGCTTTGAGCTGCATCTCGAAAGTAAGATGTTGCTATGGCTTTCTTTCATGACACTGCATTTGAACTCATCTCTAATCTGCAGCTTTCATGCCACCTCCCAACTTGTTTTATAGCTGCCACTTAAAATTCAACCTGCCAAAACCCAAGCACGTGTTTGGCAGCATCGATGTAAACTGCACATGTATACGCCCTATGACCCAGCAAGTCATGTGTTCGTGTGTACAAAAGACACAAACAAGGCTGCTCCTAAAAGCCCTAGTCCGGATAGCTCTGAACAGGGAACAACTCAGACGTCAACATAGCAACAGTAGATGAGCTAACTGCATTGTGCTAAATTTATTTTTTTTTAATTTGTATTATTACTTTTTTGGCTGTGTTGGGTCTTCGTTGCTGTGCGCGGGCTTTCTCTAGTTGTGGCAAGCGGGGGCTACTCTTCATTGCGGTGCGCAGGCTTCTCATTGCGGTGGCTTCTCCTTGTTGCAGAGCACGGGCTTTTAGGCGCACAGGCTTCAGTAGTTGCAGCACATGGGCTTCAGCAGTTGTGGCTCTCGGGCTCCAGAAAGCAGGCTCAGTAGTTGTGGCGCACGGGCTTAGTTGCTCCGAGGCATGTGGGATCTTCCCGGACCAGGGATGGAACCCGTTTCCCCTGCACTGGCAGGCAGATTCTTAACCACAGCGCAACCAGGGAAGTCCCTGTGCTAAATTTATAGAGTGGAATATTGGGACCGGGTGAACTATAACTATATGCAACCATATAAATGGATTTCACAACTACGGAGTGATAGACAAACGTAATTGAAGATTTGGGAAGTCAGAATGGTGGTCTCCTCGGCAGAAGGGGAGAAGGAAAGGCAGGGGACACAGAGGGAAGGGTGCTGGGGTGCTGGCTATGCTCAGGGTCCCGATCTGGATGCTGGTTGCACAAGTGTGTTCACTGTGCAGATTCATCACTGTGTATACTCACGGGATGTGTACTTTTAAGGGATGGATGTTCTATTTGAATTTAAAAGTTTACTTTAAAGAAGAAAAAGCTGCACATTCCCCTCTAAATCAAAACCTCCTCTCTTTGAATGATTTCAAAGCAGCCGCTGGAAGGCATCCGAGTCCTGTTTCCCCTGCCTTCACCACAGTCCGGCTCTGTGGACCCTTCCATGTGACTGGCGTTTGCCTCCTCGCTTCCTACTTCACAGCCACTTCCCCCGCCAGGGCCTCAGCCCCTCGGACCTGTTATGAATGAAATCGCTGCCTTGCTAGCCTCCCAGCTTCCTGTCTCTCCCTCCAGCAACTTCCAAAGTGATTGTTCTACAACACTGCTTTCCTCATGACCCTTCCTTGACAAAACTGCAGTGCCTGCACCACCGTCGAGTCCAGGATAAAACCCAGTCCCTCTGCAGGGCACCCAAGTCCGTCCTCTTTATAAAAACAGGCCACGAGGTCCCTTCCAACCTTAGTCCAGCCAAATGGTTTCCTCATTGTCTCCCCACCTCCTGTGTTTGCTGCCTACATTCCAAGTAGGCGAGAAAGCCCAGAATTTTGTTCATTCTTCCCAGAAGCACCAACTCAGATTTCTTTAACCTTCCTGGTGAGAACTTGACCTTAGCCTCATCTAATCCCCCTCTCCCCTGAGCGTCAGCCATCCCTACTTACTTTTGCCCAAACCATTCAGGGGCTACTCCTTGAAAGGGGCTGGAGAGAAAACAGTTTCTGAACTGTTTTTGTACCCAGACACCCAATCTGGTCCTGAAACCTCAAACTACACAAAAAAGTAAACTCAGCAGGGAGAAAACTGCCCACTGACGACTAAAGATGACACAGCATGAGTATTTCCTCCAGCTACACAATGGAGAAGCTGAGTAATGTGTGGAATTCACTAAATGACAGCGACTAAGATCACAGGGTTTAAGGGCAGCTGAAGCTCGATTGCCATATTTTTCCTTCCTCTTGGGTAAAGCGTCTCTGAGAAAAACCCCGCTTTTTCAGAGAACCGAAGCTGGAGTCACTGCCCAGGCAGTTCCTGGCCTGCGGAGCTGGGCTGGGCACTTCTCAGCCCTCCCTCCCGGGTCAGGCGGTAGTAGGACTCGAATGAGGCAATGCTGGCAGGGCAGCTGCCAAGGAAGCCAACGAAAAACTCTGTCCCGGTTGCAGTCACAGCACTGAGCTTGAAAGGAAGCAAATCAACAGCAGCAAGCCGTAATTTGCATGCAAACAATAGGAGTCAAAACAGAATTTCTGATCCTGCACAGATGCTCCTGCAGAATGTAATTAACATCCACAAGCCAGAAAAAGGACAGTGAATGGGTCCTTAAGTATGCAAACACTGGCGTCAGGACAATTCTGGCTCTGCTATTCACTTGCTGTGTGATCTTGGACAAGTTGCCTAAAGTCTCTGAGACTCTGCTCATCTGAAAGATGGTGATAACAACGTACATATTTCATAGACATGTTGTGTAGAATGAGAATAAAGAGCCTAGCACAAGGCAAGAGCTCAATAAATAGCTATTATGTTCTGTGGGCTTGTGGGAAGCCCTGATATCTTTAATTTATTAACGCTCTAGGTACAAAACCTCCCTCATACTTTTTGCTTCCTTTGCCCTGCATCCTTGCAAACGATGAAGCCCCTATGAAAACTGGGAGGTGAAAGTGAAGATGTTTCAGTGGTTCAGATGTTCAGTGGAAAGGGAAGATGGCACAGGGGTTAAGACTCTGCTCTCCCAATGGAGGGGGCCTGGGTTCGATCCCTGGTCAGGGAACTAGATCCCACATGCATGCCGCAAGTAAGAGTTCACATGCCACAACTAAGGAGCCCGCCTGCCACAACTAAGGAGCCCATGTGCCGCAACTAAGGAGCCCACCTGCTGCAACTAAGACCCAGTGCAACCAAATAAAAATAAATCTTTAAAAAAAATTTTTTTCTAATTAAACGTTTTTAATAAATAAATAGAAGCCCTTCTGTGAAGTTGAAGTCTCTGTATTCATCATTCACATACCAGTGGCAGATTAGCAACCTGCTACAAGAAGGGACTCAGGGTTTTGATTGGGAGCTGGAGGCTGTGGTTAATTCAGGAACACAGACCATTCAGAGGGGTAGGATTGGGCTGGATGGGGCTTGCCCTGAATGACTTTGGGTAGCAGCATTCTTAAGACTGTGGATTCTGGAACCACACTGCTCAGGTTCAAATCCCAACTTCATCACTGGCCAACTGAGATCTTAGGAAACCTACTCGAACTCTCTGGAGCTCAGTTTCCTCGTCCATAAAATGGGAATGATGATCATAGGGTTATCATGAAGATGAAATGAGTTATTATATATAAATGCTTAGAACTGAGCCTAGAATATAGACAGATTGGTTATTATTAAGAAATTAGGGGATATGGGGCAAAAGATACTGAGGGACAAGCAAGATGATGCCAAAGACAAATTTCTGCCATTTCCAAACTTGGGGCCTGGCCAGCATCACTGTTCCTCCCTGCAACCTGGCCACTTCCATTTCCATAGTTCTTTGCTGTCAACACACGGAAGGGATCCTCTACTACAGCTCAGTCACATTTGCGGGAACAAGAGTGTAGGGTTGTCCCAGGATCCTTAGCAGTTGTTTTTGTACATTTTCCATAGGCAAAATGTACTTGAGACTCCAAACTTTTACCAGTGATTTTTGTGGGTCAAGGCCTCATCTGTCGCATCCTAAAGCATCCCCATGAAAACAAAAAACTGCCGGAGGGAAAAGATACAAGTTTGTGACAGAAGAAAAAATATGTACTGGTGTTAAGAGGAGGTGGTAGGGGAGGGGGGGAGGTTTTTACTTTATAAACACAACACCAAGGTTAAAGCTCTTATTAACACAATTATCTTTCTAAAGAAATCTCATAAAATATCCTTATTAGAACTTGACCTAAGCCTTCAGACTCAAAACACCAAAATTAGCTTATTTTGCTTTTCTTTGCATTTGGCCATGACCTCACTTTCCCTGGGGCAACACCCTAAAGCAGTTCATGTCTCCTCTTTGAGCTTCAAGTTCCTTATGTGGAAAAAAACACACTTACCTCCCAGAGCTTTAGAAGGTTTAAATGAAATAGTGTATGTAATGAGTTTGGATATACCTCACACACAGCTGGTAAGAGCTATATTGTTACCATTAATAGCCATTTCCAATGCCAACTAAATTGCTCCTCATTAAAAAGCTCCTCCTTTTAAAAGCTCTTCACTTCTCAGCTCCTCTTTGCAAGAAGCCTGGACCCTGCTCCTTCATCAGTAATTTGGTTTGTACAAAGGTGTCATGCTAGACAGCCCAAGTCAGAAATGGACCCGGGGCAACTTCAATGCCTTCCAGCAAGTCCCATGGAAACTGTCCCAGATTGTCAGACATAATTAGACACCTAAAAAAGGAAAGTATACACTCACGCTTACCCACACCATTCAACTATTTAAGGGGCACAAAACAGCATCTCTAGAAGTGACCTAATCCAATGACCTCATTTAAAGATGAGAAAACCAAAGCCTAGAAAAGACAACTCACCCAAGGTCACGTAGTCTTGTGAAGGCAAGCCCTGATTAGAACCCTTGTCTTTGACTCCCAGGGAGCCCTGAATTCTTCTTCTAGGTGTTCACGTGCCCTAAGAAGGAAGGTTTTTCGGAAACCGCTTGTAGAGATAACTATAGTTCTCCTTCTCTTTGAGATCAGAGCTGGTTGTATCTCTACCTAGACTCTGAGCTACTTGAAGGCAGGAAGCAAGTTCAATAATTTCTCTACCAATGCCTTGCACTGACTAAATACATGTTGCTAAGTGTAGACACAGTTTCTGCACAATAACAGATCATTAAAATAAAGCTGTTCATTTAGTTCTAGAAATCTATCCAAGTGACCAGAAGGATGAAGGAAAAAAAGTCATTCATAAAGAAGTCCGTGCAAGTACTACCTGTAATTGTACACTATTGACAAAAAATAACCAAAATATCTAACTATGAGGGAACAACCAATTATATGGTAGTATAGCCATGCAACAGCATTGATAGTGTATTTAAATCATATTTAACTTAATTTTAACAAAATGGGAAAATGCTAAGTTAAAAGAACAAGTTACAAAATAATGTTTTTAAAACAATTAACCGTGTTAAAGAACGTGTATAGAAAAAAATTCTTGGAAAGATACACACCAGAAACAAAGAGTGGTTATCCCTAGGTAGTGGGCTGTAGGGATTTCTTTTCCTTAGATTTTCTGGTGTCTTCTAAATTGTCTACAGTAAGTAAGCATTTTATGACAGAAAAAAAGTCACTGTAAAAGTAACAACTGAGAAGCCAGCTTTTAGAAGAGTATGTGTATCAGGTCTCACTCTACCAGGGAACTACCAATGCACCAGAGAAACTTACTCCTTCCCAAATGCCACGTGTTCCTCATATTCCCAGATCTCTTACAATTAAGGCACATGATGACTTCTGCTCAGCCACTTTGTGTCACTCCTGGGCTGAATCACCGAGGAACTAGCTGCCTACTTCTTTCTCTGCTGCAGGGACAAAGATCATTAGTTCCCGGTGGTGCAGACCACACTAGCCCGGGTACTTGAGGGACTGTGTAGATCAGAACACTTCCCTCTTCTCTACATCCTATTTGGATGCATAGGATGAGAAATAAACTTTTGTGGTTAAGTCACAAAGACTTTCAGAGTTACTTCTGTTACCTAGTCCAGTGGTTCTCAAACTTGGCCAATCACTTGGACCCTTTTAAGAATCCCAGTACCTGAGGTATCTCAAACAATTAAATCAGAATCTCTGCGGGTAGAACCCAGGCATCTTTTTTTTTTTTTTTAAACTCCCTGAGTGAATCCAATGTGCAGCTAAGGTTGAGAATCAGGGGCCTGCTCCAGTGGTTCTCAAAATGTGGACCCAAGCGCTGCATCACCATCACCCTGGAACTCGTTACGGGTGCAGATTTTCAGGCGCCATCCCGAACCTACTGATTCAGAAGCTCTGGCGGCGGGGTCCAACAACTCATGTGTAACAAGCCCCGCAGGTGACTCTGTTGCATGTCCAAGTTTGAGAACCAGTGGCCTGGTTCCCTTGGTCTTGAGTAATATAGTCATATTTCCTCAAGTTGGTTAATTGACAATGTATTAATAAAATTAAGTAGTTGTTTTGTTATAACAAGGTATGTTGTGGCTCTTCAGAAGTGCTTCTTTGCTTGGGTTTACCTTTGAAAGTGTTTTTGCATATACTTTTTCAAAAACGATTGCGCTAACTCAAACATGTTACTAAAGAAAAACCCTATAAGTCAAAATATTGCATGGGTGGTCAAGGTCAGTGGTTCTCAGACTTTGAGATTTTTGAGCACACAATATATATTTTTTTAACGTTGGGAGGACCAAAATAAGGTTAATGGCTAATTTTGCAATGCAAGAATATTTTTTTAAATTGCAACTACCACCACCTACCACCATTATTTTCATACGATGACATTTTGACAATAAAGACAAAGGAAGGATATAATCTCAGAATAAAGAAAAGTCAATGAAAGTCCTATTAGGAACCTTACATTTCACTGTCCTCTTTTTCCGTTTTGCTCAGACTGGTGAAATCTTTGTCACAGGCAGGCTCTGCTCTTCAACCAGCATCTTGCAACCACTGATCTAGGTGACAATTAAGGCCAACTCTCTATTCCTCAGGACATTATGTAACATCCAAAGCCTTCCAAATGGTACCAGAAGTTGAAATGTCTAAGCATTGCTGTAACCTTCAGCATTAAATTATTACAATTCTCAAATTCTTGTTTCTTCCCATGCCCCTGTTCTATGTAGGCCTCAAAGCTTAGCTATTTCATCCATGGCACAATTCACATATTTCCCCAGTCTTCAAGAGTGAAAACAATGACCAGGTCAGAGCATGTTGATAAGAACGTCCATAAGTAAGACCCATTTATAAAGACAGAAGTTATGCTCAGTCTGACTCCCCACCGCCACCCCAGGAAGACGCCACCACTAAAGGGACAGAGGACATCTCTCCTAGGGGACAAGTCACCAAGTACAATCTCAATCATTTTTTTATCACTTTCAGTTATGAGTTGGTGGATTGTCTGGGAACCAAATATGACATCCTCCTTTTTGGCAGGGGGAGGGGGTCAAGGCCCTGAAATCGATGCTCAGAGATGAGTTTGTAAGTATAAAGGGAGGGCAGAGAGAGGTCAGTTGAGCAAGTCAAGGGTTGCTGAGTCCAGATTTCCTCTCCAATATGTTTTGCCCCCAAAATCACCACCTCAGATTTATTCCTCTGAGCCTTGCATGATTTGAGAGTTTCAGGGATCGCTACCAAAATGCAAGTTATGTTCTAGAAGCATTCATTCTTCTTTGAGCATAGGGAGTGAGTCTTACTTTTGTACCATTGATGCCTGACCCCAGAGTAGGTTTCTGGGAGCTGCTGGCTGACATGACTCAAGCAGATCCAGGCTGGCAGTGGAGAGGCACCTGGTATATTAGAAGGACCCGCTTGATAGAAAGAGAGGCAGTCATGTGTTAGGTAGTCAGGCAGTGAGCTGAGAAGAGATTCCCTCCAAGAAATTAAAGGCTGGGTTGCTCTGAGAAGGTCGGTGAGCCTGGCTCTGCTGCTGGGAGCTAATCTCTAAGGATCAGGATGCAGGCATCCTAGGATAGGAAATATTTGGAGTGTCTGGGGAGTGGGCAGGGCGGTGCAAAGACAGAAAGCACAGACTTCACCGATCACAATCACGCTTTCATACTGCGAATCGTGATTCCTCCTTGGGCTGGGGGAACAGGACCCTAGATTGTGCCTGAGCCCTCTGGTAAGTTTTTGTGTGTGCATAAAGTGGGACCATTAAAATCGTTCTTTTCACTTAGTCTCCTCAGCATTTTTTTCAAAGTGGACCCCAACGTCTGAGAGAAGCAGGGTCACTTGGTGACCCTCACACCATGGCTCCACACCACAGCCGCTCAGTTTGTGACAAAAGCAAGGCTTCCGGGCACGCCCCAGTGTCCAGCCATGCCCGATGCTCTTATGATCCGTGTCACGTCACCAGAAAGGGGACACGAGCGACTCAGTTCAGTTTTTGTGGAAAATGTCATGGCAATTCACTGCGGTCATGGTAACCCTACCTGCTTATCACTCCACTGAAACTGGAATGTCAATGCTGGAAGGGAAAAGTTAAGTAAGTGGATGTAATGTTTTTGTTTTAAGCAATTCCTTTAATTTTGATAAGACAACCATCATTTTATCTTTTTTAGGTAGTGTTGACAATCAAATGCAAAAAACATCAAATTGAATGTAGCTACTCAAAGGGCAGGTATAAAACAGCAATTCAACCCCAAGGCCCAAGTGCCAGTTTGCTGCTGACATTGAGGCCCTTGAGGCTTTTAGTGGCCCCCATTTCCAGGGGGCTTTGGGGCAGCACCTCCTTCTTCCTCCCTAAGGCTTCAGCTTTTTTCCCTCCATTCACAAGAGCCTGGGCAGGAAAGACGTAGGCAGAGAATACTGCTGAGTGTCCGCTCACCCCAGAGCTCTACTTAAGTACACTATTATAGCCCAAACCTGATTATGGAAAGCCGTGAGTAATTTTTGTATTATAACAATTATGGGATTGAAAGCCAGAACGCACTCCCTCAGTCCATTCTCACGCTGGCTTCAAGGGCTCCCCAGGGAATATGGTTCTAAGTCCATTTGTGGGGAAAAAAAAAAAAAAAAACAAAACTCACTTCTCCGGGCGGTGCCTATTTCCACATCCCCGCCAGGCCCAGCACCACCCTGAGGAGGCTTCCAAGAATCCTCACCAGGTCGGCACACCCACTGCTGCCGTTCACAAGCCAGGGCCCAAACTTAGCTAAGGCTCTGAGGTAAGAGACAGAAGAGAGTTTGGTCCAGCCAGGGCCTCTCAAGCACCCCTGTGGAATCCACCCAAATCCCTGGAGGGTCTCCAAAAGGCCAGATATGTATGGGCTAACCCATACAGCAGTCAAGAGTACCAATCTTAGGACCCTGGAAGCAGTCTGCACTCAAGGGGTCAGTAACTCTTCAGAAGGATGGGAAAGACATTTCACGTAGAGGCCAACAAAAGCGAAAGCACAGAGCTAGGAATAAGAGTGTGTGGGATGGCCTGAGATTCCTTAAGCTAGAACAGTGGCTTGAGTTGGGGGTGGCAGATGAGGGCCACAGCCTGAGTAAGGCCTGGTCCTATCCACTGTGGGAACCGTCCAGTGGCACACCGTGGGTCCTCAAGAAATGTGTTGAGCTATTGGCTACTTGAAGGTGCAGTTTCGGGTCTAAATTTGCTGCACCAAAGGCATGAACGATGGGCAGGGAGATGAGGAAAAGCAGGCCGAATTTGGCTGCACGGTCCAAGCCGTAGCCAATCTCCAGTTAGATTCGTTCTGCGGCATCATCCAGATGGAGGCCAACGAGGACGTGGACTGGGGGAAAGGAACAGAAACTGAGGGACTAGAAGGGAGAATTTGGATGAACTTGGTGACTAACTTAAGGGGAACTAGACAAAGGGAAAGGCTAATGATATCTTTTACTTCTGGGCTCTTCCCCTCTAAAAGCTTGATATGACCCATGCACACTACATCTGTTCATGCAGAAATGTTTATTAGGGCCTACTATGTGTTAGGCAACTCCATTAGTCACTGGAGACAAAACGATGACTCTCCCCCCGGCCCCATGAGGATACAGACTGGGAATGTGGGTAAGTAAACAGTGGGTTACAAGAACTTGGTAAGTACTCATATAAAGGAAGTAAGGGGTACTACAGGGACCCATGGGAGGGGTTACCACCCGGGCTAGAGTCAGGGGAGGTGGGGAGAAAAGCTGGTGCAGGATGAGCTGTCCAAGAAGACACAGCTGTGCAAGAGCTCAGGTGAAAAAGAAAGCATGGCAATGGAAGGGACAGTGCAGGTGCCATCACGGGTGGAATGCGGCAGGCAGGGAGCTGTGAGGGACCAGACTAGCTAGAAATCCCTGTTAGGAGTTTGGCTTTTATCCTAAAGTCAATGGGGAAACCACGGCGTGTTGCAAGTGGCCAAATAACAAAGATATTTGCATTTTAGAAATCCAAGTGGAGGTTACTTGACAAACCAGAGGTCGATCTTCAAGCATTCTCTAGGACACCAGGATCAGGCAGCAGGTAGAAAGTCTGTGGCTTTATGAGGGAGCTGTGGGCATCTAGGGCCCACTGCAAAAGGCCCAGGAAGGGCTCAGACCAAAGGCTCAGGAGGAAACCCGCAAAAATTGTCATTCGTACAGTTTAAGAAAAAAATGGAGGGGAGCATTTCAACCTCAAAAGACAGAAGGACTCCATCCTAGAAATTCATTCATTCACTGTAGCCAAGTGGCGAAGGATGCTAGGCTCCATCAGGCAGACCTTGATTTTTACCCTTATCCCCCTACTTCCTAGCTTTGGGACTCTGGGCAAGTGGTTTCAGTCCAGCATTTTCATCTGTAAAATGAGAACAACTCTTCATACCTCAAAGGGTTGCTTTTAAGAGACACAACGTAAAGTTCCCAGCATACACAGGGGCTCAAAAAATGTCGGCTATTGCTTTTCTTTCCTTGAACAAACATTTATTGAGTATGCTGGCCACCTGCTAGGGATGACAGAGATGAAAAAGTCCTGGTTCTTGCCTTGGAAGACTCCCAAGTCTATCAGCCAGCCCCCACTCCTGGCCACACACATCTTCAGGTACCCCATCTGAGCTCTAGGTGATCCCCAAAGGTGATGAGCAGCCAGGCCCAGGACTCCTCTGCAGGTCAGCTGGTCCCAGCGGCCCCACCCAGGGCTCCTGATCCAAGGCCAGGCCAGCAGCTTGAATGAAGAGAGAAAAAGCTGTTCTGCTTCTGGTACAGCAGAGCTAGTCCAGGACTAGCCCTACACCCTGCATTAACACTACTCAAAATTAATGAGCAGAAAAAGAAAATGATGCTTAAGCCTTGGAATAAAGCCCACTCTTGAAGGCACCTGCAATCTCTAACTGAAAACTACCCTCCAGTTTTGGTAGTTTTTGGTGAGAACTACCAAACATAAATTCAATGAGAGTAGGAAAGACCAGTTCTGATGCCAACATCATTCCCCCGTCGCCACAACAATATATCTAATTGGATCAACTCTAGGAACTACAAAGGTCCCAAACAGCCAAAGACCTAGACTAGAGGATCCTCATTAACATTAATTATGATGCTTATCCCAGTCTCGTGTAATTTGTTCTCCCTTTCTATCACTTGTACTACATTTTAAGCTCATCTCCATATTCCCAGCTCCCAGTACGGAATCAGTCTTAAGAAATGTCCACTGGAGATGGCTGAAAAATCCAGGGAAAGGCTCCCAGTATCTTGACATCCCCCTGAGGCACCAACTAATGTCCTGTCCTCTGTGAGGAGTTTGTGAGCCACTCTCTTTTCAGCCGGAAAAAAATGGGTCAAAACAGTGTAGGAGGAACAATCTAGGTTAGGCAATTAGGAAGTGCTTCAAAAAATCTAAATGAATTCCCAATGGACAGTGAAGAATTCACTTCTCCAAGTATTAGGAGGGTAGAAACATCTAAAGTCTCTCAGCCCTGAGATTTAACAATCCATAGACATGCACACCATATGGAATTTCATGAACATGCTTACATGGGAAAAGATCAAAAGGCCTCTCATTTTTAATATGTATTTAAAACCTTTTCTTGGAGCATTTAAAGTGAATAACCCTCAGATGCCCAGGAAGGAATCAACCCCCGTGATACCAAAACCATTGACTCTATCTGAAAGGGAGGATGCTCTGGTGAATCATGGCAGCACCTACATACTAATCCTCAGTCATCCAAACAATGAGTCCTCTGAAAGCCATGCTTTCTCAGGCCTGTCTTTTGCAGTCATACAGATGTAACACAAAAGGATGGTATACTTGGAAAACATCTCTATTGGAAGACGAACCACATCACAAATAGATTTTATTGAGGACGACAAAGGATGGGGCTTCTGGGTCTGTTTCTAACATTGTGTGGCTTCAAGTCATTCCTCTTAAATAAGGTAATATAAAGAATGTGCCTAAATACTGTCCCAGATGCTGAGTCAATGTCTACTAAATCAGGAATGTTTTACCATCAGACTTGCTAAACCTGACACTATGCTAGACCCAACTAATGAGAGTGTCATCATCAACAACTTGACCCTATGTGACAATGGTCTCACACCCTCATCTATTATTAGTGCAGCTCTTATCAGGTGTTCTGTGGTTGTCCAGGATGAAGCAAGAAGTCCTAGCGAAGTCAAGAACTGCCTGTTTCTAAAAACCATGGTGGGCAAGAAGGTTTGAGTCGAGCTCCAGAAAGAGAAGGACGAAGGAACTGGAACACCTGAGCCACCTGCAGGGATGCATGTTTCAAATTATCTCATATTTCATATCCATTCAGTTCCACTTCAGTTATGTGAGTAATCTAGGTGGAAAAACTTCTATTTTGTCCTGAATTATCAGAGCATTGTGGCTGAGCCACACTGGATTTAAAGCCATCTCCATGGGACTACGTTTGGTCTCTGGTCTCATTTACACAATGTCCGTTGCGGACTCCACTTAAATTTAGAGAAGGTATCACGGAAATTGGTATGGAGTATATGACTCCATGAAGACAGGTAAAATATCACATGATCTATTTTTGTCAGTTCTACGGACAACTTTCCATAGCATTAACTGACACAAAATGCCTACACACCTTAAAAATTAAGTTCCAAGTGATAATAAAACTAGAATCATATTCATGTTCTTAGAACTATCTTTATCATGGAACTTACCAAAGAAGGAATATTTAAGTAAAACCCAGGCTCCAAGGAAACTTTTAGGAAAATTTTTATACCAAAATTCTATCTGAAGTAAGGTACTAGAATGACTTACCTATTCATTTTAGAACAGGAAGCTGATGGTCATCAAAAAAAGTCGAAATGGAAAGGGCATCAGTAAGCACTAAGCTGACCTAGGTTTCCTACAATATCTCTCTACTAACTTCTAGAGGTCTGACATCAATACAGGTCTCCTATACCCGAGGCCACCAATTTGTGATTTTTTACTTGATCAGTATCTTGAGTGCCATCTAAAACTTAGGCAAATTAGAAAAAAGTCCGAAACTATTAAATATTAACACTGAGGTGATGCATAGCAATTGTGGCAGAAGTTTTTCAGGGCAATATGCTCATGAACCTTGCATGCATGACATATATATTTCCCTTCCCGAAACAGAGGATTTTTTTTTTTTAAAGCTCCCTCTCTGTGTCCCACTTCAGCATAAATCAGAATACATGTATGTTATTAGTGAATACTTAGAAAAGTTTGAAATCAGTACATGGATTCATTTTTAAACTACGCTAACAAATCTGAATTAGCATTTAAACGCTTCCCGGAAGTTTGACATTGTGAAGAACTTAAGACATCCAACGTTTCCAAGAACCTGGATAGGTTTGCCACGTAGAATAACAGAAGACTTAGAAGACAGGGCTATGCTCTTTATTTGGGCCATCCTTGAGGATATCACGATACAGTTGCTGGGTCAAGTTACCGGAAGGGTAAAAGCAAGATCATCAGGGGAAACTGACTTTAACATAAAGTGTTTCAGATAATACTTTTGATGATCTTACGTGGATAGGTCTAGTCTATGGAGCTCATCACAAGGTCTTGCACTTCATGGGAATTCATCATAAATATTTTTTACAATGGGAAAACAGAAGTACAAATGTTTAGATGACATGCACGGTTGAGTAAGACCTGCCTACTTCACAAGACTGCTCTAAGGACCCAATTACATAACATACATGAACACACTTTATAAACGGAAAAGATCTAAATAAACATAATAAATGCCCAAGTTCCCACAGTAGAGAGTAAAGCCGTGATTTGGTCCTAACTACTACACAGCATCTCCTCAAACGGTGCTTCTCAAAGTGAAGTGTGCCCAGAAATCACAGGGAGATCTTGCCAAAGAAAATTCTATTGGGTAGGTCTGGCATGGGGCCAAGTTCCTAGGCGATGCCAATGCCAGCTCCCGGAACCACCCTCGCGAGTATGGAGGCTCTATAAGACCATTCTAATTCTTGGTGCATGGTTGGCCTTACAGGACATAGTTCCTGAGTATATTACAAACTTTGGTTATCCCTAAAATGAGCTTTGGAATAAGCAAATAAGTCTGTATGCTTCATTTGGATCTGAATAGAGTACTTTACAAACTCAACAGCAAAGTGCTCTTTCTTGGCAGCCGAAGAGCTGAAGGGTTGGTTTTTAATTAGGTTGTCTGCTAGTTCCAGTTTTCTAGGACAAGAGTCAACAGCACTGCAGAAAAACATAGGAAGCTAAGTTGCCAGTTTACTATTATATGACTTCAGTTCATCTCAAAAAGGAGGTAAGAGAAGGAGGACACTGTACTTATAAACACACACACACACACACACACACACACACAACACACACACACACACACACACAACACACACACACACACACACACACGAGAAAAACCTGCCAATTCCAAATTGGCAGGAGAGACTAAATTATCTTTTCTAACTGAAGAAAAGGGCTCAAAATATCCAGGAGAAAAAAAAACACCTGAGCAAACAAGCAACTCGCAGAAATGCTGCTGCCTCTTGACACAGAAGTACTCTGGTCTTACAGAGGCAGCAGGGAGTACAAAGAAACCAGCAGGCCCTGCAGACCAGTGGTTCTGCAGACTTGGGTCTGCAGCAGAATCACCTGGGAGGGCTGGATGACACTCAGATTGCTCCACACCCTGTGTTTCTGATAGAAATAAGCCTGAGGTAGGGTCCAGGATTACGCTGTGGATGCTACTGCCGGTCCACTGACCAAGACTGGAGCAGCACCAAGTCTTTGCAAGGGGAGGAACCATGACCCCCTCACATCTGGACCCCAGGGCCTGGTACAGCGGCCGGCACCCAATCAATAGTTGCTGAATGAATGCCCATTATAACTTTCATTTCCAGAAACAATTTTACTACTTACTTATTAGTACACTTGCTGCAGGCATCTTGTACACACACTCATTTAAAAAAACTACACATGTGAAAGGCATGACAGCCCATGACCTGAAGGGGCTTTACAGTTCAATTAAATCAATTCCAATCATAGATACAAGTAACACAATTTTCTCCTATATTATCGGAACAGTTCGACCTTTGAGCCTCTACCACTGAGGTGGAACCAGACAACTCACCTATCCAAACGACCCTAAAGAAAAACCCTACTTCAGTAAAATAAGCCAATTCATTTCACACATACTCATGTAAAAAAATGTATTTTTTTTTCATCAAGACAAGAATTTGCCTGGAGGGAACATAAATATCTGTGTCCACACTGGAAACCCAGAGATGGCCTGCTTCATGGCTCTTCCAGGAGTTGGAAACCTAGGCACCAAGGAGCCAGTGCACTGCCCCACAGGTGAAAGTACTACTAAGGCTTCACAGATTTCTTCTCTAACTCCTGTTTACCAAGCAAAGCTCAGAAGGGGCTTTGGCAGGCGTTTTTCAAATCCTCTGCCTGACTGGCATGTTACCATAGTCACATTCATTCCGAAAAAAACAGGTGTTTCTGTTAAAATTAGCTGTTTCAAACTCAAATATTTTAGATCCCTATGCCAGCTTAAAAAAAAAAAGTATTTGTAAAATAACCAATCAGGTGTAAGTGATGCTTCCAGAATTATAAACTCTTCAGGTATTTTTTGGGAAACATGACCCGAAATTAAAAAAACAAACAAAAAAAACTGGGGTGGAGAGGAGGATGGGGGAGAAACATACACACATACAGACACACACACAGACACACACACACACACAGACACACGTAATTTTTGCATTTCCTAAAATCAACCCAGAATGAATAACAGAAAAAGGCCAAGCTTAAACAGCCAAGGAAAGACAGAGCTGTGCTTTTTCTAGCTAAGCCTTGTGTTTGAAAGCCTTTTGTCCCATTGACTTTGGTGGACTGTCATAAATAATGGCTTTTGTTCCAAGAACACACAGCCATAATGATTTCCTTCTCTCATGACCATTGAGAGGAAGCTTTTCAACATCCCTGGTCAGGATGGTGCCCATTAAGCCCGTGTAAGAAAACTTGCCCTCGGAAGTCAGAAGAGCCCAAGGATAGATGTCTTAAATTAACCCGTGTGGTTTAATTTAACAACAACAACAAAAAAAAATCAGGCCACTCTGATTTTATTCCTGGAAACAGTATCTCTGCTGCCCTTATTAAACCCAATGAAATAGGTCTGAGATGTTCCTTTTACAAAATCAGGGCTATTTCAAAAACAAGTTTAGCCACCTGGTACACTGGGAGAAAAGTTAAAATGTCAAAGACCTGTGCCCAGCTAAGTGAGTGATACACACAGAAACACTGTGCATTCCTCACTCTGCTTTCCTGGCGCCTGCTGAAAACACACAAGCAGAATTCACTTCGAGCCACCTGCTGGATGAAAAATCCTAAGCTTTATCTTAGAGACAGAAGGAGGAAAAAAGAGGTCAACACATCACTGAACCTTTTAACTTCAGAGGACAGAGATTTTGACTACAAGTCAAAACACCTTTAATAAACAGAAATGTTAAAAGCAACTACCACTTAGCTAAGAGGAAGAGAAGTTTCAAAATTAATTTGGTGACTGGCTAGTTAACTGCATCCAAGTAGATAGGAAAAGTGATTTTTTTGGCTTGCACTGTCCTGAAAATTGCTTCTGCAAGGAATGAGTCCAAGAAACAATTGGCAATTCTTTTTTTCCTAATCAGATACCAAATTTGCAGATTTCTGGCTCTGATTGTATTTTACTTTGTCCCTTTCAGTTGACTCTTTGTGATCTGCATAGGCTAAAGGAACCATACAATTATAAACTTCAGCATTACTTATGTAAATTCAATGGATAAAAATAAGTAAAAATTCCTATATGCAAGCAGGACTGTCACTGGCACACGGGTTAGGTAGGTTTCCTTCCCTCAAATACTTCCTGAACCTGACTGATCCAGACTTAAAGGGCAGGGGGAGAGGAATAAACATGCAAGATCGTTTTCATCTTTTAAAAGACTTCAGAAATTTAAATCTACCAGGACCTAAGAGAGTAAAACAACTGCTCCCTTGACCGTTTTTAAGAATGTATACACTCGGCCACTTGGAAGACTTTTTCAAACTTCACAGCTCAACAGTTGTAGTAAACCCAACACAGGTTTAAGAGGTTCTATAGGCTGAACATGATGTTCATGTAATAAATACAGCCATTCAAGTAAAAACAGTCACTACAACTTTCCTCTCCGACATATCACTGTTGAAAAACCTTTCTTTTCAGATCTGTGCGAACTGCAAAGGCTTAGGCACAACAAATCCCAAGAAAAATGTAAACGGAGCAAATTTAAAGCATGTATGAGTTTCATCCATGTGGCTCTCTCAGGATAAGCATGGCAAATACATTTGTTGCTTTTCCAGTGGGAAAATGTTCACAACTCAGCTAGGGTCAGCAAAACCATACAGCCCCTCCCCCAAAAGATTTTTTTCTTAAAATTGTCTGCAGAAGGGACCAACTACCTTAAAATAACTCCTGATTTCACTGAACAAAGCATCCTTCCAACATACAATCAACCGGGGCATATCAGATCAAGGTCACAAAAATAAGCCCTTTGCCTGCAATCATGCTGTGGGTCTAGAAAGTTCTTCTCACACTTTCCAGAATACCTCTCCCTCTATTGAAACTGTCTAGGACACTCTACGTTTTTGTGTTTTGTTTGTTTTGCGGTATGCGGGCCTCTCACTGCCGCGGCCTCTCCCGCTGCGGAGCACAGGCTCTGGATGCACAGGCCCAGCGGCCATGGCTCACTGGCCCAGCCGCTCTGCGGCATGTGGGATCCTCCCGGACCGGGGCACGAACCAGCGTCCCCTGCATTGGCAGCAGGACTCCCAACAACTGCGCCACCAGGGAAGCGCCCTTTTGTGTTGTTTTTTTCTCCTAAAATCATGAGCAACTGGATCTTGTCTGAACAGACCTGTCTACATACTCTCGCTTGAGATACAGTACTTCTGCAGGTCCATACACAGATTCTCTGACCTGGGAAGGCTGGCATTCCACACAGGATTAGGAAGAGCCTTACCCTGAAAAAGACAGGCGGAATACAAATCAGACTGAACCCTGTTGATTAGGACAGAAAAATCAGAGGGGACAAAGGAAGCAAAACTACTTTCCAGGAGAAACAGGAAAAAAAAACAAACCCACTCTAGCACTATACGTAATCCAACCATATATGTGTCCCCTGCCTCTACAAGGAGAGGGTTACACACAGTTCTCTCTTCTTGAATTCCAGGCTGCTCAAAGAAGTTAACTCTTGAGGAAAAAGCAGAAAGGGTTGAAGATTGGGAACCCACCTCATTGCTCCCAAGCAAACTTTCCAGGGCGCCTTTCCATAGATGACATGCAGCCTGCAACATTACAATGATTGAAAATCAACAATACTTGCAAAAAGCCATCTGAGAAACATAACATTTTATTAATAGATGAAATAAATACTCCAGTACATGCAAGGTAAAAACTTGACATTGGGGGGGGGGAATCATTCTATAGTGTAAATTAAAAAATAAAACACACACTCACAGTAGCTTTTCCCCCCATTTGCAAATCACATGGCAAAGTCATACTCTTTCCACACCAAGTATACGCCTAACCCATCACGACTGCTTAAAAAAATAACAACATACAAAAAAGGTAGCTACATCCATGTCTAAGGAGTGAAAACTGAGGTAACCTTTCTCTTAATTAGGGGGGAAAAAAAAGACCAAAAAAGAAATGAACCCATGACCTCCTTCCTGCCCAATTAATAATAAAATTTAGGAGAGGAATTCCGGAAGAGGAGCCGGGGTAGGGGGCAGGGGTGATACCGCAACCAGCAGATGACACATCTTCCATCTCCTGGTGTGGGCTGCTGGGCACCGGGGGCCCTCCGAGTGCGAGTGCGTGTGTAAATGGTCTGCATGGCCCTGCCTTCTGGAAGATTCCTCTCGAGCATTTACCATGGGGTGGGGGAGTTCACTTTTGATTTCTTTGGTATAAATGGAGAGGGGCAGAGAATAAGTATCTTCCTTTAGCCTGGGGGGGGGTGTGTGGAAGAATGGGATGAGGGTGGGAGGGTGCTAATTCACAGAATTGGAATTCACTGGCGGTAAAGTCCTGGGCGAAGACCTCTCCCTTAAAGCCTGAGATAGCAGGGTGCAGCCTTCAGACACGGCGCAGGCCGAGTTCCTCAGCCTCTCCCTGTGGTCCGACATCTTGGCGCCCCCGTCGGGGTGCTGCGCCAGATCCCTGAGGCACTGGGTCAGGAGCACGCAAGCCGACACCACACTCATGGCGCCGCCGAGGATGGCGGTCTGCACCGCCTTGCCCTCGGCGCTCACGGCCGCCGCGCGACCCAGGAACTGCGGCTCGGTGGCGAACCCCACCAATGCGCTAACCGCCTGCACCAACGGCCCGCTGAAGAGCGCGCAGCGGCTCCGCGCCAGCTCGCTGGGCGCCGCCTTCACCTCGCGCACGCAGGCCAGCAGCGCGGACGCGCTCGTGCTCATGCACTTGACGCCCAGCTTGAACTGCTCGCGCGAAAAGCGGTCCCGGGACTTGTCGCTGGCCAGGGCGCACGCGTCCGTCAGGAACTTGAGGTTGCGCGACAGGCCCTGCGACACCTCCAGCAGCAGCTGCGGGGTCAGGTCGGCCAGCGGGGTGGCGCGCAGCACTGCGCAGCCCTGCTCCACCTCGTGGCGGCAGCGTGTCACGCGGTAGCGGTCCACCAGGCCCGGCTGCGCGGGCTGCGCGCCCGGCGTGGCCACAGCCGCCAGATAGGCCGCGTGGGCGGAGCACTCGGTCAAGGACACCACCAGGTCGCCCAGCTCCACCAGGCTGTCCCCCGCTTCCCCGAAGCGGCCCATGTTGAGCTGGCTCTGCACGTCGTGGGTGAGGATGGAGAGCCCCTTGGTGCGCGCGATGATGGTGTCCCGGCACTGCTCGAAGGACTCGGCGCCGGCACAAGCGGAGGCGGGGCCCTCGAAAAGCACGGGCCGCGCCTCGCTCGACAGCAGCAGCAGGTCGGCCACCAGCTGCATCTTGCCCTTGCAGTGGTCGCAGACAGACACCAGCCTCTTCCGGGGCTGCGAGCAAGCCCCGCCGACGGCGCTCGCTGGAGCCGGAGAAGCCGCCTCGCCAGTGGGCTTCCCAGCGCTGCCGCTAGCCATCGCGCCCGGGGGGCACTGGCATGCCGCTGGGGAGCCCGCTACCACCGCCGCTGCCGATGCCGCCGCCCCCGCGGCCGTCGCGACTCAGCTGGCCAAGGCCGCGGTGCCTTCCCCGCACCATCATGCCATCCACCGCCGCGGGCAGAGGGCACTGGGCTGCGGCGGCCGGAGCCCGGGCGGCGCGGAGCGGGCCCGAGGGCCAGAGAACGCAGGAGGCTCTTCGGGGCGCGGGGAGGGGGCGCAGCGTTCGGCCTCTTGGAGGGCTTGCAGGAACCATGAACCGGAGCAGAGCAAACTCACAGACCGCGCTCCTCGTCGCCGAACTGCCAGGAAAGTCCCTTCTGCTGGGCTGCTGCCGCCGCCGCCGCCTTCCTGGGCATGGCCCGGTCCGACCGCCCGAGCCGGGGGGAAGAGGGGGGAGTGGGGCGGGAGAGGGAAGCTGGGAGTTGTCCTTCCTTCCTTCCTTTGAAATCAAAATCCTTTCCTCGGGGAGGAGCGCGGGCGGCGTCTCAGGCGGGCTCTGCTGTCAGCCACCTCGGGCTCGGCGGCGCACGTGGGCTTCAGGCGCCCAGACACCGCCAGGCGGCACTTCCCCGCGACGGCGGCCGGGGCTGGCCCTCTGGGACGCGCGGCCACCCCGTGGGCATCTCCTGCCTCCCGCTCTCGGGAAGCGGCGCCGGCGGCGGCGGCAGGGCCGAGGGTGTGGCCGATGCTGGCGCGGCCGAGTCAGAGTCGGGCGGGAGCCTGCACTGATTGCGCTCAGCGGCCGCCCCGCTCGCGCTCTCGCCCGCCCGCCGCGCCCGGGCGTGCCGGGAGCTGCGGCGGCCCCTTCCCGCCTCGCCGGTTCACAGAGCGCGGCCCGGCGCCGAGGCGGCACGCCCTCCCGGACCGCGCACCCCGCGGCCCGCCGCCGGCTGTCGGCGCGAGTCCATCCCCGTCGCCTCCTCCTCGCCTTGGGCCCGCAGCGGCTGAGCTCTCCCGAGACCCCGGGCCCTGCGCATCGGACGTCGCCGCGCGCGTCTCCCCGGCGGCCCGGCCAACTCAGAAGGTCCCCGCGGCGCTGCGGCAACTCGCCCGGGCCCCGGCTCCTGCCATTTTTGTCAACCTCCAACTTCCGAGCGAGCCGGGAGAAACTGAAAGGAAGGGCGGGGGCCGAAAAGCAGAGGGGAAAACACCCGCTTCCTCTCCCCGCGCGGCTTCACCTCTGAGCGCGGCCGTGGGTGCGCCACCGCCCGCTCGCCCGCCGGGGCTGCTGGAAGCTTTTCCTCTTCCCGGCCGCGCCTCGCCCCCCAGCTCGCCGCCGCCGCCGCCGCCTCCTCGGCCGTAACCTCCCTGGAGCCTATAGAAATCTTTTGTGTGGCGTCACCGCCTTTCGTTTAAATCCCGCTTCCTCCTCTCGCCCTTCCTCCCGCCCCCTCCGCCGCTCCCGGATGCTTGCGCGATGCGCTGCTCCTCCCCCGGGAAGCTGGGTGGCAGCGGGGGGACGCCCCCGCCCAACGCGGACGCCGGCGGCGCCCGGCCGGTGGTCCCCGGCCGAGAGGCGGGGGGAGCGGACCGGAGGCAGGCCCGCCCGGGCCGGGGGCTCTGCGCACACCCTTGGGAGACCGGGCCGCAGCCGCTAGTTGGCCATACGTAAACTCTCAGCGCAACCGGGGGGCTCCACGCCTCCTCCCCGCCCAGGGAGCAAGTCTAAACGGTGGCCTGTGTTCTGGACCGAAGGGAGGAGGACACTCGATACCATCCCCTAGAGGTTTGCTGGGGTCCGGTCATCGCTTTTTGCGGGACGTCGACCGGTTTGCCGAGCTCTCCCCCGCCCTTTGTCGTATTTGATCGTCTTCCACGGTGGGATTCTGGAGGGGCTGTGCGGGATGAGAAAAGAGCCCTGGAGATGGAGCCCGCAGAGCCGGGCTAGAGGCTTCCCGCTTCCGCCCTTTAACTAAATAGCCCTTGTATAGTTAGAGCGCGAACTTTGAACCAGACTTCCTGGGGTCAGTCTTCCCCCAGCCATTTATGAGTTGTGTGACCTTATGCAAGTTATCTCTCCAAGTATCCGTTTTCTCCTTTCGAAATCAGATACTGTGCACTGACCGCCTGAGTACTTGGCTCATAAATGTAGCTCTTAGACTTATGAGCCTTCACCGGCACAGTTTGCCCTCTCATAACTTCTGTGTCTCCAGCTGTATAATGTAATAATAGCGGCCAGAGTGAAATAAGAGAAACAGCCTTTGAAGGTAAACATTATTATTCCCATTTTACAGATAAGGAAAGTGATGCTCAGGTGCCTTAAGTGCCTTCCTAAGGTCAAGAACAGAGCAAATGCATGAGCAGGGAGCCAACCGCCAACCTCATTTTCATTTTACCCAGTCCTTACTCTTCAGGAAGTGGTTGAAGCATCTAGGCTTCCCCCATTGCCCCCACCCCGGGGTCCCCCCACCTCTTAGTCCTGAAACACGTCTAGGTGCCCAGCCCAGCACAAGCTGGGTGTGTTCAGCCAACGGAAATGTTTGTTCTTCTGCCACTTCCTCGGACCTGGTGTCACCTTTTTTCAACCAGTTGTAAATGTCACTTGTAACTAGGATGACCTTGCAATTTATTGTCCAACCCGAAACAGTTTCGAGAGTGACTGAGACATGTTACTAATAAATTAACCGGTAACAACAGATCCAAACCTAAATGGATAGTCACCCTGCTTATATCAGTAACTTAAAGGGTCCTAATATATCTTCTAAAATCTAAATGAACCTACTTATTTTGCAAACCAAGGCCAATAAAACTGCTGATTTTCTAAACTAGTAGCAATTCCTGTAGGATTAATCCCTTTTATTTTTCGACCAGAGAAAAACAGATAAGTCAAGGTCTTTCCATGGTAACCCAGGAATAGCATCCTAGTCCGACTTGGCTCTTATGAGAAAGTCAGACCCTTCCCTCCATGCCTAGTTTATTCATGAAACTGCCCTGGGATCAGGGGATTTTTTTTCCAAAGCCACTTGGTGCCCCTGGGGTCCTATTTTCCTTTTCTTCTACATAGGCACTTTCTTTGGTTGGTGTTGCTGGAAATCTTGTACCCCAACAATGAGCTGTGTGACGCATAAGATGTCTCGCTATATTCAGTGACGTTTGGTTTAGCTTTTAAAATCAGGTAGGATTGGTTTCTTGGCCCTCCCTGCTTCATTTTTCAGATACGGCATCTCTTCCTAAACTAATCCTTCCAGATACTGACTCCACCTTCCTCTAGGTCACCTTTGCTTTCTGCCATCTTTCATCCACTCTACAAACACTGAGCACCTACCATGTGCCAGGCCCTGTTAGAAAATAAGTAATGTGAGGGCTCTACACCCTCTGAAGGGTAGAGTCCAGAGAGAGCAACAGGGAAAACAGGTCATCACAACTTCACTATTGGTATAGTGAGAGCACAGAGTCAAGAAACTAGAGTCGAGAAAGTGCTGCTCACCAGGTAGTCCAGTTGCAATTAGGCAGGACCACGTCATCAGTTCTGAGCAAAGAAATGTAAGTGGTGGTGATGTGCGTTATCTCGGACGGAGGCCGTGGAAAGCCAATCTGTAATTCTCCACTCTCCTACCCTGCTGCAGCTGCTCGGGAGACTGTTCTAGGTGGTGCAGCTGAAAGATGATGGAGCCTCCATAAGCCTAGGTGACCGTGGAGCAGACCCTCTACTGACAGTGTGGAACATGTAACATGAGCAAAAAGTAAACTCACTGTGAAGCCACTGAGATCTGAGGGTTGTTTGTTCCTGAAGCATATTTTCGTCTAACTGGATTAACAGAGGAAGGCAGCATCTACCCCTAGACTCACAGCAGTAAGGGCTTTTTCTGTAGAAAACACCAGCCGGTACTTCTTCTAATCCTTTTTTAAAATTCAAATATGATATGAACCAAAACTACCGTGCAAAGTATTTTTCATTAAAGTGAAAATTGACAGAAGCAAGCTGAAAAGTTGTGGGCTGAAGGACTGGCTGGGGTAAGGTGAATGGAACAGACAGGAGGAAGCTGGGGGCTGTATGGAAAATGGCTTGGCCACTGGAGAATGTATTCTCAGTGCCCAGCTCAGGGCCAACACGTAGTAGGCATTTAATAAATAAATGAATGAACGAGATGCAAATAGAGAGCTGACTGCAGGTTTGCGAAGGAAAGGTGGAAATGACAAAGGCCAGATTAGGGAAACATCCTGTCCTTCCTTCTTTGCCTAGTCCAGTAGGTGCATCCTCCACCTGGACTTTAAGCAGGTATAAGACAACAGTATGAGCCTCTGATTTTTTTTTTTATTGTGGTAAAATATTCATAACACAGAATTTACCATTTGGCCATTTTTGTGAACCTAGCCACAGGTCCGTGGTGTTAAGTGCATTCACATTGTTGTGCAATCATCACCACCATCCATCTCCAGAAAACTTTCATCTTCTCACACTGAAATTCTGTACCCACTAAACAATAACTCCTCATTCCCCTGGAAGCCACCATTCTACTTTCTATCACTAGAAATATGACTATTCTAAGTAACTTATATAAGTGGAATCATATAATATTTGTCCTTTTCTGTCTGGCTTATTTCACTTAGAATAATGTCTTCGTGGTTCACTGATACTGTCACATGTGTCCGAATTTTTTTCCCTTTTAAGACTGACTAATTTTCCATTGTATGTATCTAGCCCTATTGGGTTTTGATACCTAACTTTTCACACTGCACTCCAGACTTTAGCAGACTAACAACCAAGCTGTGTCTGGTCTACAGTGCCACCTGGTGGTCAGTAAAGGTCATTCTCTGCCCTAATGTCTCTCGTTTGCAGCAGTGTCGCTCTGTTTTGTTTTTGTGCTCCTAGGTGGGCCAGTTCATTCTCAGGCATTCTTTCTTACACGTGGCCAAGCATCATCCTTAATATCTTCCTTTCAATGTCTCTTCTAAAGGAGAGAAATTTATATCTGGAAAAATTTACCCCTAACCCTCCTTCTCCCTGATTCACTCATCCCCACAGGTGATGAATGACAGTCTGACATACATTGGACCACAGTTCATTTAAGGAGCAGGATCACTGTGTGACAGGTCACTCTCCTAACCCAGCATGTCCTCTTTCTCTCTGGTGTATTTTGTTTCCGTACAATAAGAGCACCGGGGCAGGATCTCATCCATCACTCCCAGATACCACCCTCCCACCCCCCCACCTTCCACCCTCCCTCCCTCCGTGCTGTCTCTCTGTTCACCTGAAGCTGAGTGTGTGAGAGAGGCCTGTGTGCAGGGCCAGTCATAGCATGGCAGGCACACCTGAGCCTTCAGGTCCCAAGATCTGGGAGATCTGGAACTTTCTGCGATCTAGTTTACCAGGGAGCCCTACATGGAGGTGAAGGTTGTTTTCACAGATAAATTCTCTACCCCATTTCCCTACTGGTTAATGATATTTGGGTGTATTTTCCATTTTTCAGAATTCTGTAGGGGAGAAAAAATAAGTACTGAGATCTAGGCTCCCCAGATCCTTTACATGGCGCCTCCCTGACCCCTAGACATACTCAGGCATTTCTGTCCCCTTGTGCCTGCTGTGCTGTGTGCCCAGCTTCAGTGTGGCCATGAGCATAGTGTATTTGTAACTGTCAGCTTAACTCTCTCCCCACCACCCTGTCATCTCTTTAAGGACAGGACTTGATCTGTTCATCTCTTCCCCACACCCAGTGCATTGCATGGTTGTCAATAAATGTTGTGGAAGTAATAAATTAATGAATTAATTCATTTGCAGTTCTCTGCAAGGAAGGCATCCTTTCACTGAACCAAAATCCTGGTTGCCCGCAGTTCTTACTCAGTCATGGACAGAGAGTCACGGACATTCGTGAACCCACAGCAGGGGCGTGGCCTGTGTGTGATCATGATATACTGCTCACAGCTCTAAGATTGAATGCCTGGCCTTTGCTTAGCAAGTGTGTTCACCCCATTTCTCTTACCAGCTTGTCTTGGAGGGTCCAGGAAGCTAATTCTTTGGAAACAGAGATTGTGAGTTCTCTAAACGTAAACAGAGATTGTGAGTTCTCTAAACGTAATTGCATATATCTGTGCTGCAACATATAGGTGATGTTTCAGATAACACAGATAAAATTCCTACCTTTTCCACTTAGGAGAGGAATTCAAATCACTTCCCTAAATTTTCAAGGCAATTGCAGTATTATAGACAATTTGAATTAAGTGTATTATTCTGAGAATTTCAGTTGAAATTAGACTTTTTTTTCCTTACATGTTGGTGAAGAGAACAGTATCAATCAGTATTTTAGGAGCATTGGTGCATTTATGTGGGTCTCCCACCCCTTTTCAAATACAAGTGATTTGAAATCCCATGCTCAGAGGCAGCCATGATGTACATGTTTGCAGCTATTTTCCCATACATACATATACATATCTATATCATTTTAATATCAGGTTATAACATTTTGTCATTTAATAATATAAAATAAATATCTTTAATATCAACAAATATACATCTATGACATCATATTTAATGACTGCATTGTTTTGCATTGTAAATGTGGATTTTACAGCCTACTATGGTTGAACGTTTAGGGTGGTTCCTGTTTTCTCCTCTTATGGAGATTGTTACATAGGATTGTTACAATGTGTAAATGAAGAAATACACGTACAGCATTCAGAAGAGTGCCTGCCACATAGTAAGTGCTCTGTATTATTACCATTTCTATTATTTTCATTGTCTATTTCCTCAGAATCATTCTTGGCAGTGGAATTATGCATTTTTTTAGAGTTTTGATACATTTCACCTAATTTTCATGCAGAAAGTCCCCATCCCCGTAAGTAAATGAGAATGCTTTTTTACTGAGCCTTGCCAACAATGTTCAGTATCTTTATTTTTATTCTGGCCCCACTGATAGGCAAAAAGTTATATCTTATTTGAGTTTGCATTTCTTTGATATCTCGTGAGATGTCACTTCTGCACTTTTTTTATGTATAATAGGTTCATTTATTTTGGAGAAATAAAAATATTATTCATCTCCTTTCCCATTTTTCAATCAAGGAGTTCATCTTTTTCTTACTGATTTGTAAGCTATTTTTGTCTCTGCCATGTTGGAGTTTTCCTCCCAATTTACCATTTGCCTTTTAACTTTTCTTCAAGGTGTTTGGCAAACACAAGTTTTTTTGCTTGTTTGTTTGTTTTTGGAGTATGGTTGCTTTACAATGTTGTGTTAGCCTCCACTGCACAACCAAATGAATCAGCCATACACGAACGGATATCCCCTCCCTTTTGGATTTCCCTCCCATTTAGGTCACCACTCCCTGTGCTATAGGTATGTTCCCATCAGCTGTCTATTTTATACATAGTGTCAATAATATATATGTGTCAATCCCAGTCTCCCAATTCCTCCCACCCCACCCCCTCCTTTCCCTCTTGCAAACACAAGTGTTAAGTGTTAAATTGAATGATACGAGTCCCGCTCTCCTGTTCACAAGTAATGATGGTGACGAGGAACAGACACCCACCCCAGCCTGGGCCAATCACATCCTCTCCTGGAAATCTGTAATTGTTGTCAAAAGATAATCATTTAGTTGCTACATGTGAGTAAATATAAAGCTCAGGAGATACGTGGTGACTCTTCTTGCACCGAGGTAAAGAGTACTAAAGTAAAGAATGATAAATGGTCGTGGCCTCCCCTTTCTCTGCCTCAGCCCCAGCCTCGGGACCCTCTTCCCATGATTCCCCATGATTCAGTCTTTAAAGGGTTAATATTTGGCACCCCAGAGCCTCCAGAACCGAGCTGTACCCTTCGGGTCATAGGACTCGGTCCTGAATAGCTGGAAACTGTGCCATTCCAGTTTTTCAATATTTTGAATATCATCCCTGCTTGATTACAGATATTGCTAGACATCCTTGTGTGCTGTGGCACGACAAGCCAGGAGGAGCCCAGCTGAGGCCACCTAAGATGGAGAGTAGATGGGGGCTTGATTTTACCATCTGCAGTCACTGAACCACCTAGAGGTACGGTTAGTATTAACCCCCGGGGCAATGGTGGCCGCATTTAAGCCATGACCACACAATCTCTTTCACTTCTGTCCCCTCCTCTCCTGCCCTACTACACGGCCTCAGATCAGGTTCACACTCTTATCTCATCCCATCTGAGCATTCCCGCCTCCAGACTCCTTTTCAATGGGTCTTCCATCTGGCCTCCAGTTTAACTCTCCTGAGTGCCTTGACGATTAACCCAGATGGAGATGGTGCTACGCTGGGAGATACACCTCGTCATCCAATAGACCTGGGCTGGGATTCTTGCCTGCCACTTCACAAGCTGTGTGACCTCAGACAAATGATGCCTTTCCAAAACCAGGGTTTCCTCTTGTTTAAAATAAGGATATTATTATCATCATATTATCCCGTCAGGTCCTGACCTCCTGCAATCTGCATTATACTTACTGTGTATTGTTTATCTCCTCTACTAGTTTGCAGGCTCTTTAGTGCAGGGACCTTCTTATAGTAAACTTTCCATCAGTGCCCCCATGTGGTTCTTGACTGACAGTAGACCCTTAGTAAAAATACACTCTCGCAGGGTTGAACTGAATCAAGTTCCAAACCTCAAATTGGTGAAAATGCAATCAATCCAGATGTTTGCACATCACTGGATAATAAACTGAATTGATTTCCTCCTTAGATGAAAGGAGCCCTGGAATTTTGTTTTACACAACTCCAACAATTTCTGTAAAACACTAAACGCCTTTTTTTTTTTTTTCTTTATCACTAGATACTATGGACCAGGAATCCCAGCACTTTTGCACCTTAACTTGGCAGCTGGCAAAATGACCAGGGTGACCCCTCCCAGCAGAGCACATGATCGGCCACAGCTGTGCATGTTTTTTAGCATGACTGCACCAGGACAGGGCACTGAGCCACTGGGTGGAGCAATGTGCTCTGGGGAGAAAGCTTATGACATTTCCCCTATGATTTCAGAAAAGAAAAGAAAAGAAAAAACTATCTTTTCCTTATGAGTTGTTTCTGCTAATGTCAATAGGACATGGCATAATAGCATGTATACACATAGATGTACGCACGATATCAGCCACCCTACAGTGGGAGAGCTTTAAACTTCAATGGTCCTAAGCTTGAAGGTGGCAGACATTGTTAACTAATAGTTACCTGCTCAACATCCACTTCCTCTTTTCCCTTAATAACAGAATCCCAGTTTTATTTGGAGACAGCCAGAAGACAGCCTCCCTGAGAAGGCTAGGTTCTAGCCCATGAGATGTAAACAGAAGTGCTGTGTGGAACATCCAAGTACGCTGCTTAAAAGAAGCTGACTCCATTAAAAGGTGTGCTCCTATTGGCTTTCCTTCCTTCCTCCTTCCTCTGGATGAATGTCATCTTGATGGCTGGGGCTCCAGTAGCTATTTAGGAACTTGTGACCTTGAGGATGGAAGCCACAGGCCAGTATGATGGAATAGGATGAGAAAGAGACTAGGTGCCAGGTGACCAAAGAGCCAAAATACCAGCCCTAGATGCTTAGTATCCAACTGCTTCCGTGAAAGAAAAATCAAACAATAACAACAACACTCTCTTGTCTTGTTTAAGCCACTTTTTTACAAATTCAGTTTTCTCTTATATGTAGCCTATAATCCTATCCAAGCAAGATATATTAGCTTGCTAGGGCTGCCATAACAAAGTACAGACCAGGTGGCTTAAACAACAGAAATTTATTTTCTCACTGTTCTGGAGGGTAGAAGTCCCAGATCAAGGTGTCAGCAGGGTTGGTTTCTTCTGAGACCTCTCTCCTTGGCTTGTAAATGGCCATCTTCTCCCTGTGTCTCACGTGGTCTCCCCTCTATACATGACTGTGTCCAAATTTCCTCTTCTTTTACAAGGACACCAGTCATATTGGATCAGGGTCCACCCTAACAACATCATTTTAACTTAATTACCTCTTTAAAGATCCTGTCTCCAACTACAGTCACATTCTGAGGTCCTGAGGAGTTAGGACTTCAACATATGAAATTTGGGGGGATACAATTCAGCCCATAACACAAGGCATGAATAAAGAGGTTTATTATGGCTCTTTTTTTTTTCTTTTGGTAATAGCAGAAGAATTGGTAGTAAATGCCCATCAGTAGGGTAATAAGGAAATAAACTATTGGCATATTAATACCAAAACATACTATACTGCAGTATAAAGAATGAAAGTTCATCACATCATACTGATAAGTGGAAAACCCTTAAAGAGCTAATATGCATACCGATTTGTAGTGTGCTGCCATAAACACACATATAAATGCAACAAAACCATTTCTAGAGACACTTTGATGTTTGTAAATGTATAGAGAAATGTATACAGTATTCGACAGACTGATAACTGGTGTGAAACAGAATTGTGGCTGGTGTGGAATAGAGCAGAATGTTTTTGTACAATGGTCGAATATTTTACAGCTTCAGCAAGTGATTCGTGTCTTATTTATCCAATTAAAAATGCAAAAGAAGTCAGCAGATCAGCCATTTAAAATCCGTGGAATTTTAAAGCATCTCTGGGCTGAATCTTTTTAAGAAACAAAAAACAGAATGATTCAACCTTGAAAAGGATTAAACAGAGCCGACAGTATTAGGTTAAAATCAGAAGAGATACTGAAGCTGTTTTACAGATGAGAAGTAATGATTTTTTTAAAAAGCTTTGTCAAGTTCAAGAGATGACAGTAATATTGAGAGACAATTGAACTCTCTGCTGAGCAGCAAAGCCCTGGGCCCGATCTATTTACGATCTCCTAAGAAAGTTGCTCTACCTGCCACTCACTCTTTTTCAACAGGCTGTTTTCAAAGGAAATTGTAGGAGACTGGGAGGAAACGTGTGACCTCGTGAAACCTGCTTTCTTAGAGCAAAGGCAGCTCCTAGAAGTTCCAGCTCTAATTTATTTCACAGGCGAAAACCTGAGGCCTCGTGAGGCGCTGTTTGAGGATTCCTAGAGGCCCTGAGGGAATTTTTAGACCTGGCTTGCGCGTTAGAGAGAAAAACGTCGGCCTCCGGCGGAAAATGAAGGCGAGCACTCGGGTCCGAACCTCAGGTCCGAACCAGCGCGGGGGGAAAGCCTCGACCGGACCAGCGGAGAAACCAGTGGGGCGGGGTGGGGCGGGGTGGGGCGGGGCGGGGCCAAGATGGCGGAGGAGGCGGGTCTTCAGGAGGTGGGGCTGGAGGAAATGGGCCGGGGCGGGGCCTGGTAGGCTACCGAGGGCAAGGAGGCGAAACCACGGGGGCCTCCAGCCTGTGGAGGCGGGGCTGGAGGCGTGTCCCACGCAGGAGACGTGGGGGGGGGGGGGGGGGGGGGCGGGGCCAAGATGGCGGAGGAGGCGGGTCTTCAGGAGGTGGGGCTGGAGGAAATGGGCCGGGGCGGGGCCTGGTAGGCTACCGAGGGCAAGGAGGCGAAACCACGGGGGCCTCCAGCCTGTGGAGGCGGGGCTGGAGGCGTGTCCCACGCAGGAGACGTCAGAGGGCGGGCCCGGGAAAGTGGTGGCCTGGGGCGGGGCCGGCGGCTCGCGCAGGTCTGCTCCCCGCGGCGGCACGGCGCTGCGCGACGAAGATGGCGGCCTCCGGTTGGGCCCGTGGCGCTATGGTCCTTCTCTGTGGCTCTGAACTGCTGCTGCTCCTGCTGCTGCCGCTGAGGGCCTTCGCCGCTGAGGGCCCAGCCGAGACGCCCGGCGAGGCCACCCCACCTCTCCGGAAGAAGAAGGATATTCGCGACTACAATGACGCGGACATGGCTCGTCTTTTGGAACAGTGGGAGGTCCGCGGCGCGCGCGCACCCTTTAGGCTCTTCTCTGTGCCGGGCCCCTTCCTAGTGACCTCTTACCTCCTCCGTCTTGGGACCCTTTAGACCTCCGTCTCGGAATCTTCCGACCCACTAACCTCCTCTCTACGCATGCCATGAGCCCTTACTGACCCATTCCAGCCACCGCTAATCTTCAGTGCCTCCTCTGACCCCCGATCACCCTGCTGACCCCCGTCCCAGGACATTCATCCCAGTGTCCTCTTCCACCATTCCCCGGGCCACTCCAGTCACGGGTCAGCCTCTCCCTATTCAGCTCTACTTTGCCTTCAGTGCCGTGGTCGCCGCCGTGTTGCTCCCCGTGGTCAGTGCGCCCTGCTAATGGGGAGGGAGACCTTTTCCATTACGCTCCTGAAGAATGGGGCGAGTGGATGGGAGAGGGGCATGGTGAGGATTATCTTTCAAGAGGGCCGTTTCAGCTTTCATAGTTCTCCCCTGTTCTAAATTAGTAGGAATTCAGAGTGCCCATTTTGGTCATATGTCCCTGCTGAGAGTTTTTGTGAGTGGCTTAAATTTGAGGGGGGAGGGGGATGGGAGGCGGTAGCAGAGGCTAGTGGCGATCTCTCATGGAGCTCACATTTTTCGCTTAAGGGAGCAATGATTTGTTTTTGTGAGAGTCAGTTTTCTGATTTGTTACTTGAATGCACTGGAGTGTGTAATTACAGGGAGTGGGTAATAACCTTTTTAGGTAAGGTTGACTAACCAAAACCACGTTGCTGCCTCTTTCGCATCCAGAGGTGGGTGTCTTGTCCTGGTTCATTTGCACAGCTGGCGAACTGGCGTCAGAAGCTTGGGTTCTGCTCACTGTGTAACCTTGGGCAAGTAGGTCTCCCCTCTAGACCTCTGGTTCCTTATGTGCAGAATGAAATTTTACTGGATGATTTCTTTCAACACTGATGTTTTGTTATTTTGTGGTTATCTGTGTGTGTTTGTATTGGATAGAGGCTTTCAGGCATGAGTTTAAAGTACCATCTGATGCATTTGACTGGAAGAGAGCAGTTTTCATGTTGACCTGGAGCTGAAGGAAAGCTCAGGGTCGAGCTGGGTGTTTGCCAACCACTCAGGAAAAAGGAACTTGGTGCAGCAGTTCCTTCCCCACTTTCCATCTCCCTTGCAATCTCCCAGTCTCTTTTTGGACTCTGGCAAATGCAGTTTTTGATCCACCAAAGTGAGAATCGCATCTCGTGCAGAAACCCTAGCCTGGAAACACTCAGACCCTGAGCAAGACAAAAAAGGGTGCTGCAGAGGTGTACAAGGGATCCAACCATCAGGAATAGCAGTTAACAGTAAAAATAACTGCAGTACACAGTAGAAATGGCTGAGTGCCATAAAAAGAAAGTGCTGTGGGAATCTCAAAGGGTTTCAGGAAGGAAATGGTGTTTTAGGTAGACCAGGGAATGTGGGAGAATGGCATTCCTAACTGAGCGGCGTGAGCTGAGGTGGATGGGACGTGAGGGGACTGGGCAGAATGCTGTAAATATTAATAGCCCAGGCTGTGGAGTTAGACTGCCTGGGTTCAAACCACTTCAGCTTGGAAATTTGGACTGGTAAAGAGCCTCTCTGGACTTTAGTTTCCTCACCTGCAAAATAGAGGTGTTAGTACCCGCCTCAGAGTTGTTGTGAGGATTAACTGAGAAAACTTGGAAAGAACCTAGAATAGTGCAGGTCTAACTATTAGCTACGCTGATATAATAAATTGGATAGGTTGGCTGGAACAGACTTTCTGAAGCCACATAGTGAGAGGTAAGGATGGAAAGGTTAGTGAGAACCAGGCCTTGCTAGGCCTTGAATCCTGTGGGGTTTGGACTTTATTTAGAAGGAAAAATGTAGTCCCTGATGAGTCTGAAAAGTTGTGTTACCCAAATGTTATAATACTGGCATGTTTAATCATCCATAACTTCATCCCAAAACATGTGTGTAGTCTTTTGGTTCCCCATCTGTATGCAGACATAGTTTTTACAGCTGAAAGCATAGCATCAATAGAATTTTCTGCTGTTCTTTTTTTCTTTTGCTATATATTAAGCATTTCCCCAGGTTACTGCATTGTCCTTGTAATATTTTTAAAAGGCTTCAGAGTATGCCCTAGAGTGGTTGATTCAGCTGTCCGAACGTTTTTGAATAGTGGAATATCATGATTAGGGCTAAAATTCAGTAAAATTAATTGGTCCGCAAAGTTTAAGATGGATGGGCAGGGAGAAACTCTGAAAGCAGAGACAGCCTAATATTTATTGAGTGTTCATTAGCTAAGAAGGCTAAACACTCTTATCTCATTTAATCCTTTTACCTGTTTGTGGAGGGAGGTAGTTATCTCTGTTTTCTAGATGATGATATTGAGGCACAGAGAGGTTAAGTAACTTGCCCAAAGGCACACAGCAAATTAGCTTAATTTCAAATTCAGTCACTTGACTTTAAAGCTTGTTCTTTTAACCATTTTACTACACTGCCATACAGATTGGTGAACGGACTGCAAACGAAGGGGGATGAGGAGGACCTGGGTTAAGCTAGAAGCTGCAGTAATGGATTAGAAGGGAGAAGGAAATGTGAGAGATTTTATGCTCTTAACACGACTTGGCAGTTGATTGACTGCATAACCAGGAAGGTGACAAGGATAATGTAGTGAAAGGACAGAGGTTTTGAACTCAGCCTTAACCCTTGGTAACTGTGTGATCCTCATTTTCCTTATCTGTAAAGCCAGATAACATCCCACTTTGCAGGGTTCCTTGCAGGTGAAATGAGCTAATGTTTGCAGACACTGCAAGCGTGAGTGCCCTTCCCCAGTAGCAGTGATTTTTTTCTGTGGGAGAGCAGATCCATCTCTGGTTGCTTTTTTGAAGGAAGCAGTGCTTCCTCCCCTGGTGGCAATCCCTGGATTCTTCCCCCACTCCTCTGCTAGTGTGAACATCATCCCCGCAGTGAGAGGCCTGCCTCAGGTGTGGAGTGGGGCAGGAAGGGGAGAACGTCCACTTCCTTCCACTTCCACCGTGTTGCAACTACTGCTGAGTCCTTGTTGGTATAGGAAAACCGAAGGTGATTCCTTCTTACATTACTGTAACCAGGTGCTGCGGAGGGGCAGGTGGGGAGGGATCCAGAGCCAGACTGTGAGTTTGTACTTCAGCATCAACCCCTTCAAGCCTGTGGCCTCGAGTAAGTTACTTACCTTCTCTGAGCCTCATCCACTTCTCTATTCAATGGGGATCTTGCAGAATTGTCCTGAGGTGGGAAATAACAAATACCCGAGACACAGTAGCTACACAGTAGGTGGTAGCTGGTATTATTATCAAGGATCCTGGGAGGAAGAAAAGGATTTACAGGAAAAGGGAGTTCAGCTCTGTAGCTATTAAATTTGACAAACAGCAGTGGAGAAGTGGTGAAGCCGGTCAGAAATGCAAGACTGGCCTGGAGGCAAGCCTGGGGAGGGTGTGGGGAGGGCCGCTTGGTCGTCCCCCCCACCCCAAACCCTGCTTGGGGGTAAGCGTTTGATTGCTTTCAGTTTAGAGAAAGTGATAGAACAGGTAAGCTTACTCAGGGAAGCGGAGAAACTAAGAATAGACCTGGACAATTGCTTGCATCTAGTGTACTAGTTTTCTTTTCCTTTTTTAACTGAAACTCACCCTCAAACATATAAAATGGAAATTAAAGGTTCTTGAAACAATCCTTACCTTTGTTGTATGCACTAGACTAATGATTATTTAATTATATTTTCATGAAAAAGAAATGGTGCTTGTGACCTACTGAGTTAATGTCATGACCATTAGTAGGATCAGCTTGAACAATAAAAATATTCTAGGTAATTGAACCAGCTAGACGTCTCGAAGTATTTTAAGGCAACCGTAACAGATGTTATGGAGAAATAGAAGAGAATACAGTCAGAAACAGCCTGTGAATTTGGCCACCAGGAGCTCTTGTGTACTTTGAGAGGGTGATTTCCATAGTCGGCTGGAGGCCAGGTTACAGAGGGCCAGGTGATAATAGGCAACATGTATTAAGTATTTACTGCTTGCCTTTGTGTTATTAAATCCCCCAGACAAGCTTAGGAGGGAGATGCCATCATTACCCTCCACCCCCATTATAGGTGAGGAAAGTGATTTCCCACTTCTCCAAGGCTACATAGCTATAGAGGTGGGACCTAGAGCCGAACCCAGGTCCGTGTGACAGTGCAGCCCATGCTCCTGCCTGCAGGTCACCAGCAGCTCTTTCAGAGCAAAATGAGGAAGAAGTGGGTCAGTTGAGAGGGTGGCAGAGCTGAGGAAAAGGCTGGCCCCATGCTGCTAGGGCCTTGGAGATCACCTAGTTCTGCTTTTCCTCTTACTGACGAGGAAACAGGCCTCAAGGATTATGGAGTCTTGTCCAAGGCCACACAGGTTAGTTAGGTGGAGCTGAAGTCAGATCCTAGGTCTGATACAAATGTGGATCACCTTCAAACACTGCTTCAGAATTCTTTCATTCTCATCTTTTATTAAAAATATGTTTACTGGGCTTCCCTGGTGGCGCAGTGGTTGAGAGTCCACCTGCCGATGCAGGGGACACGGGTTTGTGCCCCCGTCCGGGAGGATCCCACATGCCACTGTGCGGCTGGGCCCGTGAGCCATGGCCGCTGAGCCTGCGCGTCCGGAGCCTGTGCTCCGCAACGGGAGAGGCCACAACAGTGAGAGGCCCGCGTACTGCAAAAAATAAAATAAAATAAAATAAAATAAAATATGTTTACTACAGTACATTATTGTTGGTGTCTTAAGCCTTGGCCCTTCAGTGATTTGTCAAGAGGCCCAAGTAGTATATAGGGGCTTTTGGTTTCATTTTAGGTTGGGTTTTTTCATGTGATTTTCTTCTTTTTTTTTTTGATAACAGCTTTATTGAGATATAATTCACATGCCATATAGTTCACATTTAAAGTGTACATTTCAGTGGTTTTTAGGCTATTCAGAGAGCTCTGCAGCCATCACCACAGTCAATTTTAGAACATTTGCATCACCCCAAAAAGAAACTCCATAGTCTCAGTCACCCCTCCCTGAGTTCCTCCCAGCCCTCCAGCCAGCCCTAGTCAACCTCTAATCTACTTTCTGTCTCCATAGATTTGTCTGCTCTGGACATTTCATCTAAGTAGAATCATACAATGTGTATGTAGTCTTTTGTGTCTGGCTTCTTTCACTTACCATAATGTTGTCAGGGATCATCCATGTGATAACATCAAGCAGTACTGCACTTGCTTTTTTTTTTTTTTTTTTTTTGGCTGCGTTGGGTGTTGCTGCGCGCGGGCTTTCTCTAGTTGCGGCGAGAGGGGGCTACTCTTCGTTGCGGTGCGCGGGCTTCTCATTGCAGTGGCTTCTCTTGTTGCGGAGCACGGGCTCTAGGCGCAGGGGCTTCAGTAGTTGTGGCTCGCAGGCTCTAGAGCACAGGCTCAGTAGTTGTAGCTCGCGGGCTTAGTTGCTCTGCGGCATGTGGGATCTTCCCGGACCAGGGCTCTAACCCGTGTCCCCTGCATTGGCAGGTGGGTTCTTAACCACTGCGCCACCAGGGAAGTCCCTGCATTTCTTTTTGCTGCTGGGAGTAGCCTTTTCTCCAACGAACACAGGTTCGTTTACGTGGTTTTAATTCTTGTATCTTCTGTGTATTGGTTGGCATTCTACCATTAGCAATTAGCTCACTTGTTTATATGGGTCTGGATTCAGTGGTTCTTATTTTATTGGGGAGTTATAAATCATTCTGTCATTATTTTGATTTTCTAAGTATTCCAGATTAGGCCCATGAGCTCTGTTTCATGTTGGCTTCTGTGTCATTCTGATACATCCCATAATTCTCCAAGCACGTTCTCACTTTCTGACACAAGAAGATATTCCAGACTCATCTTCTGTTTTCTTTGCTGGAATTAGCCTTTTCTCTGCGGAACCCTGGTTCTTTGAAATATTATTATCTATCTGTCTATCAAAAATCATAAGTTCCGGGGCTTCCCTGGTGGCGCAGTGGTTGCGCGTCCGCCTGCCGATGCAGGGGAACCGGGTT
>NC_041224.1:39616387-39660304 GCF_002837175.3 Physeter macrocephalus | reverse complement strand
GGCCGCAGCAGAGGGAGGCCCGCATACCACAAAAAAAAAAAAAAAAAAAAAAAAAATCATAAGTTCCTTCTGCTGCCTCCAGTGCCAGCCCAGCACCTCCGGTGATTCTTCCCCCTTCTGTATTTGTAGCTCCCTTCCCCAAAGGGAAGGACCTGGTTCTCATTAGCCTCAATACAGTCGCTCCTTTGCTCAAGCCTAGAATTCACAGATTGTGGTTCAGAATTGTGAGCTTACACCACTGCAGCAACCAAACCTACTACCTAGAATTGAATATTTGTTTATGGTTCTTATTTTTTCGGTGGAATTGATGTACATGAAATGCAGATTTTCAGTATGCAGTGAAAATTCATGAGTTTTGACAAGTGGATCCATCTGTTAAGTTATCCACACCCCTGTGAAAATACAGAGCATTCCCATCACCCCAGAAAGTACCCTTGTGTCCCTGCTCAGTCAGTCCCACCTTGTAAACCTCTCCCCCAGAGGCAGCCACTGTTCTCACTTCTGTCGTCCTGGATTAATTTTACCTGTTCTTGCGTTTCAAATAAATGAATTGTATAACGTGTCTGATTTTTGTGCTCGGCTCTGTCACTCTCAATGTAGTATTTTTGAGATTGGTTGCATGTATCAGTATTTGTTTTTCTTCATCGCTGTGTAGTATTTAATTGTATGACCAAACCCGAATGCGGCCGTTCTTATAATCTACCATATTGGGTAGATTCTTTGAGTGTGAAAAAGCTTTAGAAACCCATCACGTGGGGTTCTCTGTGACTGGTGACCTGGAGTGATGAGTGCTGCCTGAAATTTAGGCTTTGCTTGAAAGTCAAGTGGAGGAGGGAATCCCCTGGGTTTACTTCTTTCTGTTATAATTTAGATCATAAACCTGCACCTGACATCATACGCAGATGTTCTTGCCTTTGCCAGTTGAAATGCACACTTTGTCTGATGCTTTTTTCCCCCCATCCTTATAGAAAGATGACGACATAGAAGAAGGAGATCTCCCAGAGCACAAAAGACCCTCTGCACCTATAGACTTCTCACAGATAGACCCGGGCAAGCCTGAGAGCATATTGAAGATGACAAAGAAGGGCAAGACTCTCATGATGTTTGTCACTGTATCAGGAAGCCCCACGGAGAAGGAGACGGAGGAAATCACGAGCCTCTGGCAGGGCAGTCTTTTCAACGCCAACTACGACGTCCAGAGGTAAAGCAGAAAGGGCTTGCCGAGAAAATGGGGGCTGTGCTGGGGCTTTTTCTGTGTCTGTGTAATGGCATATCCTTCCTGGCAGTACTTATAAGGGCTCTGGACCTTTCCTGTCTAGTCTGTCTTCTTGTACATTTATTTATTTACCTTTTTTTTTTTCTTTGAAGAAGAGCATTCATTTTTGGTCAAAGCCAGTAAATTTATTTGTTTGTTTTAATATCTCATTTGATCCTAAAGCTATTTATCTTTGTGTCTTTTAACTTTCCTTTTATCTGAGCAAGAAGCTGTATAGCTTAGCCTCTTTGTGGGCAAATTAGTTACAGTTTGACAGTAGTGTGCCTCTTCCTTTAGAAGTCTCTGGTCGTCAGAGAATGCTTTTCTGTGTAGCTATGTTTACACATAAGCTTGGAGCAGACTGTTGCTTTAAAGTGAAGGAGCCCAGTTGTCAGAGGTCAATATACTCCTAAGATGCAGTTTTAAGGAATTTCCTTTTTCTTCCCCCAAAACAGTTCTGAAATTTAGGGTCTTCAAATATCTTAGTTCCAGAAATGTAAAAGGAATGAAAAGGAATGAAGGAGTACTCAGAGAGTGTCCAGGATGGCAGAATGCTTTTGTTAGCTTAAGTAGACACTTAGGGGAACAAATCAGTGCTGTGGTGGTTACTGGTCCAGAGCTCTCACCGATCTCTGAAGTGGTGGGGTGTTACAAACGGACGGGTGGTGTCGTAGGTGTAGCCCCTCGGGAACAGAAGGACTGTGCCCACTGGCCACACTAGTGGTCCATCCACCCAGGCTCCATTCTGTTCCTCTCTGCTCCTTGGGGCCTGGTGAGTATGGACGTACTTGGATGCTTGCTTTAACTTCCAGGGTTAGGATTTCTGTTCAGTAGCCGAGCATCCTCCTGAGCCCTTCATGGGCCTCTTATGACCTGATCGGAACTGGTGTTTTTCAGCCTTTATCAGCAGAGGCCTTTTGTCAAATGAAAACTTAGCTGGGCCCTTCAGAATGTAAAACGGACCCAAATGGCAGCCTCCCCCTTGCTGCCCCGGCAGAGGCCCTGAGCCCCGTCTTCTGCCTCCCAAGGCCCTCTTCCTAATCCCACCCTTCACGTGAGCAGCCACTTCTACATCACACACCACCCCCCGCCCCGAGATTCTCTTTTGTTTTGATCTGAGCCGAGGTGTTAAATAGTTCAGCCAGCTAGTATTTTCAAACAGTGACTGTCAGACCTTCGAAAATAGAATGTTTTGTTCTGTATTCATGTAGAATTTGAAAAAGATTTCTCGGTTAAGTGCCACAGGACCTCTCTGACCCATTAGCCCTGTACTAGCGGTGAGCTGACTATGGTCCCGTCTCTCTGTCAAGGTTCATCGTGGGGTCAGACCGTGCCATCTTCATGCTGCGTGACGGCAGCTACGCCTGGGAGATCAAGGACTTCTTGGTCAGTCAAGACAGGTGTGCCGATGTAACTCTGGAGGGACAGGTGTACCCTGGCAAAGGAAGAGGAAGCAAAGAGAAAAATAAAACCAAGCAAGAGAAAGGCAAAAAGAAGGAGGGGGGAGAGCCGAAACCTCGGGCTTCGAAGGAAAGCAATCGAGCTGGGAGTAAAAGGGAAGAGCTGTAGTGGGGCAGCTGCGGGCTCTGCAGAGGAGCGCGGGGAGCTCAGCCAGGGCGCGTGGGCCGGGGGCGGGCGTGGGAACCACACAGCCAGGAGTTCTCTGCTGGAAAAGGTCTGCCACATGACCAGTTTCTGGTCAGTGTAAGAGTTACTGTTTAAAAGGCTTCGAGTCGGAAGACAGAGGTTTTGTAATTAACATGGGACACTGACAAATTCACGTTTACTGTAAAATCACTTGAAATGGAAACCTGGCAGTGCCGCTGTCTCCCGTAAATGTGGGGAGTCTCTGGCTGGACTGTGGCACCGCTTCCTTCGCTGCACCTGCTCTCATCCGGCAGCCTGCTGTATCCATGCTTTTTATTTCTGTTAACTGAAAGGATACCAGGTTCTCATCCGGCAAACTTAAGACTCCTGACTTAATTGAATCAGACTCACCATGCCACAGACATCACTTCATTACTGTGAGATTTAAAACGCTCCACAGGAGCACTGCACGGAGCTCCGGTATCTAAATATACAATCAGGACGCCAGGACGCTTAAATCCCAAATCTGTGCAGAAAATGCAGAGAACAGAAAATAATGCAACTTGGAAATCCTGAGTATTCACTTTGAGTTTCTTGGACTTGAATCCCTCTCGTCAGTTATAGAGAACTCTTGGTATCTGTCAGGTTTTATGTGGTCTGTAAGTCCAGGTGTTCTGTCAGAATATAACTTTATTTAGGAAAGAGTAATGCCGCTGTTGAGAGTTGTGTGTTCCATTTAATGTGATGATTTTCAAGGGTGTAAATCGGGCATCAGCAGAGTTCTTTGCAGAGTGTAGCAGAAGACTCAATAACCTCATTCACTTCTAAACATTTTTCTTTGATAAAGTGCCTAAATTTGTGGTGTTTTTGTATGGTACTAATATGATGTGCTACCTGTTACTGTCTGATGTTGCTATTCATACGTCACAGCCTACTCGAAGAGTTACAGAATTTATACACAGGTGTCATTTTTAAGAACTAAAAATTATTTATTCAAAAAGGCTTCCATTGTGATTTTAACAAATTAAAAACAGCACGCACACGGTTACAAAACGTCATCGTTAAAGAATGGTACAAAGCAAACAGGCTTGGCCTCCCCTGCTGCCACTGCCTTGTCCCAGTGGAAGCTACTGTTAATTTGTTTTCAAAAAGGAAAGAAAGGTACACTTACTGGTTTATAGTGATATGTATTTGTCTTGGCCTTACGGCCTCTATTTCCCCTTCTGTTGGTAACTATTCAGATCTCCCCACGGTGATCCACACCCTCTTCGTTTTCTGTTCTGTGCTGTAGGGGGATGTTTGCCCTGCAGGCCCCCCACTCCAGGGAGGAATTAATCCCAGGGTGAGTTTGCTTGAGCCACCTCAGGAAGAGGCGTTCTGTGTTTCTCATACAATCTGAACCCAGGGAAGTGAGGCTGGAGCTGCTGCTGCCCTCTTGCCCCCTCCAGGGGAGGGCTGTCTGAGGATGAAGCCGGCAGTGGCGAGTAGCAGGGAGAGAGCCGAGTCCTGCTGGTATCGCCTAAGCCCCCGCATCCAGCCTCGTCTGAAACCAGCCCTGTCCCTGGGTTTTTTCAGTTTTTGCCTGGGCGATTTGTTGGGTTTCTGTCGTCTGTAGCCGTGATGGCCTCGTGTATAGGGCAGCCGTCCTGATTGGATGCTTGTCTTCATTAAACAGAAGGGCTCACACCCTCCACCCTGCCCAGGACCTTGTGTTTCTGCTTAGCTGGCTTTCCGTGTCACAGTGTACACGTCTGTCTCATTGCTTCCTATGGGATATGCGGCCACATCGGCCTGTGTTGACTAAGCTTCTGTTATATGCTGGGCACCACTAGATGCCAGCAACAGTGTGGATATGGCCCCTGCAATCGTGAAACAGTGATTTGGTGGGGAAAGACAAATACTAATCCTATACAAAGTGAAACGGCAACCGTTGAAATAGGAAAGAAGTACAGTGCCAAGAAGTGGAGGAATCTGGGGTAGTCAGAGGGGACCTCTCTGAGGCAGGAGGAGGGAGTAACCTAGGCAGGGGAAACAGTCCATGCAAAGGCCCTGTGGTTAGACGGAACAGAAGAGGGACAGCAGGAAGGCCAATGAAGAGGCTGGGGCACAGCACAGGACCAGGCTGGACAGGTGAGTTATGGAGGTTTTATGGGGGCCGAGAGCTTATACAAGTCTGTGGGATCTCTTAAAGAAACAGTACACCTTTATGAATAAGAATTACGAAAGTGCCGATTTATTTGGAAGATTCCTATGTAAGAGGGGCCCGTTCACTTGGAAAATCCACCTCTGCAAGCCAGCTGTTAAGGTACGGAACTACCTTACCAGGCGATAAAGCTAAATGCTTGCTGTCCTGACTCCTGTCTCCCTGGCTATCCTCCCCCCCTCCCCCCGGGAAGCCCTAGACCTTGTACGTTCCAGTAATGAGGATGAAAGCTGGAACTGTAGCGTCTGTGTGGGGTGCACAGGGTCTGGTAGAGATTCGGGGGGACCGAAGGATTTTAGCTGGGGCGGGGTGGATTCGAGTGGTAATCTGATTTGCACTGGCTACACCAGAGAATTGATTGGAAGCGGGCAGTGGTTGGTGTGAGGGGCAAGTTGGGAGGGTCTTTCAGTAGTTCAGGCCTTGCTTGAAGGTGGCACAGGATGAGCTGGGTGGTGGTGAGGTTTGACCCACGGTTCCCCTGCACAGCACAGCCCCTGCTGATGCACGTTGAGTTTTCAGGGTCTCACTGGTACGTACAGTGCTGCACTGGACATTTTAACAGATATTACCAACTATTTTGGTAAACTTGTGTTTATAGCTGAGGGGCAAATGCCTAGCAGTGGAATTGCTAGAAGAAACAAATTCTAACCTTCCCATGCAGACTGCCAAATGACCCTCCAATGTGGTTTTGTTAACTTAGCTTTGCTAACAGTAGACCTCAAATCCTGGCCAGCACTGGGCATTACGCTTGCCAATTTAATAGATGTGAAAACCACATCTTCATTGGCTACCCTGAAGCCACCCTAGTGGAGAGGCCACGTATAGGAGCCACAAAGAGAGAGAGATGCTCAGAGAGCCCCACCTGTTCCAGCCCCAGCTAGGAGTCATCCCAGCCCAGGTGCAGACAGGTGAGCAAGTGAGCCTTCAAATGCTTCCAGCCTTCAAGACGTCCCAGCCATGCAGGAAGCAGAAAAGCCATGCCCAATCTGCAGATTCATGAACAAGAGAAATGTCATGTTTAAGGGAGGGGCGGGGGGTATATAATACATACACACATGCACATTTATAAATTCATTTTTACTTTTTAAATTTCTTAATTTTTTTGTCCGCGCTGCACGGCACGCGGGATCTTAGTTCCCCGACCAGGGATGGAACCCATGCCCCCTGCACTGGGAGCGTGGAGTCTTAACCACTGGACCACCAGGGAAGTCCCCAATTTTACTTTTTCATGTTTGTTTTCATGTCTCTTGATTTAATACATTCACATGACATCTTTGACTATCAACTATGAAACATGAGAACTTAATAATCAGACATCCTTCTACCCCCCTAGTTTTTGATAGTTAGGTTGTGGTTTTTAGTACTTGTTTCCTTTATAACGTTAAACCTCTTTTTCTTTTTAAATTAAACCAACTTAGTATGTATTAATCCCTCATCAAGGTGGAGGAATTCTCAAACCTCCTTCCGTCTCCTGATTCTTCTTTAAGAGTGTTATTTGTACACTGACAAGTTGTGTAACACACCCATTGCTCCATTGGAGTGGTCTGAGGCCAGCCTTATCTTTCCTCGTAGAAGCGACTGCTTTTTCGATCAGATCCTGGGGATCCTGCCTCATTCCTATCATTCAGTAATTTTGCTAAAAAGATTTTTCAAAATCTTTTTTTATTCTCCTAGAGTATGGTGTGTCATTTCCAACTGCAATTTAGGTGGTTTTTTTCCCATCATGTGAAAAAAAAATTATCTTCTATTGTTAACTTATTTTCAGTTTTGTGTTGGTGTTTTGGGCACCAGTTTTTTTCTTAGCTCCGAAATGAGTTGTTTTAAATCTCATTCTGTTTTTAATCTGTTTTTATTGAGCTGTTTTTAATAGAAACCAAGTTTTTATTAAATTCTGTGAATTCAGGAAGTCCAAATGGAGACTCTGTACCTTGCGGATTTTGTTTGTTTGCTTTTCTGAAAGAAACTGCCAACTTTGTTTTTGTATCTCATTTTTTTTCATGTTTGCTTTTTATTTATTTTCTTAAATTTTATTGAAGTATAGTTGATTTACACCTTGTGTTATATTTTTTTCCCAGAATAGAATATTTTTCTGTATTTGTACATATATTCTTTTGTGGTGGTTGTTTTCTAATTGCAGCATGTTTGGATAGATACCACGTCTTTGTTTTTTCCCCTCTTGTTCGTGCTTTGTAGACACAGCCTTTCCCAGACCTTGGCCTAGACCATCTGTCTTTGGTGAATTCTCCTGACTCCCTTCCCTCCTTATCTGAGCATTGTTTGTTTTCCTGGAGCTGCAATTCAAGGCCCTGAGTATTGCTTTTTCTCAGCTTTTCTATAACCTAACAGGAAAGGGAGGGGGCTCAGGCTGTGTGGCCTTGCTTGATGAGTGGGCTGTGCCCTCCTGTGATTTTTACCAAATGTCCTAGACCTTGGTGGGGTCGGGTGCGGGGGGGCGGTGGGTATCACTCTTCCTAGAAAGTTTCCTGTCCCGCCTTCGGAGAGTCCCTCTGATTAGCAATGGACCTCGGAGCCCTGGCTGCCCTCTGGGAGGGTCAGGCTGGAGTGTTCCTCTCTATCTAATAACCATGTTTCTCTCGCCCCTGTAGAAGGAGGAAAGGCCATGCCAAATGCTGCTTTTGGCCAGGGCAGGGCTAGGCATCGGCAGTGAAGCACTTGCTTCAGGCACACGATGTAAGGGGCATCACAAAACTCAGTAAAGAGAAATAATATTTTAATTCTGTATTTAAAAAATCAAGTTAATGTTAAAAAAAAAAAACAACTGATGATGCAAAGATGAAAATGTTAAAGACAGGAGCCAGTCAGAGCAAGGAAGAGGGTGAGACAGTGAGGCTATGCAGGTATGGGGTCAAATCTAAGGTCTTAAACCAGCGGTCTTTAAGTAGTATTTCTTCATATGTTAAGAGTTCATATTCCCTGACTTACCAGGTTCGTGCTTTCAGAATAAGACTTGAAAACCTTATTGTACAGGTGTCACAAGAGCTCCATGAAAGGAAGACATTCACCCACCTGCACAGCCTCCCAGCTATTCAAGCCCTGTTCATTTGACCAAGCTTCCTTTCAGGTTATTATCTCTGAACTTTATGATCACATAGTTGTCATCATAGCAGAAACAGAATTTTATTTTTGGCTTTTTCCACTTAGCCTTGTATCATAATGAAGTTTCCCTGTTGCTATATGGCCTTCACATTGAACATTTCAGTGGCTGTGTAACAGTCCCATCCTTTTCCTGCAGAGAAGGTTGAGCCGGCTACTTAACAAGGGCATGAGTCTAATCTGCGTCTCATCCGCATCCCCTTCCGGGAGTGTCTGCTTCATCCCGAGGCTGCCCTGTTCGCAAGAGTGACCCTACTCCCCTATCCCACCCACCTTGGATGGTCACAGTCACTTGGACCAGAGGTGCGCACCTCACCCTGGGCACACACCTGGTTGGCAAATCAGATCCTCTCGGCCAGAGGCTGAATGATTTGGTAGCTGAGTCATCAACAGTGGGACAACTAGAGTGAAGGTTTCAGAACTTCTGTTGGTGAAATTTCTGGACCTGCCCTGAGTGTCTGACCTCCTGGGTCTTGATTATTCTGGTTGTTCCCGGATTCTGAGAGCTCTAGATCCTTATGAGCTTTTCACCAGAGCTACTTTGAAGAAGTTTCTGCAATTGGTCTGATCTCCCCACTCTAACTTTTTTTATTCTCTGTTTTTATCTGTCTAAACAGGGTATGAAACAAAGCAAAGATGTCAGGACCCTCGTTCTGTGCTGTATCGCCACTCTCTTGACCTCTTCCTATATTGTTGAATATTTGCGTTCTTTTTAGTTACCCACAATTGTCGATTTCATTGAAATTAGTTTTTCTTCTGCCTTAAGATGACTCCTTTAGTATTGTTTTCAGGATTACTGGAACAAAGGACACGTTTTTTTGTTTTTGTTTTTGTTTTTTTACATTTATTTATTTATTTATTTATTTATTTTGGCTGTGTTGGGTCTTCATTTCTGTGCGAGGGCTTTCTCTAGTTGTGGCAAGCGGGGGCCACTCTTCATCGCGGTGCGCGGGCCTCTCACTATCGCGGCCTCTCTTGTTGCGGAACACAGGCTCCAGATGCGCAGGCTCAGTAGTTGTGGCTCACGGGCCTAGTTGCTCCGCGGCATGTGGGATCTTCCCGGACCAGGGCTCGAACCCGTGTCCCCTGCGTTGGCAGGCAGATTCTCAACCACTGCGCCACCAGGGAAGCCCAAGGACACGTTTTTATTATACGTTGTCATTTTACTTCCAAAAGGATTATATCAGTTTGCACGGTCACCAGCAGTATATGAGCAGACCCATCCATTCTGCCAAAAACTCACTAGAATTGGGCATTATTTTTAATTCATTAATGTATTTATTCATTCAGAAATATTTATTGCTCACCTACATGCCAGGCATAGTTCGAGGTATAAAATGTTAATTAATTTTAATTTGCATGCTTCTCAATCTCTTGGTGGACTCTGTTAAGGAAAAATTTTGCACTAGACACTTGTTAAAAATGGCAAGGAAGATTTTATTTACGACTGTTGCAAAAGGGGAAAGAGATTGAATTCAACTCTGAACGCAGTTAATCAAAGAGCAGAGTGAGAGGGTCAGTGGATGGAAAATTAGATTAGCTATCAAGGGTAGGGGGCTGCTTGCTAAACTGGCTTCACTGGATTCTTACCAAAGAGTGGCCCAAGGCTGAGCTTTCAAGGCGGGGGAGGATTAACCTGACCTGGAAGGACTCTTTGCTAAACTGGGCTCAGCAGGCCGAGGTTGAGGCCTAGTTGAGGTGAGGCTTCAGAGGAACCTGACTCAAGTTTGCTCAAGGAGGCCGTCTTTGTCCACTCTAATTTTTTTTTTTCAACTCCAGTTTTTGTAATGTGTGTGCTCCTTATTGAACATAGAAATTAACCCTTTGACTGAAAGCTGATGAAAAAAATGTTTTCCTGTGATGATGCTGTGAGGTACCTTGTTGACCAGGCTGGGTGAGGCCAGGGCTTGAAGCTGAGGGGCCTTTACAGTAGCCAAAGCTTGGGCTCTTCACTCGGGGGTCCTCGAGGGTGGACATCTGGGAGGAAAGTCCCAAAGAACAGGCCTGGCTGAACTCATCTGGGGAGCAGAGGAGGAAGATGTGGATGATAATGGCTACAACAAACACGTTTTGGACTTGAGAACTTCCACCGGCCTCCCATTATTATCCACCTTGTGTGAACCTCACACCTGCTCTGCCTTGGAGGTGTGGGCAGTTCCTGTTCACAGGTGAAACGGGAGGGGGAGGGGGTTTGCCCCTGATCACAGAACCAGCCAGTGCTCTGCCTGTTTCATAAAACCCCTATCGGGTGAAGTAGAAATGTTCATTCTTTTCACCTCACCATCCAGAGAACCAAGACACAGCTGGGGAAAGTGATTTGGCCAGAACCCTCTAGAGCAGGGGTCCCCCTGAAGAGACCATTAGCATCTTCCTGTGAAAGAAAATCAAGTCAAAAATTAAGGGACACCATCGACATGTCCATTGACAAAGGAATGCATAAAGAAGATGTGGTACATATATACAATGGAATATTACTCAGCCATAAAAAGAATGAAATAATGCCATTTGCAGCAACATGGATGGACCTAGAGATTGTCATATTGAGTGAAGTAAGTCAGACAGAGAAAGAGAAATATCATATGATATCCCTTATATGCGGAATCTAAAAAGAAATGATACAAATGAACTTATTTACAAAACAGAAACAGACTCGCAGACTTAGAGAATGAACTAATGGTTACCAGGGGGGAAGAGTGGAAGGAAGGGATAGTTAGAGAGTTTGGGACTGACATGTACACACTGCTATATTTAAAATGGATAACCATCGAGGACCTACTGAATAGCACAGGGAACTCTGCCCAGTGTTATGTGGCAGCCTGGAGGCTTCAGAGGAACCTGACTCAAGTTTGCTCAAGGAGGCCGTCTTTGTCCACTCTTAATTTTTTTTTTTCAACTCCAGTTTTTGTAATGTGTGTGCTCCTTATTGAACATAGAAATTAACCCTTTGACTGAAAGCTGATGAAAAAAATGTTTTCCTGTGATGATGCTGTGAGGTACCTTGTTGACCAGGCTGGGTGAGGCCAGGGCTTGAAGCTGAGGGGCCTTTACAGTAGCCAAAGCTTGGGCTCTTCACTCGGGGGTCCTCGAGGGTGGACATCTGGGAGGAAAGTCCCAAAGAACAGGCCTGGCTGAACTCATCTGGGGAGCAGAGGAGGAAGATGTGGATGATAATGGCTACAACAAACACGTTTTGGACTTGAGAACTTCCACCGGCCTCCCATTATTATCCACCTTGTGTGAACCTCACACCTGCTCTGCCTTGGAGGTGTGGGCAGTTCCTGTTCACAGGTGAAACGGGAGGGGGAGGGGGTTTGCCCCTGATCACAGAACCAGCCAGTGCTCTGCCTGTTTCATAAAACCCCTATCGGGTGAAGTAGAAATGTTCATTCTTTTCACCTCACCATCCAGAGAACCAAGACACAGCTGGGGAAAGTGATTTGGCCAGAACCCTCTAGAGCAGGGGTCCCCCTGAAGAGACCATTAGCATCTTCCTGTGAAAGAAAATCAAGTCAAAAATTAAGGGACACCATCGACATGTCCATTGACAAAGGAATGCATAAAGAAGATGTGGTACATATATACAATGGAATATTACTCAGCCATAAAAAGAATGAAATAATGCCATTTGCAGCAACATGGATGGACCTAGAGATTGTCATATTGAGTGAAGTAAGTCAGACAGAGAAAGAGAAATATCATATGATATCCCTTATATGCGGAATCTAAAAAGAAATGATACAAATGAACTTATTTACAAAACAGAAACAGACTCGCAGACTTAGAGAATGAACTAATGGTTACCAGGGGGGAAGGGTGGAAGGAAGGGATAGTTAGAGAGTTTGGGACTGACATGTACACACTGCTATATTTAAAATGGATAACCATCGAGGACCTACTGAATAGCACAGGGAACTCTGCCCAGTGTTATGTGGCAGCCTGGATGGAAGGGGAGTCTGGGGGAGAATGGATACATGTATATGTATGGCTGTGCACCTGAAACTATCACAACATTATTAATCGGCTATACTCCAATATAAAATGAAAAATTAAGAAAAACAAAGAAACCAAAATAAATAAATTTTCATTTATTCATTAATTTAAAAATAGTTAAGGGACATGCCCACTAGGGGGCAGCAGAGACCGGCATGCTTCACGGCATCCACATTGCTCGAAGCTCTGACTTTGCCATCCACCCTTCGGGCAGAATTCTTCAGCTATTATTTTAATGAACAGATCACTCAATCTGTGCTTGCCAAATATTTGTGAACATCTGCATACGCCTCTCTCTGGATTTCTCTTTGAAACCTAAAAGATTATCTGCTCCGTGTGTCCTGTTCGACATAAATTAACTTACGTCATCCTCCTAGCAACCCTGTGCAGTCGATACTATAGTATCATCCCCATTTTACACACAGGGAAACTGAAGCACAGAGAAGTTAAGTATTTCTTCCGCGGTCGCACCACTAGGAAGTGTCAAAGCCAGCATTTGAGCTCAGGTCGTGGGGCTCTGCCTGGGAAGACGGCTGCTCCTGTCCATCTGGCCTCATTGCACACCCGCTCGCCTAGTATGTACCTACTGAACACCTACAAGTTCCAGGAATTCAACCGGTGATGGGGGTGAAGGCGAACAAGGCAGTAAAGACCTTGCCCTCCTGGTGTTTACAAATGGCATTAAAAGATGCTCCATGTCCCTTTCCGTTTATTGAGCATCCACTGTGTGCAGGCTCTTTACATTATTTCATTTACTCTCCATAGCCCTGCAAGGTTGCAATTCGTTAGCTGTTAGTGTGAGGCCCGTTAGAGCACAGCTTTGGAGTTGCACTGCCAGGTCCTGCATTTTAGGAGCTGTATCATCTTATGGCACATCATCTAATCTCGCTTAAGGCTATGGGCACTAATAAAAGTTCCTGCCTCAAAGACGTGCTGTGAGGATTAAATGAGTGAATCCACGTGAAGTGCTTAACACAGCATTCTGTACGTGTTAACTATTATTGTATTTTTCTTTTTTTATAAATTTATTCATTTTATTTCTTTACATTTTTGGCTGTGTTGGGTCTTCGTTGCCGCGCTTGGGCTTTCTCTAGCTGTGGCGGGCGGGGGCTACTCTTCGTTCTGGTGCATGGGCTTCTCATTGTGGTGGCTTCTCTTGTTGCGGAGCACGGGCTCAGTAGTTGTGGCTCGTGGGCTCTAGAGCGCAGGCTCAGTAGTTGTGGCGCACGGGCTTAGTTGCTCCGCGGCATGTGGGATCTTCCCGGACCACGGCTCAAACCCGTGTCCCCTGCATTGGCAGGCGGACTGTCAACCACTGCGCCACCAGGGAAGCCCTTGTTTGTTTTTTTAGATGATTAAACAGAGACTCATAGGGTTAAGCCTCTGGCCCAAGGTCACTGCTAGCAAGGAAGGAATGGCATCCTTCCCCTCTGGAGGCAGTGCTCTGTTCACTGGAGCACCACAGCCTAAGGAGGGGGATGGGATAGAAGTCTGCATGGGCTGCAGAGATTGTTCCAGAAGAATGGCCATCTGCCCAGTGCAGCGTATGCAAGAGCAGAGTGGGTCTGCTTCTGTTCAGGCAGGAACATCCACTGCTCCCACCTCCTTGGCACTGCACTCCCAGATACTTGCATTGTTGAGGACCTTCCTGCTTAGGTCATGTGGCGTCACCCTGAAAATGACTAGGGGCAGAGCTGCCCTTGTCCAGGATGGACTGCAGGCTGACTGTGCTGTTTGCTAGGACAAGGAAATTTCCGGGGGGTCAGATTACAGGTCTCATCCAAGTGTCATAAGCCAGAAACTCCGGGGCCCTCTCCACTTGGCCCAGCATCTGGGGAAATCTGAACTGGCAGCTGGGACCACGTGGTAAACTCTCCCTAGATCTTGTTGAATTGATTCAAGCCTATCGATGAGCCCATCACTCAAGTTCTGTCAAACCCTGGATCTCAGCAGCCCCCCTTGCAGGATTTTTAGATCTTAGTGCACAGTGCCCTAGCACACTCAGAGCAATTTTTTTTTTTTTTTTTTTTTTTTTTTTTTTTTTTTTTTTTGCCGTACGCGGGCCTCTCACTGCTGTATAAAGAAGATGTGGTACATATATACAATGGAATATTACTCAGCCATAAAAAGAATGAAATAATGCCATTTGCAGCAACATGGATGGACCTAGAGATTGTCATATTGAGTGAAGTAAGTCAGACAGAGAAAGAGAAATATCATATGATATCCCTTATATGCGGAATCTAAAAAGAAATGATACAAATGAACTTATTTACAAAACAGAAACAGACTCGCAGACTTAGAGAATGAACTAATGGTTACCAGGGGGGAAGGGTGGAAGGAAGGGATAGTTAGAGAGTTTGGGACTGACATGTACACACTGCTATATTTAAAATGGATAACCATCGAGGACCTACTGAATAGCACAGGGAACTCTGCCCAGTGTTATGTGGCAGCCTGGATGGAAGGGGAGTCTGGGGGAGAATGGATACATGTATATGTATGGCTGTGCACCTGAAACTATCACAACATTATTAATCGGCTATACTCCAATATAAAATGAAAAATTAAGAAAAACAAAGAAACCAAAATAAATAAATTTTCATTTATTCATTAATTTAAAAATAGTTAAGGGACATGCCCACTAGGGGGCAGCAGAGACCGGCATGCTTCACGGCATCCACATTGCTCGAAGCTCTGACTTTGCCATCCACCCTTCGGGCAGAATTCTTCAGCTATTATTTTAATGAACAGATCACTCAATCTGTGCTTGCCAAATATTTGTGAACATCTGCATACGCCTCTCTCTGGATTTCTCTTTGAAACCTAAAAGATTATCTGCTCCGTGTGTCCTGTTCGACATAAATTAACTTACGTCATCCTCCTAGCAACCCTGTGCAGTCGATACTATAGTATCATCCCCATTTTACACACAGGGAAACTGAAGCACAGAGAAGTTAATTATTTCTTCCGCGGTCGCACCACTAGGAAGTGTCAAAGCCAGCATTTGAGCTCAGGTCGTGGGGCTCTGCCTGGGAAGACGGCTGCTCCTGTCCATCTGGCCTCATTGCACACCCGCTCGCCTAGTATGTACCTACTGAACACCTACAAGTTCCAGGAATTCAACCGGTGATGGGGGTGAAGGCGAACAAGGCAGTAAAGACCTTGCCCTCCTGGTGTTTACAAATGGCATTAAAAGATGCTCCATGTCCCTTTCCGTTTATTGAGCATCCACTGTGTGCAGGCTCTTTACATTATTTCATTTACTCTCCATAGCCCTGCAAGGTTGCAATTCGTTAGCTGTTAGTGTGAGGCCCGTTAGAGCACAGCTTTGGAGTTGCACTGCCAGGTCCTGCATTTTAGGAGCTGTATCATCTTATGGCACATCATCTAATCTCGCTTAAGGCTATGGGCACTAATAAAAGTTCCTGCCTCAAAGACGTGCTGTGAGGATTAAATGAGTGAATCCACGTGAAGTGCTTAACACAGCATTCTGTACGTGTTAACTATTATTGTATTTTTCTTTTTTTATAAATTTATTCATTTTATTTCTTTACATTTTTGGCTGTGTTGGGTCTTCGTTGCCGCGCTTGGGCTTTCTCTAGCTGTGGCGGGCGGGGGCTACTCTTCGTTCTGGTGCATGGGCTTCTCATTGTGGTGGCTTCTCTTGTTGCGGAGCACGGGCTCAGTAGTTGTGGCTCGTGGGCTCTAGAGCGCAGGCTCAGTAGTTGTGGCGCACGGGCTTAGTTGCTCCGCGGCATGTGGGATCTTCCCGGACCACGGCTCAAACCCGTGTCCCCTGCATTGGCAGGCGGACTGTCAACCACTGCGCCACCAGGGAAGCCCTTGTTTGTTTTTTTAGATGATTAAACAGAGACTCATAGGGTTAAGCCTCTGGCCCAAGGTCACTGCTAGCAAGGAAGGAATGGCATCCTTCCCCTCTGGAGGCAGTGCTCTGTTCACTGGAGCACCACAGCCTAAGGAGGGGGATGGGATAGAAGTCTGCATGGGCTGCAGAGATTGTTCCAGAAGAATGGCCATCTGCCCAGTGCAGCGTATGCAAGAGCAGAGTGGGTCTGCTTCTGTTCAGGCAGGAACATCCACTGCTCCCACCTCCTTGGCACTGCACTCCCAGATACTTGCATTGTTGAGGACCTTCCTGCTTAGGTCATGTGGCGTCACCCTGAAAATGACTAGGGGCAGAGCTGCCCTTGTCCAGGATGGACTGCAGGCTGACTGTGCTGTTTGCTAGGACAAGGAAATTTCCGGGGGGTCAGATTACAGGTCTCATCCAAGTGTCATAAGCCAGAAACTCCGGGGCCCTCTCCACTTGGCCCAGCATCTGGGGAAATCTGAACTGGCAGCTGGGACCACGTGGTAAACTCTCCCTAGATCTTGTTGAATTGATTCAAGCCTATCGATGAGCCCATCACTCAAGTTCTGTCAAACCCTGGATCTCAGCAGCCCCCCTTGCAGGATTTTTAGATCTTAGTGCACAGTGCCCTAGCACACTCAGAGCAATTTTTTTTTTTTTTTTTTTTTTTTTTTTTTGCCGTACGCGGGCCTCTCACTGCTGTGGCCTCTCCCTTCCGGGGCACGAACCCGCGTGCCCTGCATCGGCAGGCGGACTCTCAACCACTTCGCCGCCAGGGAAGCCCAATTTTTTTTTTTTTTTTCCTCCAGAGAAGTCTGCCCAAGTTGCCAAGGTGAAGTTTCTGAGCCCACAATCTGAGGCCTGGAGTTGGGGCCGCCAGGAGGGCTGCCCTCCTGGAATGTCAGGAATTCCAGGGACATCTGGCCTGCTTTGCATCTGCTGGGCCCGCCAACCGGCATTCTTCCTTGTGGGGAGCGAGGCTTCAGTGATGGGCCTGGAAACACTGAGGCCCCTTTGATCCCGGCCTCCTGCTGCAGCCCACGTTGGATGACCTTGAGTGCCATTTTGATGTCCCTGGGCCTCACCTCTTCTATAAACAGGGGTGACAAGTTCTGCCAGGCCTGGAATCCACATACCAAGGTCTGGAAGAAACTGAACTAGAGGAATTCATTCCAGCGCCAAGGAGGTCCCTGAACCCCTAGTAGAGAAGCTTCTTTCCAAATGCCCTAAGATCTTTGCTCTTCCTTTAAATTCTCTTGGGCAAAGATGGTGTTTTCTGCCTTTGGGCTCCTACTTCTAATTTTAAATCAGTATATGCCCCGGGCTAGAATGGATCACCTCTCTGTACCTCAGATGCACCACACATCTCTCACCAAGGGAACTTAACCGAGGGAAGTGGCCACCGAGGAGGACTTTGCTAACGCAAGCTAGTTCCTTGGGCTTTTGAGAGGCAGGATCAGGAAGGAGGGAGAAGGGGAGGGAGGAGGAGGTGCAAAGGCTGGAGGGACCAGCCTGGAGGCTGTGGCACTGGCACCATCAGAAGGAACGCGAGTGTGGGCTTGGTGGAGGTAGCAGGGCTGGAGGGTGTGTGTGAGGGTGTGTGTGTGTGTGTGTGTGTGTGTGTCTGAAAACATCTCTCACGTGTTGAATGCCAGGCCAATTGAGCTCCAAGGTCTTTTAGCCTGTAATATTCTGTGACTTACAGAACCCACAATGATTTTGCAACGGACTTTGCAAATGCACAGTTTGTTATTACAAGCTCTTTGTCAATATTATTTCAGTGAGGTGTAATAGTTCATCAAATGAGACCGAAATTTATTTAGTCACTCCCGTGGAGTCATACGTTTAGGTTCTTTGAACGTGTCAAATGATTATAAATAATGCCATAAAGAACATCTTTATACCTAAGCTTTGTTTCCTTAGGCTACATTCCCAGATAATTAGTAGGTCAATGAAAAGGACTGTTTTTAAGGCTCTTGATCGGTAATGCTAAGTACTTTCTAAATAGTTATTTCCAATTTTCAGAAGTTTTTTATTGAGGAAGTATTTTAAATGTACACACGAACATGCAACTACAGTGAGTGGTATAATGAATTCTGTTCTTTATCACCCAGCATTCATAATTGTCAACATTTCAACAGTCATTTTTAATCTTCATTTTGGGAAAGGGACTGTATCTCGATGTAGCCAGTCTGATTGCTGACTATTTAGATTGTTTCAAAGTTTTCATTATCATATAAAATGCTGCAGTGAATATCCTTGTCACAAATGCTGTGCACTACTGTAAGCTCTTTCTTTTTTTTAAAATCAATTAATTAATTTTATTTATTTATTTTTGGCTGCGTTGGGTCTTCATTGCTGTGCTCGGGCTTTCTCTAGTTGCGGCGAGAGGGGGCTATTGTTTGTTGCAGTGCGTGGGCTTCTCATTGCGGTGGCTTCTCGTTGCAGAGCATGGGTTCTAGTCGTGCGGGTTCAGTAGTTGTGGCTTGTGGGCTCAGTAGTTGTGGCGCATGGGCTTAGTTGCTCCGCAGCATGTGGGATCTTCCCGGACCAGGGATTGAACCCGTGTCCCCTGTGTTGGCAGGCGGATTCTTAACGACTGCACCTCCAAGGAATTCCCAGCTCTTTCTTGAGATAAATTCTTGGGCAGAATTTTGGAGCCAAAGTCTGCACACATTTTCAATACACTTTTACATAATACAGAATTGCTTTATGGGAAAGATGCACCAAATTATTTTTCTGCCCTCATCTAAGAATGTCTGTTTCTTCTTGCCTTGTAGCATTCTTTGCAATGTTTTCAGTTTGATAGGTGATCAATAGTATCTCCCTGTTGTTTCAATTTGCATCTTATAATTACCAATGAGGCTGAATTTTTTTTTTCTAACTAGAGACTCTTTTATTTTTTTATTCCCCCTCCCTAAGAATGTCTGTTTCTTCTTGCCTTGTAGCATTCTTTGCAATGTTTTCAGTTTGATAGGTGATCAATAGTATCTCCCTGTTGTTTCAATTTGCATCTTATAATTACCAATGAGGCTGAATTTTTTTTTTCTAACTAGAGACTCTTTTACTTTTTTATTCCCCCTCCCCGACTAAAGTTTTTCTTTCTTCCTTCCTTCCTTCCTTCCTTCCTTTATTTCTCTCTCTCTCTCTCTCCCTCCCTCCCTCCCTCCCTTCCTTCCTTCTTTCTTTCTTTCAATTGGAGTAGTTGCTTTACACTGCTGTGAGGCTGAATTTTTAAATACATATATTTATTTCCCATTTATATATTTTTTCTGTGAATTGACGCCTTCCTGTTTCCTTTTGGTGTTCCCCACCCTCCCTTTACTGCTTTGTAAGAGTGTCTCATATATAAAATATCAGCGGAGTCCCAGTAGAAAGCAGATGGCATCGTACCAATCCTTTAATGAAGGGACCATTTGCAAATTATGTGAATAAAGTTTAGGGGCCCCAACAAGGAGCATAATCCTGCCATAATCCTGGGCTTGCAAACGTGTGTTACCAACCAGGGTTCTTGGCCTTCCCCAAACAGTAGAAATTGATCAGAGGCCAGACAAAAAACTCAGGCAAGGCTTTATTGGGCCCCTGCTGCGGCTGGGGAGTGAGAACAAACAACAGGTGCCCTTGCTTGCTCGCTCCCCGCCGGAGGGCAAGCTTCTTTCTAATACGGGGTGAGGGTAGGGGGGTGGCTTAGGTGTTTTGCCCACCCCTTGGTGGTGTTGTGTGCAGGGCGCATGTGCAGTAAGTACCCTGCTTTTGCTTCCGACACCCTGTTTTTGCCCCAGGCTCTTCAAAAGTGGCAGTTGGGTTTTTTGGTCTTTTTAAACTCATTTCCTCAATTTATTTATTTACAATTTTAAATTTTAATAATTTTATGTCATCCTATGAACGAATCTTGGTGATTTCGCCTTCGGGGTTTTGCTTAGGAGAACGTTCTCCATACCCAACATTGTAGCATTAGTCAACCTGATGTAGTGTTTTCCCTCTAGAGTCGGAAGGGGAAAAAAAGATCTGTTTAAAAGCTATAAACAAGCAAAACTGTTTGAGCAGCTTCCTTCTTCTAAGGGAGTTGACATGATACTTTCCAGGGGAGTATTATCCTTATACTCTTCCCTTCTACTCCTTCTAATTGTTTTGTTGAAGGAGATGATTTTGAAGGATACAAACTAGCAGAGCTGTATTTTTTCTCAGCGCCACCTTCAACTCCCTCCTGTTGACTGAGCCTTCGCTGAAGCCAGCAAGTACCAGCTTGCAGAACCGGTGGTTAAATAGGAATCTTGGGATCTGGCTGTTAAACCACTGTAGCTGGAAATTGGCCGATGAGAGTATTTACACCATGGACATCAGCAAAGGCTAAAAACCAGGGCTCTCTCTTCCTGCCCCTTAAAGCGACTTTACCTGCTCTCCACCTGCTTGGGCCCTGTCTGAGCCCCTGCAGGGGAGATGGGGGTGGAGAAGTGGGGCTATTCTTTTTCTCTTCTTCCGCGTTGCTTCCCACTCCACTTCCCCCATCATTCCCCATTCCTGCTGGCTCCTACCGGTTTGGGGCACAGGGTGGGGGATTAGAGGAAAAGGGGTAAAAAAGTAAAAAGTCTTCAGTAATTTGTGCTATTGCAAACTGTCCTTAAGTGCCCTCTGTTATGGCAGGTGTTATGGCTCTTTGGCACGGGATGTCTTCTGGTTTCTTCCCAAATACTCCCTTACCCACTTGGATCTGAGCAGTACATTTCCTAGCTGAATACGGGTGGCACCTCTTCCTTTTTCAGTTCCTGCCTTTGGAGATGCCCCATAGCCTCTTTCTGCCAGGTATCCCTTCACCTGAGCAGACAGCTGTTTGGGGCAGGGTCCCTTCAAGCTAGCTCACTTGCGCTAAGCTCCACAATGTGCTCTTAAAAAAAAAAAAAAAAAAAAAAAAAAGTTTTATTTATTCATTTTTTTGTCTGCACGGCTTGTGGGATCTTAGTTCCCCAACCAGGGATCGAACCCACACCCCCTGCCGTGGAAGCTCAGAGTCTCAACCACTGGACTGCCAGGGAAGTCCCTCCATGATGTGCTCTTGATGCATGGAAACCTCGTGCATCCTTACCCAGCCAGCGGGTGGAGGGGCATTTACCCAGAGGCTGTTCTCCTGGGAACCTTGGGCAGCTCCAGCCTGCATCCACCTTCTGTCACCCCAGGACGAGAGTAGAGGCACCTTCAGCCTCTACTCTCCCAAATGACGGGGAAGTAAGATACCAGAGAATTCTCATCCCCAGCTCCGGCAGTGGTCGGGTGGCCTGTGAGCCTAGGGGCTCAGTAAGCACTGAGCAGTAAAATGTCAGTCTCTTCTTCCTGCAGATACTCCCAATCTCCCCACCAGGGGTTCTCTTGGCCCCCCCCTCACTTGCTTAGGGATGAGCCCTTAAGAGAGGGGAACCCCCAGAGCATACTCCACTCTTCTGAATTTCCTATCTTCCTCTCTGTTGATTTACAATATTGTGCTTGTTTCAGGTGTACAGCTAAGTGATTTGTTTATACATATGTATGTATATATCTATATTCTTTTTTAATTCTTTCCCATTATAGTTTGTTACAAGATATTGAGTACAGTTCCCTGTGGTGTATAGTAGGTCCTTGTTGTTTATTTTATATATAGTAGTGTGCGTCTGTTAATCCCAAGCTCCCAATTTATCCCTCTCTGCCACTTCCCCTTTGGTAACCATAAATTTGTTTTCTATGTCTATGAGTCTTATTCTGTTTTGTAAGTAAGTTCGTTTGTGCTATGTTTTTAGGTTCCACATGTAAGTGATAGCATATGCTATTTGTCTTTCTCTTTCTGACTTACTTCACTCAGTATGATAATCTCTAAGTCCATCCATGTTGCTGCAAGTGGCATTACTTCATTCTTTTTTATGGCTGAGTAATACTCCATTGTATATATGTACCACATCTTAATCCATTCCTCTGTCAATGGACACTTAGGTTGCTTCCATATTTTTATGGCTGTCTCCATGCAGACAGGGGCTAGGTGTGCTCACCTTGTCACGTAACAGCCCGGCAGTGACTCCCCTGGGCGTCTGGTGACTGTTGAAGAGACAAGTGTGGGAGGGCCCCCAAGTCCATCCTCTCTCTCCACTCTGGGCTATCTCTTGCTCCGTGCGCCGTGTGCTGAGCTGGCTACAGTCTCCTGTGGCTCAGCCAACACTTCCTTTGAGCCTGGTCTCCCAATCCTCCCAAATGCCTCTTAGACTTCACCGACCGAACCTGTGGGCTGTGCACTCACTCAAGCAGCGAAACTGCTGGCTGAGGCGTCACGAGGGACCCCCTCCCATAGTCAAAGCCAGGGGTCCCTAAAGCCTGCCCAATGTCTGGCCAACCCACCTTCCCTCTCAGGATTGCTCTCTGGTTTATGCCCGGCCGTCCTCAAGTCCACACCTCTGGTTACTTTCCCTGCCCGCAGGCTGCGCCTCTTATGAAAAGGCCCCATCCCTCGTCTGAGCCTGTCTCCCAGGCTGACTCCAGTCCCACCTCTGCCCATTGACCCCTGACCACTCCAGCTGATAGCTCCTCCCTGCCCTCAGAGCTCTGCCACACCACTCACTGGCTCCTTTCCGACAGGGTCCCCACAGCGCTCCGCCGCGCTCCTCTTTGTGCTGCGCCGGCACCCAGCAAGTGCCCGACAGTAGCTGTTGAATGAGTGTACAGGTATGATCTCTCCCTCCAGGTGAAGTTTCTTGAGGGCAGGGGCCATGTGTCTTCCACTGCACACTGACCTAGGATGCTCAGGCTGCTCTGCCAGGTGGACAGCTGGCCCTCCATATCCGCAGGTTCTGTGTTCGCAGATTCAACCAGCCGCGGATGGAAAATACTACACAATCAGAGGCTGGTTGAATTCCAGGATGCAGAACCCACAGAAACAGAGGGCAGACTGTAAGGGATTTGAGTATCCTCGGATTTTGGTATCCATGGAGGTCTTGGAGCCAATCCCCTGCGGTTACTGAGAGACGACTGTATTTGTTTATTGACAATTTGATAGCACCAATCTGGTGCCAGCCGCTTTAAGTGGACTGAACACACACACACACACACACCACACACACACACACACACACACACATATTAGGAGCATAGATTTTTTTTTTTAAGAAGTCCAGTGTATGAGCCCCAGAAGCTTCCTGGAAATCATTAAGAGAAGAACTTTCTTTGTTGATGGAAATATTTTACATCTTCCCTGTCCGGTATGGTAACCACTAGACATATGAACTATTGAGCGCTTCAAATGTGGCTAGTGCAGCCAAGGAACTGAATTTTTATTTCTATTTCATTTTACTTAATTTCAATGTAGGTGACCTCATGTGGCCAGTGGCTGCCTCACTGGAGAGCACAGCTCTTAAGACCCTCCCATTCACCCCGTTCTAAGCTTCTCACTTTCTCCTCTCCAGGCCCCCCGAGCCCCTCTCACCTCTGCCTAGGTTCTTCTGCCCCTGTTGTCTGGCAGCTTGATTTGGACCTGTTTCTCCACCTCAGTCTCCACATTCTTCTCAGATACCGTGTTTGGCCTCTGACCAAACTGTGCCCATGAGGAAGAAACAGTCTGGCTTCGAGTCCAGACTGCTGACCCCTGGCTTCCCCTCGGGGAGGCTGCTGCCCTGACAGCTTACTGATGGCTTAGGAGTGAGAAGGACGTAGTCCATCCTGGATGCGGCCGGCCACGTGAACGACGTATTCCCTCTCCTAGGACCATCTCCACCTGCTCTCGTGAGCGCCCCCTTGGGGCAGGACAAGGTAGGACTCTGACACCTGACTAGTTCTTGGAAGTTGAGAGGCAGGTGCAAAGGGAGATTTCCTCAATCTTATTTTCTGTAGCTCTCTGGCTTAAAATGAGGCCCACTTTAATGGAAAACAAAACAAGCAGACAGGTGGATGATATCTTTTGTATGTTTACTATGGTACAGCAAGATCTTCCAAACCAGAGCCGATGTCCTCTGCCGCAAGCAGAAGGCCCTGGGTACACCCCTTTCAGGTGGTCCAAAGGACATCCCCAAACGTGACATTTAAGACAATTCTTCATTTCTCTGACAATGACTTCTCGAAGTGCACACAGAATAAATAAATAGAAAATATATCTTTGTTCATGGTGACGCCTACAAGAAATGTTTACAGACAAAACACACTATACATCTAATTCCCGAAAAAGGACCAGCTATTTCGGCAACAGGAAAAAGACAAGCATTTCAGAGGAGTGTTTTTTGTTTTGCTTTTTTTTAAAGGCCTAACTCATTTTGAGGCTTACAAACAGAAAGAACAACAAGAACAATCTTCTAAGCAGTAAGAAAATTTGTGCTACCAAGAACAGGCCCAGACACGGGCTCTTGGTGAATGGTTTAGGAAGGAAAGTTTTATGCACAGATCCTGCACTGTTTGTTAGACATATGTACAACTCTGAGGATTTTCAAATAGATTTTTTTTTTTTTTTACATGAACTGAACCAAAGACAGACAACATTCCTGGCCATCTGAAGTGATCACATCCTAAGTGGTTCACAGTATGAGACCCTTGCATTAAGAGTTTAGGAAAACTCAACGGAACTATAGACAAGAAGAACATGAGGTCATTGAACTCTCCTCCCCATGGCCTCTGATCTGCCTGGAAGAGGTCCTTCCTGGGACCTGGGTCTTTGAAGCTGCCAAGTCTTAAGCGGCAGAGTCCCACTGTCACCTCCTAGCAGCAAAAGACCTGTTTAGTGGGGACGACCTCTTTGGCAACTGGCTCGGCCTGGGGAGTGGACTCTTGGGCCGAGCCTCATTGGGTGCAGCTGGGCAGGTGGGGAGCCAAGGAAGGAAAGAATTTGTGGTTGGGGCAGGAAACGGGACGAGACCCAGAGCGACCCTGGTGTCTCATGAGGGAGTATAAGCCACAGATAGATAGTTTTCTTTCTCTGGAAGCTCTCCTGGCTCTCTCCAAGGTGGGCAAGGGAGAGAGCAGGTTATTAGGCAGTGGCTGAGAGGGCCTGGGGTGGGGTGGGCCCAAAGCTCTTCAGACCCCGGAGCCACCTAGCTGGCTCACCGAAAACGTGTCTGCTGGGCGCGCCTGCAGACCTACAGAAGCAGGTAGCACCAGTGCAGTGACCGCAGCTGCTGGGCGCCGGCTCGGCAGGGCAGGTAGTTTGAGCCAAGCGGAGGCTGCAGGACCTCCACAGCCCGGAGGAGGGCGCCCTTGTGCGAGCGGAGGACCAGGAGAGAAACAGTCATCGGCCAACTCTCTTTCTATTCTGATTTTTTTTCCCTTCAAGGGGACTTGCCCCCGTTTCGCGAGGCCACTCAGGCCGGCTGTTGAGGCAGCGTGGTGTGGCAGTAAGTGCGGGGAGTGGGGCTCCCGTCCTGGCCCTGCCCTGGCCGTGTGATTCTTCCCCAGCTTGGGGTCTCATGTGTCCCATCCATACAACGAAGGCTTTGGACTAGGTGTTCCCTAAGGTCCTTTCCAGCTCTGAAACCCCAGGCTCACTGAGGTGTGAGCGTGTCCGTGTGGGGCTCCGCGAGGGCTCTCAGGGGCCCCGATGCAGGAGCTCCCCTTTCTCGACTTGACTCCACCCCCTCTGGGAGTGGTTGGTGGACCAGCTGACCCAGCGCTCTGGCCATAATGAGCTCAGCCCATCACCCCCTCTGATGCCCGCTTCTCTATTACGGGTGGCCAGCAAGTCGAGGGCAAAGGGCGACCTTGAAGTCACCCATCTTCGGCAGATGTGGGCAGGAACCACTCCAGGGGCTGCCGCATCTCCGCCCACCCAAATGCCCCTGCCCTTCGTTCCTGCAGGAAGCTTCCTGACCACCCGAGCGCGTAAGCTCTTTCCCTCCGGGAACTGCCGCCGGCCTCCTCTTTACCTCTCTTGGCTTTCTCTGCCTGGCATCAGAGGTACACACACCCGACCACCTGTTCCACCAGCCTGCGAGCCCCTTGCCTCAGGCAGTGCTTCTCCCCACTCCATCCTGTACGCCCCGAGCACCCAGCATCATGGATGTTGGCGGAAAGGAACGTTCTCACCTACTGCTGGGTTCCGGACACAATGTGAAAAGCCACAGCATCGCAGTTCTGGCATCTCAGAACTGAAAGGACCTTTAAAAGTCACCTAGTCCAACTCCCAACCTGGGTGCCGAAGTCTCCTGAGAGGTTGAACCCCTCCGGAGGCAGGCTCGCCCTTCTCCGAGGGTAGCCGGTGCCACCTTGGTCAACGGAAGACGGAGTCCCGGTCTACACGCCAGCTCCGAAGCCCGCGGAGGTCGGCTCTTGCTTACAGGAATGAAGATTTCCTCAGGACCAGGGCTCTTCCTCCTACACCGACCACCCTAACGTGCGTGCTGGAGAGCATGGGGATGTGTGGACGACCCAGCACCCCCTCCAGGCTGCCTCCCAGCTGGGGCAGAGCTCCCGCCAAAGTGGACGTTTGCTGCCAGCGCAGCGCAGGTCTCCTCGTACGGTCCTCACACCCACACACACACGCACACACGCACACCCCACCGCAGAGGCACAGATAGGAGAGAAGCACCCAAGAGGCTGCAGGAAAGAGAAGGTTTCCAGCATCAGCCAACACTGCCCCTGGGGCTGCAGGTAGACACTTGAGTGGGGGCAGGTGGCAGCACCGGGGGTCCCTGATACCCTCCCCTTGGCCCATCAGGGCTGACACGTGGCTTTCCCCGGCAGCTGCTGGACAGGGGCTGGGGGACCAGCCAGGCTGCCCCAGGCGGCGGCCGGGAGTCCACCGTCAGAGTCCACTGCAGGGCGGCGCTGAGGTGGCAGCGGTCCTCACAGCTTCTTCTTCCTCACCACGGGGACGGGCACAACCTGGAAGATTTTGGCATGGTGGTCCTCGGTGTCCAGAGTCACCCAGGTGGGCCGGAAGCTGCCCTTGAAGCCAACGAATGCCATTTTGTCTGAAAAGCAGTGACGTCACATGAGCAGAAACTCCACGAGAGCATGGCTGTATGCCACCACCTTCCAGGCTTCCCCATCGCCATTCCCCTGCCCCCCCACAGGCACACCCTCCTCTAGCCACACTGGACTGTCCCCCGCCCCGGGAAGAGCTTTGTGGCCGGTTGCTGGTGGTACCCGGCATTGGTTTGTATGGGGCACACAGGGTCTCACCTGAGCCTCCCAGCCACCTGTGCAGAGTGCTGGCTCTGGTTCCCACAGGAGACCTCCCAGGAACCCCAGCCACCTTTGAGCTGACCCTACAATTAGCAGCGAGTCCCTGAAGCCCAGTGTCCCTATCTGTCAAATAATGGCATTCATCTACGAGATTTCTGCCCCAGCTCCAACATTCTGTGGCTTTAGAAAGGATTCCTGAGAAGTGGAGGAATTTGCCCAAGGGCACCTAGTAGATGGTGCAGCCCAGACCAGAACTCTAGACTGCCGAGCCCCACGCAGGGCCCTCTGTCTCACAGCTCAGAGCTCGACCCCGTCCGAGGGACTTGGGGATCCACGTCTACACTCAGGAACGGCCCGGCCTGGCAGGCGGCACACACCCATCACCACTGGGAAAGTGTCCCTTGACTGATGTCACCTTTATGTTCATCAGCTTTTGGCAACAGGGTCTGAATTTAAAGGACAGAGGCCCCCAAATGCTTTCAGGACCAGGCTGGAGAAGATGCTTCTATTTTCCTTGTGTTCTCTTTTGGCTCGTTTGAAGGACTTTCACTGTTCCTGATTTTTCTCTGAGAGCTGCCTGGGATAATAAGCATCCCATATGATAGATAGGCTGCTAGCTTTGATGTGTTTTGCAGTCAGGATGGCATGGCCACTAAGGATGGCTAGCTCTGGATTAGAAAAAATAAGGATCCAAATTCTAACCTAAAATTACTTAACTAATTCTGTTTCTTCATCTTAAGTGGAAATAACAGTACCTGTCACACAGGTTATTAATGAATAACTGAGATCGTTATTGGATGTTCAGCAAGGTGCAAGGCTGAGCATTACATGGTAACTACAATGGACATTATCATTATTATCTGGAGGGTTGCTCGGCCTCCCCTCTCGACCTCCCCCAGGACTCTCCCATCACACAGTCTGTAATGACGATAATGAAATGCCGCCATTTCTGTCTGGGCTGGCTTCTTCCCTAAGGGATCTGTACCAGGCTTTATGGCAGAAGAGCTGTGTGACCTTGATTCTTAAATGAGATTCTCAAATGAGAGCTCTGCCAACTGCAAAGGGCTGTACAAATGCTGGCCATCAGCTGGAAAGCCGCAGAAGACGTAGGGCCCCTGGCCGATTGGAGTAGCAGGAACTGGGTAGGAGGGTCAAACTGAGCCACTTTTCTGCTGATACTTTTGTGGAAAAAAAGGGCCACCTGCTGAGTCGATAGGTGAGCAGCTCGAGCAATTTCCTTCCGGTGTCCAGTCACAAGTTGGAATGCTGTTGCTGTGGGGCAGGGATGGGGACGAGGTGGCCTCTTGCCCACGCACACCTGCAGACCACTAGCTGCGTTGAGGATTCTGAGACCCCACCCAGGTTTGGGGGGAAAGTGGTCTGGTCGCAGCAGCGGGTAGCAGCAGCCTGCGCACCGGGCATCTGGATTCACGGTCAGGGTAAGGCCCCGTCCACGCCGCTTACCTTTCAGTCTGAGACCCTTGTCTGCCCCGAGCTTTTCCAGCACTCGAGTCCACGGGCCTCTGGAGACGTATCTTCCCTTCGATGCCATGAGAACTATGGAGCTGAGCAAGAAGGGATGGATGAGAGGACTCGACGACAAGCTGGAGTCGGGGGTTCCCCGGGAGGGATGCTGGTTTGGGCCTGGTGGGACTGGAGCTAGCAGCGCCCAGAGGCCCGCCAGGGCCTGGGCAAGGGCAGCCTCTCCCGCGTGCCGAGCTGCCCGGCTCTTTCCATGTGATGCCCCGCATCCTGAGCACCCTCCCACACATCCGGCTGCAGTTGGTGCCCACGGCCTTCTCTGCACCTGCTCTCAGCTCACTGCTGCTGCCTGTCTGTCCCCACAGAGGACAGAGCAGGTTCGCAGAGCACAGCCCCTGCGGGCGGGGCGGGGCGGGCACACCAACGACTGCAGCACCATCTCTCAACTTAAATATGCAAACCCTGTCTGAGCAGGGCTAGATGGAGACGTGGTGCTGGACGAAGCCAGAGTGGGGAGTCACCCTGTGCTCAGAGGAGGCTTAACCCCTTAGGTTCACATCCTCCCTCTCCGCTCAGGCAGGACGGCGTTACTGTTCCATTTTACAAAGCGGGTGATGGAGGCAAATGGTTACCAAGTATCTGAGAGGCCCTGCCAAAGGGGAAGCCGTGCCTGGGCGGAGGCAGAGGCCTGGGGCAATGAGCGTGCCCAGCCTGAAGGTCCTGACTTGCAAAAGCCCAGCTTGGGAGCAAAGAGTCTCTATTCCCCTGCCCTGGTTGCATTCGGGCCAAAGTGCTGGGAAAACAGCCGTCGTCGTGGTGGCAGACAGCCTGCAGGACCAGACGGCAGGAAGTGCACACCTCCCCGAGGAATAGAAACAGGGGCAGAGGCCCGACTGGGGCTTCTAGTTTGCAGCTCAGAGGAATCCTGTAACCACAGACCACAGTCCAGACATGGAAAAACCGTATAGGATTCTGGAAGCTGTTGTTACCCCCATTTGTGTCCCATTGGGGGCAGAAGGCAAGCTCTTAAAATGCAACGCTCTTGCGTGCAGGAGGAGCGGAGGGGAAGGGAGCTGGGGACTGCACCCGGCTCTCCAGGAAAGCCGAGGGACTGGTGGCTGTGAAGGAGAGAGGGAGCGTCGCAAACACAGCCTCAACTTTGGATTCGGGCTCTGTTCCCGTTCAGAAGAAAAGCTGACATCCCTTTGGCTCAGTTAAGCCTTCTTGCTGGGCTGGACTCCAACAAAGGTCATGCCCTCCAGACGGGGCTCCCAGGAGCGGGACAGGGGGACAGAGCTTCTCGTGCGCCCAGCCTCCTGACGGCACCCAGAAGCTGCCTGCACACTTCAGGTGTCCCTCTCTGTCTCAATATGGGCATCTCACGCCCTCCAAGCCCCTGACCTGTCAGCGTGGAGGTCCCCACGGGGTGGCTGGGCAGAGACAGCCCGAGAGCCATCCCTGAAGGTTCGGGTTTGAGCAGCGCCTCCTTCTTTCCCCGGGACCCTGGGGCAAGGCTGGCCCTGTGGTGGGGGGAAGGGGGGGGCGGCCTGGCTTGGGCCTGCGGTGACAGTTGGGCAGGACCTGCCTTGCCCCATCCCCTGCCGCTTTCCCGGAGGTCAGAGCGGCGTCTGGTGGCACCCGATTCCTATCTGGGTACCCAGTGCCAACCCAGGGCACGGCTCACACCAGGTACTTGGCACGGTGCACCAGGGCTGCAGCACAGGCTGAAAGCAGCCCTGCATGGGGGTAGTCCCACGCCTCTCACCCCTGGTTCTAAACAGAGCAGCTCCGCATTTCAGTTTCTTATTCCAGGCTTCTGCATCCTGTTTCATTCCCAGAAAAAGTCCTTTGGCCCCAAAAGGCATAAAAACTAAAAATCTCTAGATGATCATGTATTTCCCCAAGTTGGCGAATCTGGTCCTTCTGTATGAATCTGCACGTGAAAATGTCATGCTAAAGAAGCTTGTGATGGGGGAAGAGAGTGGAGACAAAAGGTGGTTAAGCAAAACCCCATTCTTTGGAATCTCACATAGCATCTAGTTCAAGTCACGCCCATCATGCGGCATCTCGGAAGTAGTACATTTGTTTTCGTCAATTAATATTTACCAAGCACCTCCTATATGACAGGTACCACGTTAAGCACTTAGACTGTCCGCTATGCCAGGTTGTGGCTTTGGAGTGAATTCTCCACCCATTATACTAGGAGTGTAAATATGAGTTAGATATGGTCCCCACATCAAGAAGTCCATACCCTAGATGGGGGAGTAGATATGTCCACTGGTCCTACGGGGTGCAGGGGGTAGGTAGAACTTTTTGGTTGGATTGGAAGAGACCTCACCAAAGAGGTGATACGTGAGTTAGATTTGGAAGGTGAATTACCAAAGATTTCTAGGAAGGGGACAGGAGATACATGTATCTAAGAAGCTCAACCCCCCAGTATGGTGGGTGGATTCGAGAGGGGGAGGCTGGACAAGGGAGCCTGCTGGGTGACTGCCGACAGTGTGGGTGGCAGACAGGGAGGCCCCAGACAGAGCAGCGATGCAGAGGATGCCGCAGGATAACTAGCAGGAGAGCAACGATGCCGGTAGAGTTGACAGGATGTGGTTATAGAGCGTGGTGGTGGCGAAACAGAAGAAAGACAAGAGCCCAGCATGATGCCCAGACTCTCATCTAGCTGCCCGGATGGAAGACGATAGTTTCACCGAAACGTGGAAAAGGGGGAGTGACTGGTGTTTGGGGGTTTAAAAAAAAAAAAAAAAAAAAGAAATGATGAGAATTCAGTTCCATAGGAGACATCGAGGTGGCATGGTCCAAGTTGCAGCTGGATTAAAAGTATCTGGTGTTTCAGAGGGAGATCTGGGCTGGAGATTCTCAAAAGCCACCAGCATTTGGATCATATTGAAAGCGTGGGAGGGGATGAGCTCATGCCTCGAGAGTGGGTCATGATGGGGGCACAGGGCCAGGGCAGGCTTCCCATTTGTAGCTGGGCAGACCGTCTGCCTCAGCCTGACCTACATTCACTGCGGCCCTGGCTCCAAAGGGAGAGGCACCAGGCAGGGAAGCTTCCCGGCCAGCACCCATGATGTGTGGGCAGACCGTGGACACTCCCCAAGCCTTCTCAGACCAGACTGTGCTGAAGGTCTCAGGGACAGGGAGGGGGACTCGGGCAGGGGTCCGCGGCGCCATCGGCCAGTTCCCGAAGCAGAGGTGCACACTCACTTGTCGGGGATGGCCAGCACGTAATTGAAGAGCTGCCACGGGATGCCCTGCAGGATGGCGGTCCTGAAGCTGGCTTGGCTCAACACGTGCCCTTGTCTCCCGTCAATTACTACCACCTGGATGCCATCCTCCGAGCTCGGGTACTTCTTCCCATCCACCTGCAGACAACAAGCAGCACACAGTGTGATGCAGGGGGTCCCAAAGGCAGCAGAGCCCCGAGGTTCTCCTGCCCCGGGGGGTTCCCACGCAGACTCTGAAGACAGAGGTCGCTGGTGTGGCTCTTCAAAGCATAAAACTCACTTCAGTCCGTTCCTTGCAAACCTCTGTAGTGGGCTGAATGATGGCCTCCCCCAAAGATACATCTACTGCAACCTGTGAAAGTGACCTTATTTGGAACTAGGGCCTTGGCAGAGGTAATTAAGTGAAGGATCTTGAGATGAGGTCATCCTGGATTCCAGAAGGGCCCTAAATCCAGTGGCAGATGTCCTTATAAGGACTAGACAGAGGGAGGTTTAAGACTCAGACACATGGGGGGAGACCGCGTGAGACAGAGGCAGAGGTTGGAGGGGCGCAGCTACAGCCAAGGAACATCCAGGGCTGCCGGCAGCACCGGAGGCTAGAAGAGGCCTGGAACGGACCCTCCCGCAGAGCCTCCAGGGGGAACCAACCCTGCCAGCGCCTTGACTTGGGACTTCTGGCTTGTGAGCTGTGAGAGGATAAGTTCCTGTTGTTTTAAGCCACCGGGTTTGCGGTCATTTGTGACAAGAGCCCTAGGAAACTAACACCACGTCTCAGCGAGCAAAGCCCCTTTGGGCAGGGGTGAGGGTTGCTTACTTCGATGTAGGCAAAGTCGTTCAGAAGGTGGAAGAAGCGCTGCTTGGCACTTTCCATCTTCACCTCCAGGAAGTGGTCCTTGGTCTTCTGGAAAATAAACAAAACCCAGTGTGGTTGTCAGGTTCGTGGAGTCAAGTGTACGGCCCGATGGGTGGTCACCCCCCCCTCACTGCCCCGTACCCCCGGGCACGGGAAACCGTCTGAGGAGCGGAGCAGATGTCTGGAGAGGACCCTGCTGGGGTCTGGGCCCCCTCGGAAGGCCCGGGCTCTCTGTCAGCCACTCACCAGCTGAGAACCAAAGAGCTTCTTGGGCATCGGCACATCCACGACGGCCTTCTCCGCGAACTTGGGGTAGGCTGTGGCCGCGCAGTTGCTGACGCCAGCATTCCTTGGGATCAGAGCTTTAATCTTTATTCTCTCGCAGCCTTTCACAGAGCAGAAGGAGAACTCCTCTCTCTCGTTCTGGGCTTTCAGCTTCAGGAAGAGCAGCCTGCGCACAGGAGCAGGGAGGCTGGTTCCCTTTGCTGTCCGCACCCTCCTCTTCCTCCCCCTCCTCCCCCACCCCTCCTCCCCCAAAGGCATTTACCCAGAACTGCATGCTGGCCACAGTGATTAGAGCCGGTGGGCCCTACAAAATGGATCTGGGTCTACCGCAAGGTTTTTTGGGGTTTGTTTTCAATTTTATTTATTTCTGGCTGCGTTGGGTCTTCGTTGCTGCGCGCGGGCTTTCTCTAGCTGCGGCCAGCGGGGGCTACTCTTCGTCGTGGCGCGCGGTTTCTCATTGCGGTGGCTTCTCTTGTTGCGGAGCACGGGCTCTAGGCGTGCAGGCTTCAGTAGTTGCGGCACGCGGGCTCGGTAGTTGTGGTTCACGGGCTTTAGGGCCCAGGCTCAGTAGTTGTGGCTCATGGGCTCAGTTACTCTGCGGCATGTGGGATCTTCCCGGACCAGGGCTCGAACCCGTGTCCCCTGCATTGGCAGGTGGATTCTTAACCACTACGCTACCGGGGAAGCCCTAGCACAAGGTTTTATGTGGCTGGAGAAATTAAAAACAAATGCATTGAAGAAAAAGCTAACACTGACACTTTTCCTTTTCTGAGCACGTACTCTATGCCATGACATGCACATGCCGTAAACTGACATATTATCATTTAATCCTCAGACAATCCGGTCCAGCAGGCACTGTTATCATCCCAATTTCTCAGATCCCAATGGCTCAGAGAAGTGAAGTAACTTGCCAGGACCACACAGCACGAAGGGGACAGAGCTGGGATTTTCCATCCCACCCCTGTGCCTGCTGAGGAAAATGCTCACCAAGGGAACGTGTGTGAATGTGAGGAGAAAGAGGGAAGCAGAACTGGGCGGGCCATCTGGTCCCTAGGGCTTGGCTGCCTTCAGCACAGGAGCCCAGGAAGCCCAGCTGGGATGACTTCCTGAAGATGCCCTGCTTCCCCCTCTCAGGAACACCTCCACTTGGTTTGAGTTCACTTGAGTGGCTTTACGTTTCTTGACATCAAGCAACACCTGAATAGAATAGTGTTCATATGGAAGAACTGCTGGGGGATCTCTCGCTCCGGCTGAGAACAGAGCTTCTTCCTCTGCATTCCATGCTCTGCATGGGGCGGGGGAAGCTTTGAGCTGCTTAGGAGGAAGGCAGTTCAGTGTTGCCTGTCATCATTTCTCCACCAGAGGCTCCCACACAAGGTGAGAAACCACCCCAGGGGACAAGGTCATGAGCAAAATCCCGGAAAGAGACCCAGAGACTCTGTTCCTAGGGCTTCTGCACGAGACTCTCAGTATTCAGGTTTCCCCGCTGTCATGGTCTATCAAATTATCCAAACTGGAGGGCCCTAGAAGACCATCTAGCTTCCACTCCTTATTTTCCAGACAGCAGCTGCCCTCTCTAATCCTCACCTTCGACATGGATGTGTCCTAGGCGTCTGGACTGGGAGGCCCTGGCGTCAGTAAGCCTGGGCTCAAATCCTGGCTGTGACCAGGTAGTATTTCGGAGCAGCCCTACTGATGGCCGTGCACCTGAATACTACACTTATGTATAGTTTAGCAACACCTCGCTTAGGTGGCACCTGGCAAACTCCAGGACACAGATGAAATCACCTGAGTGGGTTTTTTTTAACCTCGAAGGATTTACAGAGGTGATTCAGGGTGTGAAATATATTTCACACTTCGGGACCCCTTTCGCTTGTAGCCTACTTACTTTTTATTTTACCCCCAATTGTAACAAGCTGGTTATCAAGTGTCCTAGGCCATAGCAGAATAGAAGGTAGCCACTGAAAGCAGGTGCTCCGGATGTGAGTAAGGAAGAGCAACCCATTTGTAAGGCAGAAAGATCATGAAAACAGCCCCAAGAATTCGAAAAGCCCAAGAGTCTGGGCTTTTGCACAGGCAACAGACATGCTGTAACCCAGCCCATAGCCCCTAAGGCTATCACTGAATTAAAGCACAGCATCATAATCAATAGGTATGATGATTAACTAAGCTACCAACAAAAAGGGTGAATCAAGCAGCAAAATCTGCTTAAAGGGGAAAAATCGCAAATCTTTAAATGTGTTGGTCAAAAAGGTTCAACTTGTTTAGTGGCCGTTTCCGTTTGGAAAATTCACGCCTTTGCAACACCCCAATTCTCACGATCCTATCGATAAAAGAAGAAATCACGCACAGGTGGTGCTATGGAGACTTTTACCTTATCACCATTTTTAAAATCATAATACTGATCGCTTCTGCTGTTGTATGAAGGGTAGTTAATTCCCCCTCTGGTTTTCACATGGAAGGGTTTTGCTGAACACTCCTGCACCCGGCCCATCCCCTCACGGACGTCTTCCCGGGGGAAGTGGAGTGACGCGTGTGGTTGCTGGATGGGGGTACACAGGTCAGCCCATAGAGAGGCGGGCTCTGGTCTGCCCCCACTGCACCCTAAGTCTGGGGAGTTGGGCTCTGAGTGGGGGAGCCCCCCGGTTGTTCAGGGCTGCCCGGGACTGGGTAGGTGCACTCGGGGACAGCATTGGGACGATCTGTTCCCCAGCAGCTCCATCATCAGCAGGACAGACAGTTCCCTCTTCACCTGCTGTCGTGCCTGCTCCACCACTGGCTTAGCACTGATGTGGGAAAAGGGGTGCTACTTGCTGCTTCCCCTAATCCCAACATTTTTACTTACGCTTCTGACTTTCAAATTTGAATTTTCCTTTAATCAAACCGATAAAGCCCTAGCTTTATAGATATTTCTAAGCATCTTCTAGCTATCTCATTACTCTTGATTTCACTACAAGAGTGGAAAACATGGCCATAAAACAATCCTTTACCCTTAGTCCCCGGAGGGCTGGCTAGCAATAGCTTCACCGCTTTGGAGACGGGCTGGCATTCTGCAGATGTCAGAATACTCTCTTTTGGGGGGAGGTGACCAAATAGCTCACTGTCTCCGGGAACAGTACTCTGTCCCCATTAGATCCCTGCTGAATAGAACCTAGTGCAGTTCAGCAAAAGGGGGAGGATTTTGGTTACAGATAGGTGTGAGCTCAAAACTAGCCACGCCAAGTCTGTGCGGTGTCCCCGGAGCAAGTCATTCCTATTTATCCTGTGCCTTCTCTGACCATCTCTAATTTTTTTTTTTTTTTTTTTTTTTTGGCCGCACTGCGCGGCACGCGGGATCTTAGTTCCCCAACCAGGGCTCAAACCTGTGCCCCCGGCAGTGGAAGCGGGGAGTCTCAACCCCTGGACCTCTGGGGAAGTCCCTGCCCATCTCTAAGTTAGGGATAATATCATCTGCTCCGACTGAGTTGTATGGAATTGAGGTCCTGTACCACATTTTCTCAGTTCTAAGATTCACTGCTTTCACTTTTTTTCCCCCTGAAATAGGTATATTCACTACAATCCACGTGTGTATTAATAGAGTGCTTCTTTTACCCCCAAAGCGTCACAGCTTTAAAAATGGCATTGGTGGATATGGCACAAACTGCCTGAGAATAGAAGTGCCTAGGAAAGGATCCTACGTTAACCGGCACCAACTGCATGGCAGGTCTGAGGATTATTGGAAAGGCCGGGGGACAGAGCAGGAGAATGACCGCGTTCCTGCAGCCAAGAGGGGGCTCCTCACCCCGAGTCCTCGTCCCAGTAATAGTGGCTCTTGCCAGGGTAGCTCTGCTCCACTTTGTCCATCTGCAAGGTCCTCACGAAGATGCCCGTCTTGGACGTTTGCTTCAGCAGGCGATTGTGAACATCCGAGAGGATAGAAAAGGTGGTGCCCCGGGGGTAGCAGAGCCCCACTCGAATCCAGTCGCCCCTAGAACCGGAAGTGCAGTCAGGTTACAAGCGAAGAGGTCCAGGCCACAGGGCCTCCTCCGTGTGCCTTGGCCAGAGACCAAAGCGTTCTCCACCAAATGGCACTTCCACTTTTCAGTGGGAATTTTTGAAAGAATGCTTGCTGTTGGTAATGATTGCGTCACAAAGTGTTCAAGGAGAGAGGGAGAAACGGTGACTGCAGTGAATGAGAGGGATCATTGCAATGGGTCAGTGGGGCGTCTCCAGGGCCTGCATTGGGTGCTCTGTGTGGATCGTTGGCTCGGGGTGGGGATAGAAAAGGTGGTGCCCCGGGGGTAGCAGAGCCCCACTCGAATCCAGTCGCCCCTAGAACCGGAAGTGCAGTCAGGTTACAAGCGAAGAGGTCCAGGCCACAGGGCCTCCTCCGTGTGCCTTGGCCAGAGACCAAAGCGTTCTCCACCAAATGGCACTTCCACTTTTCAGTGGGAATTTTTGAAAGAATGCTTGCTGTTGGTAATGATTGCGTCACAAAGTGTTCAAGGAGAGAGGGAGAAACGGTGACTGCAGTGAATGAGAGGGATCATTGCAATGGGTCAGTGGGGCGTCTCCAGGGCCTGCATTGGGTGCTCTGTGTGGATCGTTGGCTCGGGGTGGGGGGGGGGGCGGGGGGAATGAACGTTCTTTCAATAGGGCTGGAGTGAAAGAGCCAGGATCCGTAAGACCCGGATTCAGCCCCTTCCTGGTCCAGCCTGACTGTGGGGCCCATTTCAACTCTTTGGGTATCATTTTCTGCAACTGATAAATATCTGTCTCACGGGACTACTGTGACATGTTAATGATATGCATAGAAAATACGTGAACGTAAATACATGAAGCTCTCTCCAGATGCCCTCAGCTTAATCCCTCTACCTCGCAGAGCCTTGTTCCCGCCCCCTTCCCCCCACCCCCCGCCCCGTAAAATGGTAACAAGAGCCACCAGGGATTTCTGACCACGTACGGAGCCCTTCATAAAGCCAGGTCCTGGGTGAAACGCCTGCTAAACACTGTCCCACTCGATCCCCACTGCAGCTCTGCAGAGTAAGACTATCCCCACCTCCTAGATGAAGGAACTAAGGTTCCCAGGGGTGAGATGCCCTGCCCGAGGTCACCCACGCCCAGAACGGGGGCTCAGCCCAGGTCTTCTGATTCTTAACCACCGAGTGATGTCACGTCTAGATCCATCCTCGTGCAGGGATGGCGTGGGCGAGCCTGAGGGTCTGTGAGCGGGAAGCCCGGGGCTTTGCAACGAGGCATCGTTATCACGGCTGCTTTGAGCTCAGCCAGAGCAGCTGTCCCCACGCCACACTGCTCCAGGCCAGGCACCCACTCACTTGTTGAAGTTGATGAGCCAGATGGTGAGCTCGGCAGGGGCCGTCTGGTCCCAGTGGATGGTGTAGCCCTTCCGCAGGGTGACGACTGGCTGGTACTGCTGGTAGTGGGTACTCCTGGTCAGGGCCCCCTCCAGGTAGAGAGGGTGGCTAGGGTAGTCATTCTTGATGATCTTCATCCGCAGATTACTGGTCTTGTAGGCCTGAATGTACATCTTTTAAAGCCCAGAGAGGAAACACACAACGAGGCAATGACAAGGGATTATTCCAAGAGCGTCTGGTTAGCATCTGACTACAGACTACACTTTCAAAAGCACTTTCTCTTCACAGAGCCCTTTTTAGAAAGCTTGAATGAAAGAAGGCCAAATAAGGGGGCATCTCTTTCTGCTGCTGAATGCAGCCTGAGCCGTACCGTGCAATCCAGCTAACGCTTTCTGTACATCTTCAAAAAAAGTGTAGAGAGACCAGTGGAAACTTGAGGGGAGTCTGCTAAACAGTCAGCGAACTTTGGAAAAGGAGGGGTATCAGGAAGGAGGAGGAAGGGAGAGAGTTTTATTACACATCTGCTGCAAATGCAACTCCCCTTTAACCGGCTGCTGTCCTGTCTGTATTTGAGAAAGAGCCTGATGCGTTGCCTACCTTCTCCCTCCGATTCTCAGTGTCCGGCCTGTGTGGCCAGTCCACGCGGCTATCAGTGCACATCGGGGGATGAATGGCATCTCATTTCAGAGACAAATATGAAAGCAAGACCGTCAGCCACCGAGTCCAAGGGACAAAACAAAAGAGCCTGGATGATTTGGGCCACCCTTGCTTTAAAACACTGTGTCCTGAGAGAGAACAGACCTGTGGTTGCCAAGGCGGGGGCGGGGGGAGGGAGAGGGATGGACTGGGAGTTTGGGGTCGGTAGATGCAGACTAGTACATATAGAATGGATAAACAGCAAGGTCCTCCTGTATAGCACGAGGAACTACATTCCATATCCTGTGATAAACCAGAATGGAAAAGACTACAAAAAAAAGAATGTCTGTATGTGTATAACTGAGTCACTTTGCTGTATAGCAGAGATTGGCACAGCATTGGAAATCAACTCTACTTCAATAAAAAATTCGTTAAAGAAAATAAAACACTGTGTCCTGTTTCAGGACCTGTCCCATTTCACGAGGTGACATCCCTGTAGCTGTGGCCAAGAGAGACCATCGCGTCAAGGTGCAATAATGTTGTGCCTTTGGAAAGAAGGGGTTATCTTCCCCTCTAGTTGTATCACATATAAAATGGGAAGAGAAACTTCAACCCTGCCCTAGTATGGTGTTGTCATGGGTATAAGAATTTAAAGGTACAGTAAAGCATTTTGTAAGCTGCAAAGTGGAGGGAGGAGATTATTAATAATAATTCACCAGTAGCCAGGTACGGTAACCTCCAAGCTCTAAGTAACAATCAGCCCTTTTTGGCAGAAAATAAGCAATGTATCAGAAAGAAAGGGTGGGAGGGAAGCTTAAGATCAAGGCTCCACATGGGATGTCTCGCCCTTGAATCAGGGATGCTGTAACGCCCGCAGTGTGCCTGCAAGCCTTAAGGGTTTGGTCAGCCTTTAGTTATTCAGGTCATGACCCCAACCTGTCAGCTCCTTCTGACTCTACTTCCCTTCTTATCTGCCCTAGACCATCAGCTCAACCACTCGTAGCTCCCGTAGCATCACATCCCTTGCCCTGCCCACCCATGCAGCAGACGCCTCGGCCTGGATCATTCCACGGGTCCACCTCCTCTGCAGGGCTCTGGAGCAGGGCTGAGGAAGTCCTGCAGCCAGGAAGAACTGTGCCCCTTCCATGCTCCGTCTGCAGTCTCCACTGGGTTTGCAGCACCGCCTGGCACTCCTTCCACACGCCTCTGTCAGCGCTTTCCAGTCTCCAGGGCACCTCTTCCCAACCTGATCACTCTTTGCAGGTCACCCGGTTCAGGCCCACTCTCTGCCCTCTCAATGCATGACCTCCCCTTCTACTGCGGAAAGAAATACCCTGGACCTCCCTGGCCCTGGCCCCTGCCTTCCTCTTTGCGCCCCTCCTGCTAACGCCGGCCCCTCCCGCCTCCGCTGGCACCTGCTCCCAGCACGGCCCCGCCTCCAGGGGCCCACCTCGCCCCCTACGGCCCTTCCCCTTCACTGGCACTAGCCCCCTGCCCCATCCCTCCCCAGACCCGAAATCACTTTTAGCTCTTTTCTCTTTTGGGGGGGGCCGTGCCTCGGGGCTTATGGGATTTTGGTTCCCTGAGGGATCGAACCCAGGTCCCCTGCAGTGAAAGCATGGAGTCTTAACCACTGGACCACCAGGGAAGTCCACCTTTATCTCTTTCCTAATGCCCGGGATGCTGACGCCACAGTGGTGAGAGTAATGCCTGCCTGTGGGATGGTTGTGATTCCTCATTCCCACGTTTTCCTGCCCCTTTGGGGGTCACTGGGCTCATGTGCTTCCGTCCTGACCAGACAGCTCTTCGTTTCCCCGGGGGCTCTCTCCCCCTGTTCATCTAGTCCTCAGCTATCCTTCCAAATAACATCAGTAACAATACTACAGTAACGCATATTTTCACATTCCAGGCACTGACTCAGCCTGCTGTCCCATGTGGCCACTGGGCCCTGGAAATGTGGCCGGTGTGGCTGAGGACCCGAATTTTAAATCTCATTTTAATTAATTTAAATTTCAAGCCCAAAGCGGGGTAAAATAGTTTTCCAGCTAAATAGTTAAAGATAGCTTTATTGTTTGGGTAGGACTAGCTTTTACTTTAATGGTAGAAAATTCGAATCCAGATTGAGTGGGCTATAAGTATAAAATATGCAGGGAGTTTCGAAGACTTAGAACAGGAAAAAAATATGAATGTAAAGTGCCTCATTAATGATTTTTTTATACTGATTACATGTTGAGATGATAGTGTTTTGAATATATTGAGTTTAACAAAGTATATTATTAAAATAGATTTCACCCATTTCTTTTGCCTTTTTAACGTGGCTACTAGAACATTTAAGATCACCCGGATGGCTTGCCTTGTATTTCTGGTGGAGAGGGCTGGTAAAGCACTCTATGTGCTCACTAAAAGGGTTCAACTATTATCCTGATTTTACAGATGAGGAAGTTGACACTCCAAGAGTTTAGGTAACTTGCCCAAGGTCACACAGTTAGTAGGTGCCAAAACCTGACTTCTTTTTCTAAGCATTCTGCTTACAAAGTGTTTTCACTTGGACTTTTTGAAAATCCTACTGGGTTAGCAGAAAAAAATAAAAAGAAAGAAAGAAGAATGAAGAAGAAACCTATGTCCCTTTGTGGCCTGGCACAGAGGCAGGCATGCAGTAGGCTCTCACTCAGTGCCTGTCCCATGAGTGAGTGGCTGGTGACACTGAGGAGGTGTGCCCTGCGTCCCCACCTGTGCATAGCGCCCACTGCAGATGGCGCCTCTCCAGTCCGGAACGTTGATGCAGTCTGGGTGCCGGACCAGCCAGTTGTCGTCCTTGGTCAGGTAGGAACCAGGGTACTCGGACACGGAGCCATCCACGTCATGGAACACTGACGTCTTGTCCCCGTCCATATCCAGCTGGTTGAACCAAGGCCCAGGCTCTCCGAAGAACACTCTGGAAGTAATCTAAACAGAGCCCAGGAATGTGAGGCTGGACCAGAAGGTGAAGGGAAGCAGCAGCTGTCGTCAGGCCAGGGCGAAGTTTCCGATTTCCAGACATTACAAACCAGCCAAACCAAAGATGCTCTGGGGTAGCACAGGAAAGCGTACGGCTGACCTCTCGGATGGAGCCAGAGAAACAGCCAAACATTCACTGTGCCTCAGCTCTCAGACCCAGCATGTTATTTTGGCCTCTGCTCACTGGAGGGTTGGCTGCTGTGTGTGACCCTGGAGAGAGCTCTAATACATGGCTCAAAACACTGCAGGGATGGGGAGGCAGGCACAGGAGGGTGTGCGTGTGAGAGTGTGCGTGAGTGTGCGTGTGTGTGTGTGTGTGTGCGTGAGTGGGTGTGAGTGGGTTGAGTGAATGTGTGAGTATACATGTGTGTGCACACGTGTGAGTGGGTGTGACTGTGCGTGTGCACACGCGTGTGTGGGTGTGACTGTGCGTGCGTGTGCACACGCACGTGTGTGAGTGGGTGTGACTGTGTGAATGCGTGTGTGTGCGTGAGTTGTGTGTGCGCACACGTGTGCGTGAGTGGGTGTGTTTGTGTGTGAGTGTGTGTATGTGGAGAGGGAATGAGGCTGAGTGGCAGTGAATGTATGAGAAAGTACATATACATGTATAATACACACACACACACACACGTCGTGTGGATATGTGGGAGAGAGAAGGTGTGTGAGAGTGTGCGGTGTGTTTCAGGAAGACAGTCTATCAACATGAGCCCTTGGAGATTTCCATGAGTGACCTCTTTCAGGCCCTCCGTGGCCTGAGTAAAGAAATTCAGTGACTCGAGTTTCCCGTCTTTCCCTCCGGCTGCCAGGAGCTGGGCAGAGGGCAAAGGGCAGGAACAGAGGGCTGGAGGAGGAGGGGAGGCCTGGGCAGGCTGTAACCCAGAGAAAAGGCACCGGGAGCCCTGCGCCTGCCTCGTCTCAAAGCGCAGCCCTTTGTCCTGACCTCCTCACCCCCGGCTCCTAACCTGTTGGCTGCCTAGGGCTAGGAGGGCCCTGTTTATGTTCCACTCTCCGGGAGACATTAAACCGAGCATCTTCAGCAACGATTCCTTGGGGAATTGCTGGGGGTTTCTTAGATGAATTGTGCTACCTGAAGTGGCCCGGTCACCAGACTCGGTAGGTCGAACCCAAGAGCCTTGGAGGAACAGAGCCTCAGAACCTTGAGGGCGGTGGAAAGTTCCTTCTGAGGTTTGGGTGGGCTCTGAGCAGGGTGAGGGCAAGGGGGCATTTACCCAGACTTGACCTGTGGGGCAAACTACACTTGTACTTTTCCAGTTTGGACGCAGACAGACCTGGGACGTGGCCCAGCCTGCTTGGAGGAAAATGTTCAACCCCTGCGGTGGTGGCAACGGCTCAAACTCCAGGCCCCCCAGGGACTTGTGAATCACCGCCCAAAGTCTGGGTTTGCCGGGAGCTTGCCTTGGCGCCTCAGGGACTCACCGGGACGTCCTCAAAGGCGATGCCAGTTACGTTGTTATGGGGGCAGCTCTGCCAGGCGTTGTTCAGACGGAAGGCCAGGGCGCTGGTGTGCCGGCCCTCCAGGGCTGCAAACTTGCGGAAAGTGCAGTTCTGGATGTTGATGGGGCCGTCGTAGAACTGAATTCCTCGGATCGGGAAATTCCTATGGAGTTAAGGAAGCCAGATGTCAGGCTGATTGCCATGTTGTGCCGCCACATTGTTTACACCCTCCGAGGTGGATGGTAAGAGACCTTCTGGGTAAACCATTCCCGATTCCCACCCCCAAAACTCCCCCTATAACAGAACATTATTGATGCATTAATTAATTCACTGAGAAAGCATTTATGGACACAGTAAATGTCAATAAATGATTACTGGAGGGCTTCCCTGGTGGCGCAGTGGTTGAGAGTCGGCCTGCCGATGCAGGGGACGCGGGTTCGTGCCCCGGTCCGGGAAGATCCCACGTGCCGCGGAG
>NC_041224.1:39605225-39615963 GCF_002837175.3 Physeter macrocephalus | reverse complement strand
GGATGGATGGATGGATGGATGGATGGAGAGATGGATGTCTAGCTGCTGGCTTGGGGTTTGAGAGACGGTCCTCTATACAAACATTTCCCCACATATTCCCATCCTATGAAGAGGCGTCGGATAAATACTGTAAATGTTACTGGAGAGGGCCAGTTATCATGTCCCTTGGGAGAGTAAAGCCATTACTCATTATCGCCTTGGTCTCGGTTGCTATAACAATTTAATTAGATTAAGACCCAGATGAGATTCCTCTCTGTGAGTAAGCCTTTCGACTGGCAGTATGCTGGGTTTGGGAAACCAGGGAGAGGAAGGACACAGAATGGAAGGGGATAATGAAATGGAAAAATAGCTGCCCGGTGATGTTTCAAGCATCCCTAGAAGGGAGGGCAGGCCCCCCTGGGAGGGCAAGGCTGTGAACTGCCAGGGGACCCCAAGAAGGGCCTGATACCCCAGAGGCAGGGAGAGATGGAGGAAGAGGCAAAAGGCTTGGAGCTGGAGCTAGGAGGGGCTGGAGGAGGACTGGGGACTTGGAAATTCTGCCTTCGGCCCAGCAGGGGGGCAGGGTGCTCGAGATGCCTCTCTCCTTTGCCACGGACTCCTGAGCAGGGCGTGGGAAACAAGGGCCCAGGAGGGGCTGGCTGGGCTGATCCTTTTTGGGCCTGGCCCCAAAGCTAGCCTTTCTCATTCTTCAAGCCCAATGTTTATGCTTTTACTGGTATCTCTACTTCTGGGTCAGGGCCTTCTCCTTCCATGGTGAACACGAAGAAGAAAGGGCAGAAAGAGGGACAAGAAAGCAGAAAAAGGCAATCTATGGGGAGAAGTCACATTCCAGCTGGTCCCTATCTTCAGCGCTGAGCTCCCCTCATCAGATACGGTTCCCTGAGGAAGGGCCTGGTAGCACCAGTCTCGGCAATGCGCCTTCAGCACACGGTGTGCCAAGGGCTTCTGGTATTTCTGTATTTTTATATTTGTAATTGATTAATGTCATCGCCTTGAATCCTGGCTCTCATGGAGTGGCTCCATGCATTTTTCCATTTAAGGTATTTTAGGGACAGCCCGTTCTCACTAGCTCTATATTTAAACTGTGTGCTTACTTTACCCTTCGACCCCGACCCAGGCCCATACAGGATGAATCCCTCACGATCGGGACCGTGCGGTCCTGGGCTCCTGCTCACAAATGCAGTTTGAGGGACCTGCCTGAGTCTGACAAAGCTGTCAGGCCTCCATAAACAAACTCACCTCTGGAAGTCGTCAGAACATTCTGGCCCTGGGGAGGCTGGTAACCCTCGGCAAAGAAACCCAAATATGCAGACCCAGAGTTGCTCATAAAAATGATCTGAAGGGATTGCTACACCACTCAGGCTAGACAGAAACAAGGGCTTCTGGATCACTCATGCCAAAGGAGACTGTGGTTCTCTCTGCAAAATCTTTTCAAGGATACCCATCGCACTAGGGCTGGGAGTTTAGGCCTACGTCCTACCTGTAGAGGCAGGAAGGACATATTCCTAGAGAGAGAGAGGAAAGCTCAGAGGGGCAGAAAGAAAGGGCTAATCTTAGCCCTCTGCTGCTTGTGGCTCAAAGTCTTGCTCTCTGGCTTGAATTCCTGTCTGAACAGAAACACCGTCAGAAGGAGAGGCTTCCTCACCACTGACCCAAGCTGCGGCTTTCCGAGGAATTAACCAAGCCCCTTTTGCTCTGTTGGTGCGTCAGCTCTCCAAGTCACCCCCTCCCTCGCCAACCACCTGCTTATCATCCAGCAACACAGAGCCTGTGACCCTCCAGGACAGGCATGCTATTCTGCTGTTTAACAAACCTGACTGCTAGAAAATTCTCTCCTGCACCAAACCAATTCCAACCCTAACACAGAATGAGTTTCATCCTGTATGCGCACAGCAGCCCTGAGAATGTGTGGCAGCATCTCCCCGGGCTGTTCCCCCAAGTCTGGTCCCAGCTTCTGGTTGAAGAGCCCAATCTGTGTGTGACTATCACGCTTACCACCATCAGAGGTGGATGAGATGCTCCGAGTGGGGGTGCTGTCCGAGGAGAGAGGAAGCCATGGTCGCCCATCCTGGACACTAAGTTCCCGTTCACGTAGCTCAGAACCACGTTATACGTTCTGACAGCTGCGTCTCCCTGTTGACTCATATTCAACAGAGTTCTCTGACTTCTCTCTCTGATTCTAGGTTTCACCCCCCTGCTGCTTAATCTCAATTGTTTCAGTGATTTTCTCTGACCAGCACAGGACAGAGGAATTCATAGTCAACAGGCAGAAATCACATCCCAGCATCTTTCCTTCCACTGCTGTCGTTTAGGTTAAGCCACGCAGAACAAAGAAGCTGCCATGCTTGCAAACCTACTGGCCTATGGGGAGGGTCCTTCCGCTGTGGTCCAAGCCACCTGGGCCCCAGATCCTGTTGTCCATCATCTCTGTCCCCACATTGCCACTCTCGCCAACAAACAAGCTGTTCTTGATCTCCTGCTTGGAGCCATCATCATACGGGAAGGTCCCACCACTGTAGAGAGAAGATGTCTGGAATGAGATTTCCAGAGACAGCAACCCACAGGGTGCCAAGGGCAATGACTGGCTCTTACCTGGCCAGGGTCAGGCCAATGCCATTGTCAGCAAACCTGGGGACAAGAGCAGACAGTCAGTGAAGTCGTGGAGGGAAGGACTCCTCCCTGCCCTGGTGTCATACCGTGGCTCCTGTGTAGGGGAGGGGGTCTTTGCATAAGCACCGGGTTTGCTGAGGGAGCAGGCTCACACATTCTGCGTGATAATGGGATCGCCTAGATCCCCGCCCACACAGTGCGTGACTCCAAAGAGTGAATGCAGGGGCTCTCGGCGTTCGGTGCCACGTTGCATTAGCAGCGTTCAGACTGGACTCCATGGGCCTCCCTCTCCAGCCCACCCCCATCTGTGATTCCAGGGCTCAGTGGGGTACTGGACCAAGGGGACGTCGAGGGTCTTGCTACCCTCAGGACCAGCCCGCCCTGGCTAATGGTGGGGGTACATGGATGCATTTCCATTGCCCGTAGCCATCCTCACTACTGTTTCAGCCACAGCAGGAAGGACCACTAACAGCTGATTTCTAAGTTTCCCAGAAGTCAGGCAGACGTCGGCCCTGAGAAGTTTGCAAATTACACTGTAGCGATCTCATCAGCGCCCTTTTGCCTTTGTCCATTTTGAGGGTCAGGAGGAGCACATTTCTGGAGGGAGTCTGGTTGTGAGTGATAAGGGGTCCCACAGCATCTGAGCCGAGCCTTGGGTCTGCACTGCCGTGGACCGTGGGTCCAAATATGGCGGCTGCCATCACTTCCTTTGTCCCAGGGGTGTACATCCCCTCGAAGTGCCACTCTCTGCTTCCTAAACTCTGGTGGCTTCATAGCATCCATAAACCTAAGCCAAATCCTTGCCCTCATGCTTCAGGCCCAAGTGAATGCACTTCCCCTCTGCTCCAGGGAGGGTCCCGGCCGCCTGAAGTCTCCCTGGTTCCCGGTTTGCTTCTGCTTACCCTGTTCCTCGTCCTCCGGGACGCGTGCACTTCTCCCTGTCTGAAGCCCGTCCAGTTCAAATCCACCGTTCAAGGCCCATCTTCCAGGGCCCTGTGCTCTCTCTAGTTCCCTCCCAGGGCTCCCTGATCTTTGTTTCCCAGTCTCTTCATGGCTTTTCCTCACCACCGCTGCCCCCCAGTGCTCTGGCCAAGGTCCCCTCATTCGGCACTGTGCCCCTGGGGACGGCATGAAGACTCACAGCCTCCACCCCTCGCAGTCTGCTGGTGACTCTAAAATCAGCCACTCTTCCCCCCTGCACTTCCAAACTTTGGTGTGTTTCCATGGGGGCATCTCAAAAGCAGCTCAAACTTAACGCACATAAAACAAAACAGTTATCGTCCACCTAAGCCTGTTCACTCTCCCGAAGCACGTTTTCACCTAAGTTCTCACTGTAACTCCTTCTCCTCTGGACTACTGCCGTATCATTATTTGTCCCTCCCACTTCTAGGAGTGCCTCCACCCACGGAGTGGTTTGCTGCAGTGACCTTCCTAAGAAATGGACACAATGGCCAAATGCTCAAAGCTTCTCAAGGGATCCCCATCTTCTGTCAGCCCCTGGCTGTGCCCACTCACGGGACGACCACCTCTGCCCCAGCCAGATTCTGGGCTACCTTGGAAGGAGGCTGGTGAAGGGTTAGAAGATCCACCCCCACTGGCAGGGGCGTGCTTCACAATTTGTCTTTCGGCCCCAAGTCTGGCATCCACTCCCTCTATGGGGACCTGAACTTCCAACCAGCCGGAATCTGCACATTCACTGGCTGCAGAACACCGCAGAGAATTTTAGCTTTGACCCCCATCTGTTTCCTCTTTCACTCACCTCTTGCATAATTTCTCTCTCAAGTGTCCTTGGGCCTCTATTCTAGGGATGAGCAGCTTATCCCATTGACCAGCGTCTTGCGTTGCGGGAAAGTTCTTCCTTCTACTGAGTGGAAATCTGCCCAGATCTGCTCTCTAGAGCCAATCAGAGCAAGCCTGCCTCCCGTCTGATACCCTAAATGCCCTTCAGAAGCCCAGAAGAGGCTCTCTTCTTCCCTTTCCCCTCTCCTCAAAACTCTCAAAATCCTCTTCTTTCCCTTCCTCTCTTCTCTGACCCCACAAGAAAACCCGCCCCGGTTTCTCTGCCAGCGACATTCCCTTTCCATCCCTGTGTGCGTCTGGCTCTCTCTGGGGTCCATCCATGGGTCAGTGTCTGTCTTGCCCAGGCCTCTGCTTTTCTGAGAAAGCTCTACATGTGTGAGCATGTGTGTGCGTGTGTGTGTGTGTGTGTGTGTGTGTGTGTGTGTGAAATCTGTCTCTGTTTCTCTCCTCACACACTCTCACTTCCTCTTGCTCCATTCACAAGCCGGTCTCCCTTCATTTCTCCTTTAACTGGTCATGATAAAATGGAGAAATATACTTATTTCCCATGTAGAGTTTCTGATTCCCATTTTTTAACACCAAAGGCAGACGAGGAGAACATTTCATGCTACTCCTTTAGAGGAAGTCCCAACTCAGCTGCCTGTCCCTCTGGTTCTTGTCCAGTGTGGGCCGTGGCTCTCCATGGGGACCTTATATCAGAACTCGGGGTTCCTTGTCTTCTTCCTTTGCGCCTTGGAGTCTGATGTGCTGATATGTGAAGTCCCAGTTCAACTATTCACCTTTCGGAAAATGCATTCAACTGAGCCTCACTGTCTAAGATGGAGATGAGAATTTATATCTCCAAGAAACACGGTAAGAAATAAATGCAACCAAGGATCCGGCACACAGTAGGCTCCTAGAAAGTGCTGGTTTCCTTCCTCCTTCCTTCCTTCCTTTCGCTGACTGGTTATATGACAAGTTATGTGACTTACAGCCAAGCCCAGTGACTATTTGGGGGCAGGTCATGCCCCACAGCCCCTGGCACGGTGGGCTGAAGCCACATGCTGCTTCTAGCCGGCTCTCTGGGTCACCGCCCGCTGCCATTCCATGCTCCTGCCTGGGTGGGCGACCAGAAGGTCAAACATCGGTATGTCTGGATTCCTCTCTCTGTCTTGCTCGTGTCTGTCCCCTGCCCAGGGGAGGAGCATTGTCCGCACGCTGTGCCAACGACACACTCACCGGCAGCTGTCCAGCCACACGTCCCCGCCACGCAGCCAGGCCCCATGGTCCTGGTTCTTGTAGGCAGTGAAGTGCTTGATGATGGCCGGCTCCCGGGGCTTCAGCGGGTCGGCGTCCTGGTGGGGGCTGTATCTGGAACACAGCATGGGGAGGCACAGGTGGCCGTGTTGGGGGGACCCCTGAACTGACTCCCTTCTGGGCAGTGAGTTTCTCTCTGCTTATGGTGCCCGGAAGACTCGGGCTAAACAGCAACCAACTCGCACCCCCTGGGCTCTGCAGTGAACTTCCTGAGCTCGCTGCGGAAGTCAGAGGTCTTTTCCCCAGGGCCCAGCCCCATGCATCCTACAGACATGTCACTTCTCTTGTTCATCATCACCACTGGGGAAGCCCGCCGCCCCAGGGAGGGGTCAAATCACAGAAGGAAGTTCAGACAGCCAGTCCCAAACCTGGCATGCAATGCAGCCCTGTGGCCGGGAAGGGGAGTCTGAGGTGCCCAGCTCTCTACTCCCCTGGGGGTAACCTTGACCTGGTGCCTTTCCTGGGCTTCTACATCTTAGCCACCAAATGGAGCACTCAGACTGGATGCTCCTGATGTCCAGGCCAGCAAAAGTCTTCCATGTCACGTCTTCCATGGACATGATCATGTCACTGGTGTTACCCACTTTTGACAGAGACCAAGCACTTGGTCTCCTTAAAGGGTACTGATTTTCCTAACTACCTTGAGGTTTTGACAGCATCTCTTAAAAGCAGCTCCTCGCCTTGGGCTGAGCTCCAGATGTACTTATAGGTACAACCTGAATGTTCCTTCCTATTAAATTGATAGCGAAACTCCTCCCTTCTTTTCTCTTTACCTTTTTATCCTGGTCCAACCTGCTGGAGCCCTGGCCGGTCCTGTCAACTTATCAAAAAGCAGGTATTGGATTTTGCTGACTTTTTTAGAAACCTCTCGCAATTTCTTTTTCCCTTCAGCTGCTGAAGCCTCAACCCTGACTCAGATTTGGCCCTGCTCAGATGTTCACCATGGTACCCCCAGCAACGAGCTCAATGTGCAGCACATAGCACGTGCCCAGAGAATTACCTGGCGGAGATAATGGAGAGGAAGGGCCGCTTGTCCTTGGCAGAGGCCTGGGTAGTTTTGACTCCGTTGTCTATGATCATGCCAGCCTGGGGAGAGGGGACATTCAGGGACACATGAGCTTGGACGGCAGATTGCAGGCTTCTTCTCACAGCCAGCCTCACTGAGTACTCTTGAATGCCCCAGTGAAACCGGCTTCTCTCTCAGGATGCATTAACAGAAGCAGGGGGATCTGCAACGAGGGAGGTGAAGAACCTGCATTGCTCTGCATTGCTCAAGTCAAATCTGGAATAAGGTGTCCTCTTGGAGGTGCAGATGAGGACCCTGAGGTTTAGAGGGGTTAAGTGTCTTGTCCAAGGCCACACAGCAAAGTGCATGCCCCAAACTCACACTGCATCGGGCAGTTATAAGCCCAGGCCCCAAATTAAGGATGACAGATATGCTTTCTTGGAAAGTGTGTCTGCAGTGATGCCAGGAAAATGCTGAACTTAAGTCCCGTCTTTACCTTGGGGCAGGGGTCTGGGATCCTTCCCAAATCTTGTCTTGGTTTTCGCCTGACCCAAGGAAGGAACCTCGCTTTCTTATTTGGCTCCACAGGTGTCCACTTTGTCGGCCACGGGGGAGTGGGAGTGAGGCTGCCAGTGAGGCCCCGTTCAGTCCGCCTTCAGGGCTGGACTCCCCTGGCCTCCTAGGGAGGCTTGGACTCCTTATCTCTTCTTTACAGAACTGGAGGACACTGGCTATCGTGACCTTCAACTGACTTCTAACTAGGCAGTGGTGATGTGAGTCGGGAGAAGCGGGACTTGATTCCCAGACCTCCTCTCGTGAGCTAGGACCCTGCGGAAATCCCTTCACCTCTCGGGCCTCAGCTGCAGTCTGTGAAAGATGGGATGATAACACCGAACTCCTGCTGTCGGGACCAAATAAGAGAAGCCCCGGGGAAGAGTCCGGGAGCAGGACCCTTACACGGTGGCACGGAGTCAGGGCTCACCGGGTGTGAACACCACGCGCGGGGCTCCTCCTTGGCTCGGAATCCATCCGGAATCCAGGCAGCGGAATCCACCCGGCTCGAGGATCCTCTTCGCTCCGTTCCCACCCTGCCACCCCCGAGGGCCCCTCCCTCCATCTGTGGCCAGGAGTCCTTGCCTACTTCCCCGTTGGAAACCGCCCTCCCTCACGTGTTCCTCCCCTTTGCAACCTCGCCAAACATGCGGGTACTGCGTGGCCCACCTGCGGCTCAAAGGAAGGCTTCTCAAGGAAGGGACCTCGACAAGCAGCACTGCCCCCTGCCCCCCCGCCACAGCCCCCAGAGCCTCTGCACCTGCTCTGTACAGAGATGGCTCTCCCAGGCCCACGGCAGCCTGAGGCGCGCCCACTCGGAGCCTGCGCTAACTCTCTCCTCTGTCCAGGTGACACTGTTGCCCTCTGGCCTCCACCCTCTGCCCCATGAAACTCTTCTTTCTTGGCCTCTTCCTCACAGGCCCACCCCACCCCCTAGCTGTATACACAGGTCTCTTCTGAGATTATTTCTCATCTTCATGGGCTTCTCCCTAGTTGAGTCTCTGGTTTTGACCCTGAATGCATGCATTCTCCTCTAGGACCCTCTGTTTCTTCATCTGTACCACTAGGGAGAGGACCAGAAGAACAGCCTTGACATTCGGGCCTCTACCTGCACACTGCCCCTGCGTCCCCAAGACCACCTCTGTCCCCAGCACGGCATCTCCGGTCTCAGCCTCGCTCCCCAGCTCCATTCCCACGTGCCCACGACTCTGGTCTGGACGCTGTCCTCAACTGGGGGCCCTTGACACACCCGAGAGCCCGGTCCCTTTCCCCAGCGCCTCGCTTGGTGTTGGACACACAGGACGACGGATGAGCAAAGGAAGATGACAGAAATTTCTGTTTTCCACCAGCCTCCTTAGCACTGCACGGATGGAGGACCCGCTTCCCAGAAAAAAAAAAGCGACCAGAGGAGGGGACGCTGATGCTGCCTTCATCTTCCTGCAGAACCAGGTCCTGACCTTCCCTAGCTCCCAGATCAGGCCTGGCTTTTCGGAGTCACCACCGCTCCCATCCCCACAAAGCGAACTGCGAAATCAAACTCAGGGGCCCAGCTCCGGGGCTGCCAGGAGGAGCTGTGGCTCTTCCGGCTCTAATCGTGAGCAGGCCTGGGAAGGAGGACCAGCGGGCGGGCGGGGAGGCCGGGAAGGACTTACCCGGTAGTTGGAGTGTGCTCGGTTGTTAAGGAATTTTCCCAGTGGGATGTGCTCTGAATAACCTGGGGAGTACATGCCGGCCGAGGGGCCCGTCGGTACGTGGTGAAAAATGAACCAAAATCCAGTTTCCTGGTGGAGGAGGACGTGGGGGGAAAGCCACAGAATTCAGCACCAGGGAGCTTCTTGCTGGGGTGACCAGATGGCCCAAACTAGGGGTGGGCCTGGCGCTATCACCCCAATGGCCCCAACGGCCATTCCCAAGCACACCCGCGGGAAACAGCGAGAAGTTTGAGGCGAATATATTTTGGGGGCTGGGCGTCCATCTGGACTGTTAAAACCCTTCTGTGGTCCTACTGTATCTGTGGTCCTACTGTATCAGCCATGGGCGCCAAAAATGGCTGGATTTCAGAGTCACTGCCGGGGTTAATCTCCCCGCTCCTGACACACAACGGGAGGATTTCCTGAGTGTTCTTGGCTTTACCCTCTCGTTCTGCAGATATGGAAGCCGAGGCCCAGAGACGGCACCTGACCAGCTCCCCAGGAGGGTAAGCAGCACGGAGGGGTGGGTAAGGGCAGGGCTGTGTAGACAGAATACCGTGTTTGTATCCTGTGCATGTCCCTGCCTTACCTTCCTCCCCACCATAGTACAAACCTCATAGGGTTGACACGAGAATTAAATTATTGGAGCTTATGGGACATCCCTGGAAGTCCAGGGGTTAAGACTCCATGCTCCCAAAGCGGGGGGCACAGGTTCAATCCCTGGATGGGGAACTAAGATCCCTCATGCTGCGTGGCGTGGCCAAAAATAAATAAATAAAAATAAGTGAACTTGTGCACACACACCAACACACACACAAAATAAAAAAATTAAAAGTGTGAAAAATATAATAAAACAATTTGAGCTTAGAACACGGATGTGCCAGGCATCTAATAATGCTACTGATTACTCATTAGCTATGATCACCAGTGACGAAGGGCCAGAGGCATCACTTAAAAGCGAGTCCATGTGCCTCCCAAGCTGGTTTTTCCCTCTTCACGCTAAGCCTGACCGCGTGGATACCTAGACTGGGGGCTCAGGGCACACATCTTTCAGGGTTGGTCCCGGCCGTCTCCTCTCCCCCAGCCCCACCCAAAAAAGGGGTGTTTCTGCTCACCTCGGATCCCGCAGCAGCACAGTTTATGAGGTTGTTGTTGGGATTGGCCATCCAGAAGGTGGACACAGCACTGTGGGCAGGGGGCAGAGATTGAATGGCGTCAGACAGAGGGCTACTGGCTCCCATCTTGCTGCCCGGGGCCGAGGGGTGGCCCATGTCAGGGACTCCTAACATTGCTTGGATGAGCCTCTTATCAGTGATTTGAGATGCCCTTGATTTGCTGATCTGAAACCCAGTTTTCTCATTAAAGTGGGGTGCATTTACGCCTTTAACACGTTCAGAATTTGAATGGGGCATGGCTCTTGAAGGTATAAGCAAGTCTGTGGGTTAAATCTGAGATGGATCCTAGAAGAAATATAAGTCAGGAGAACCCAGAAAAACGGCTCTCTCTGAGGGAGAGGCCCTAGACTCAGAAGGTTGACTGTACAGGAAGCTCTCTCTCACTTGCTGTCTCTCTCTCTCTCTGTCTCTGACTCTGTCACGTCAAGAAACAGACCATGGTGTGTTGGTTTCTGCTTTACAACAAAGTGAATCAGTTATACATATACATATGTTCCCATATCCCCTCTCTCTTGCGTCTGCCTCCCACCCTCCCTATCCCACCCCTCTAGGTGGTCACAAAGCACCGAGCTGATCTCCCTGTGCCATGCGGCTGCTTCCCACTAGCT
>NC_041224.1:39581993-39604864 GCF_002837175.3 Physeter macrocephalus | reverse complement strand
CCTAGGCTCTTCATGACATTTTTTTTTTTTTTAAGATTCCATATATATGTGTTAGCATACGGTATTTGTTTTTCTCCTTCTGACTTACTTCACTCTGTATGACAGACTCCAGGTCCATCCACCTCACTACCAATAACTCAATTTCGTTTCTTTTTATGGCTGGCTAAAACTCAAGCTATTTGAAAGGAGAAAAAAAAAATGAGGCAATTTTGAGGGTCATCTGAAAAATTCTAAGTAGACCATGAAACTATTTCTGTGAGAACAATTAAGAATTAAAACTTGAAAAAGAAGGAAAGTCTTTGAAAGCAATGTGGTTTGTAAACAAAAAATAAATGACACAGAGGAACTGAATAATACAATAAAACTCAATTAATAGATGTAAAAAAAAAAAAAGAAAAGAAAAGAAAGAAACAGCCCAGTGCAGCTGGTGCCTACGTGTACAGGCTGTGGGCTCCGAGGGGGCAGCCTGCTTCCTCTCCTCAAAGGAGCACGGTGTGGCCTCAGGAAAAGCCTGAGGATGAGAACAGTGGTTCTCTTTGGCCAAAAACAATGCCCGTGAGGCACACTGAGAAGGGAGAAGTAGAAAACACACTCCTGCCCTCTGTCTGGGCAGCTGAGAGCCTTAGGTGGTTAAGGGCTGTGAGGTCCCAGCGGCTCAGGAGCCCAGGAGTGAGAAGTCAGATGCCGGGCTGGGAAGCCGTGTGAGCACGTGCACACGGGCCCAGCGTGGTGCAGGGCAGGGAGGGGGAGGAGCTTACTTGCAGTCCTGCCTGGGCTTGGGGATATACCCCGGGTAGGAGTCTTCTGTGATCATCTTGCACATCTTGCTGTCGCGGTCGGAGGGGAGGAGGGTTCCAGACTTGACAAGGAGGCCGAGACAGTGCTCAAAGGTGTTGCGTTCCTCCGGCCCATCTTCCGTGAAGAAGCAGTGGCCCAAAGAATTATAGCCCACAATGTCCTTGACCTGCAGGGGTCAAGACAGGGCGACAGTTCGCCCAGCGTCGTTACTCATGTGCTCATTCATCCATTCAACAAACATTAAGCAGCCTGAGCCACGCACCAGGCTCTGAGAGGGGATCTGGGGGTTTGGAGATGGATCTGACATGGGTACGACAGAGCCGTGACTTTAAAGTCCTTTCCAGCTAGGGGTGTTGCAACTGAGCCTTCATGGGGTGGGGAGAAGGACAAAATGCTAGAAGTGGGCCCGACTGGAGACCGTGGACGAGGCCTCGTGAGCCTAATCTGGTGAGGACACGGTGAGTACACTTCTCACAAGGACTTTATGTGGAGGCTTTCACCAAGAGGTCCCACCGGAAAGGGGGGTAGGGAGAGCTCCGTCTGAGCCAGGCCAGGGGGGCTTCTTAGTAAGACTGGTTCCTCACTGGGCCCTCTCCCGTGGATCCAAGCCAGCTCTGAAGCCTGCAACCACAACAAGCCACACTTGCAGAAAACCAGAAAATGCTGCAAACGCCAGCCCTTCAATATTCTTCCTGGAATCACAGAGTCAGTGGGCCAAGTGGAGAAACCACTTGAAGACACAGAGAGAACGCGGAGTACAGTCTTAGCCGTGCCCACAAGCATCACAGGCTCTTAGACAAGTCTGCCGACCTCTCGCCAACACACTTTCCCCACCACACAACGGAGGAGTCCAAGTCCAGGGCCTCCGAGGCCCCTTCCGGGTCTGAATCTCTATGAACTCATCAATCTGAGAACGAGAAGGTGGGTAGAGGGCCTCTGGCCCGAGCCCTAGCTCCCTTTCTCAAGCAGGACTCTGTTCACGAGCATCCCTGACCAACGGGCATCCTGCTTCACTTCAACACCCCACAGGTGAGACGCTCGCTGCCTCCCAAGGTGCCCTGTCCAGAGCGGGGCGTGAGGGTGGTGAGAAACACCTCACTAGCGGCCTGAGATCTTCCAGCCTCATGTCCACCCCCGGGGTCCTGACTGCCCGAGGACGTCACCCAGCCAGGGAAGCTCCTGCTCCCCTATGACGTCATTCTACCCACGCCTATTAAGTACCCACTGCGGCACCAGGCCCTGGAAGATTCATACATCATCCCCACACAACTGCCCCGTCAGCACTGTTACCATTTCGAGGGGCGTCCTGTACATTGTAGGAAGTTTAGCAACATCCCTGGCCCCTACCCACTAGATGCCAGCAGGACCTTCTCAGCTGTGACAACCAAAAATGTCTCCAAGTATTCCATTGGGGAAGGGAGGTGACAAAATTGTCCCCGACTGAGAAGCACTAATGGAGGGTAAACACCCCAATTCCCTCCAGAGCCTTTTCTATGACAGATCTTACCTACTCCCCAACTCCCAGGCAGACATGCTCTAGAAGCATCCAGAACTAGGAGCCTTTATGTCCCAGCACTGGCCTGGGCTCTTATATCTTTTAATCTTGCTGAAATCTTACACAATCCTGTACTAATTTTTTTCAGAGATGAGGAAAACGAGACTCAGAAAGGTTGAGTCATTTGCCCAAGGTCACACAACCCACGGGTGCAAAGCCAGGGCGGGAACCCCAGTCTTCTGACTGCGTCCATTCACCCATGAGGACGGAGCACAGGCACAAGTGCCCTATTCCAGGCAGGCTCTTCGTTCTCTCAAACAAGGATCGCATCCTTAATCTCTGGTAATAGGCAAGGGCGCGATCTGGAATGCTACTCAGTCCCCCAATAAGCATTTGAGTCAATATCAAGGTCATGCAACGGGACTGCTTCCTTTCCTCCTAGTGAGCTAGGCAAGTTTGCTGCAAATAGCCTGGAAAGACAAGCATGGGAGGAAGAGGCAAGAAAACGTGCACTGCTCGTGCTGGCAGGGACATCGAGAGCAAGTTCAATGCCTTCACTTTACAGAGGAGGACACTCAGGCCCAGAGGAGGGACGTGGGGCAGTGTTCAGACCCGGCCCATGGTTCCTCTTAAATCCTAGGCACCCAGCTGCCCGCTGTCTGGATCACACTTTGGGTGTCCTCTTTGAATGCAAGCGAATAATGAATTGGGTACATTCTTATTCTAACAAATGCCTGAATAAGAAGTTCCCTCCAGGCCCCTCGAGTTGTGCTCTGGAGAGAAAAACCCTTTTGGAAAGGAATAAAAATAACTACTGTTTACCGTGAAATGTTTTACATACATTATCTCATTTAATCCTCATCGAAACTACTATTCCTTTTCTACTGATGGCACCGAGACTTTTAAGGTTGCCTGAGTCACTTCTCTTGCAAGGACGGATTGAGACTTGCCTCTCCATCTGTCTGATCCAAAACCTGTGTCCTAATCAATTCTCAACAGCACCAGAAAAGGAACCTCCCATCTTGTGTTGCTTTTCTTTCTTCTCGTTAGTAGTGGGGTGAGGTGGCATATAGAGTCCAGAGAGAAGGAGGTCGAAGAAAGCCCTGGACTGGGAGTGGAAGACACAAGTTCAAGTTTGGTTTCGTCACAAACTTGCGGTGTAATTTGCCAGAGTGTCCTTAGGGAGACTTCTGAAATCCCTTCCAGCTCTGGCATTGTACGATTGTTCTTCCTTAGAACATTTCCCAGAATTAGATACTTAAACTGTCACATAGCTTGAGATGGACAGCCAGAGAGAGATGACAGATAGATAGGTAGGTAGATAGTAAGCAGCTGGATAAACAGACACATACGTATGGACTTACGGGTGCCCACTGAATCCCCACGCATGCTATCCAGAAGCAGTGTGTAAGCTCCCTGCCATTCTCTTGCACAAACTGTATTTTCCCTTTGTTCTTCTGGACATATTCCCTTATGACTGACAGTCATGGAAGCGATTCCTGAGAGCTGTTTTAAGCCTTCAGCTGTTGTTAGGTGGAGTCTAGGCATGACATTGTGAAGGATGAAACTCCCCAGCTCTCAGGAACTGCTTCAATTAGGGTGACCATTTAGTTTATCGTCTGAACCAGGACATTATCGAGAGTGAAAGGGGGTACCGTTAGTCATTAATCTGGGATAGCAGGTGTAAAATGGAACTGTTCTTTGCAAATCAGGGTGTAGAGTCACCCCAAGTGATGACTTCCCCCTGAAACCTGTACACAGTATGAAAAAGAAATTACTGTTTAAAACAAATATACACAGAAATGAACTATATCTCTGATTCTGCCTTCTAGGGTGGGTATGATATGATTCATCTTAGTGAGAAACCTGGCTACAAATAGGATCCTATTAAAAGAAAGACTGTCATTTCTGAGCTTCTGCTGTTTACTTTTCTTTTCTATTTTTCTTTCTTTTTTTTTTTTTTTTTTGAGCTGCTAAAGAAAAGAGCCTTGGAGTAGGTGGTAATTTGCTTTGCAGGGTGTGTTAATGAGTTTCTGAAGATGCAAATAGAAGCTGGAAAAGGAAACGGAGAACCCAATCACTCTGCCTAATAAGGAGAAGAATGTGTTTTTTGTTGTTGTTTTGCCCCGCTGCGTGGCACGTGGGATCTTAGTTCCCCAACCAGGGATCTAACTCATGCGCTGAGTCCTAACCACTGGACCGCCAGGGAAGTCCCGAGAATGAGTTTCTAAGGCGGCCCAGGAGCGGTGGGGGAGGAGGAGGAAGGACCCCCCACAGCCGGGTGGAGGGGAGGGGAGGGGAGGGTTTAAGAAGAGGAACCTCTTTCTCCATTTCCAGTTGACTTCTGTGCTGATCTATGCTGCACCCCTACCTCCTTCCCATCTCTTTCCCACTCTGCCAGCGGAAGCCCTGGCCAGTGAAACTTTGGGGGAAAACAAGCCCAGGAGTCTGGGTTCCTCATTTGGGCTCAGGAGGGAAGGAGAGATGAGAGCAGCTCATGAAGCAAGAAATGAGTGAGACCGAATTCAAGAAACTGAAAAAAGGGGAAACCAGGGAAAACAGAAGCCTCGCCCACAATCCCCAGAGCTCTAAGACTGGGACAGAGGGCACTGAGTTTCCCACCAAAGAGGTAAAGGAGCTCCAGTCCTCTTTAGTGGAAAGCCAAAGGGAAGGTGTCTCCCTAAGGCTGGAGGGCTTGAAGACTGGCTGCAGTCCGTGTAGGGCGCCCCCTGCATAGTCAATGTGGCAGCCTGTTGAGGACATCCTGGTTGCTACTGGAGGCCTTCATAGCAAAGGTAACACATCTGGAGCAGTGAATGAGGTGAGAAAGAAAGACAGGACATGTTTACTTCTCCCATACACTCTGCCGTAAAAAAGGAAAAGAGGAGAAAACAGGCAGAATCCATACCGGAGTCTTTTTTACCTTTCTCAAGAGAACTGGAACGGATTCACTGTCTTCCAGGAAGGAACACTTAGGTGACCCCCGTGTCCTGCCTCAGAGCTCAGAAACACACAGTAAGATGTAGCGTGAGCCCATCTTACACCCACAGCTGTGCACCCCACAGAGAATGTGCAGTAGCCCCTTCCTTTGAAGGTAGGCTTTGCCCCCCATCTGCCAGCATCCTGGAGCTTTGGTGCAAACCCCCCAGTTTCAAGAAGGACACCATCAACAGTGTCAGTACCACGAAAGGCATTTCCCAGGCTCTGTTCTGCAGAACACTAACTCTGTGAAAGGCAAAGGTTGTGTGAAAAAAGGGCTCTGCGGTGAAATGAGTTTTGACATTGCTAGGATCATCAGCATTAAATGCATTTTTACTGCAACCTTGACAAGGCTAGCATGCACGGTGAATTCCTAAAATGGGGAGGAAAGACACACACTCAGTGTTTGCCAAGGTCAGTCAAATATTGGGTTTACTCTGCGTGTGGGAGGGATACCTACTACTATCTCATGGAACCAGTGAGGTTTACACAGAACACAGGGAAAGAGGCACAGTGACAATACTATTTAATATCATTGCTAAGTATGTCACATGCATTATGTGCTTTAATCTTCCCCCAAAGCCTCTGAGATGGGTTCTGTCATCACCCTCACTTTACACAGGAGGACACTGAGGCTCCGAAAGTATCCGTCAGTCAAGTTCCCACTGGCAGGATTAGCACACAGGTTGCTTCGACTCTATCCTTTTAACCTCGCTAGTTGACTGATGCTTGCAATCACTGTTGCCGTGGGAAAGGGTAAGGAGTCGGATGAGGAGGGAGCAGGGGCAGTGGGCTTGCAGAGCAGGAGCTGAGCGCTAGTGTGCGGAGTTACATTACCGAGAGAGCCGTCACCAGGGCTCAGGGGAACAAAAGTTGCGAAGCCCACGTTTTTTTTTGGTTAAGAGAGGTTGGCAGAAATCTTAAGTTCAGACCCCACTCCTTCCCAAAGTTGGTGGTGGAGAAAGGGAAAGACCAAAGGTGGGCCGCCCCAGGAGGAGGTGGGGATGAGGGAAGCTGTTCTCTGAGGATGGGGGTACCAGTGCGTGTCTAGCAGTGGCGAGGGAGGGGCAGCACCCCCCAGCTGGGCACACACAGGAATCCCTTTTTCCAACAAGCCAGTGACCACCTGTCTGGGGTCTAGGGCACCTCCAGACGGGGGATGGCGTGAGGGAAAAGGCATTCACGATGTTACTGAGTGGCCTCTGCTCTCTAAATGAGAATACAGTCTTTGTCTGCTGTTGGCCTCCTTTCATCCCATCAGCTAAAAACATCTTTCCAAACATAGCCGTTGGTAAATCCTTAGAGCCAAAGTGAAGGAAGCAAACGTGAAATCCGGGTGGAGGGAGTGCAGCTCCCAAGGCAGCATTTCTGAACCTGGAACGGCCTGCCCCAGTGATGGAGCCTTTATAGGGTGAGGTGCTAATCCATAAAACCCCAACTCCCGTCCAGGGGTGCGGCTCTCAGAGAAGGGCACAGAACGCCCTCCGTTATCCTGCTGCCTCTTGGGCTCAGAGATGTAGAGGCCTGTACGTCGTCGAGATTCTAAGCCATGGCTGTTTGGTTTCCCCTTGAAAGGCCACAGAGATCTGCAGGCTCCAAATCCTAAGCACCAGCTTGGCTGCCAAGCGGGCCTGAGCGGAGTGTGGTTGGAGCGCCGTGTGGCCATCGAGATAAGGCTGTGCTGGCGCCTCGGCAAGGCCTGTGCAAAGCACCTGGGCCGCCTGGCGTCTGGATGACACCCAGGGAGCCGATGGATGCGCCCTCCCAGTCCAATGACTGGCATCCCTGGCGGCCAGACAGGAGGAAGGCTTTGGTAGGCAGGGTCTTCGGGTCCTGAGTTGTCCAAAGCTCTGGCTCCAAAAATCTGTCTCCGCCATGGGTGCAACTCACCCATCTGGCTGTTCCGGAGGCACCAGTTCCGCGGCCACTCCTCGCCTCCTGCCTTCCATGCCACCCCACACCGCTCTCCGTCCGCTGCCCATGGCCATGAGCTTGGACGCCTGGCCTGTGCTAACTTTCCCCACCTCTCCCCAGCCTGCGTGTGCACGGAGATGTTGCTTCTCAGGGCTTCCCTGATGAGTGCCCCCGAGAACGGGCCCTCCGGCTCCACCCACGGCACTTGTCTTGCCCTGCCTCCCCCTACTTGAGCCCGCTCCTGTGGCTGAGACCTGGGATCACTGCTCAGAGGAAGGTCTGTATTACTAAGATGGCCCAAAATATCGCACATATAGCTCCTAACCAAACAGCCACGGGGGACTGCCATCCTGTTCTGCACAGCACATATGAGGAAACTGAAGACCTAAGGGACTAAACAGCTTGCCCGAGATCACACAGCAAGTGGGTGGGAAAGCACAGCCATATGTCCACAGGGCAAGTATGTGTGTGTTGGTGTGTGTGTGCACACGTATGTGATTGTCCCGCGATTCAGAGCAGCTTCCACTCAAATCAACCCAGATCTGGAATTACAGACTTCTTGTAATCTTCATATTTTTCTCTTGAGGAACATTAGACATCGTCGAATTTAAGTTAAACTTAAGGACAAAACTTTAGAACAAATGTTTAAAGCAGCTCAAGCTCCTAAGGCTCAGCCCTGTGATGTTTCCTCACCGACGCTACACTGTTCTTTTCAGCACGCGTTCGCAGCTTAGTCACCAACTGCCTTCAGTGCATTCACTCAGCACGCCGCACGAGCGAACGGGACCACCAGGTGCCTGCTCCCAGGGCCCAACCTGGGCCAGGCCCTCGGCGCGGCACGTCCATGTCCTTCGCTCCCCATTTCACAGAAGAGGAAACAGAGGCACGGAGACGACCTGACCCAGGTCACACAGCTAGGAAGTGGCAGCCAGATGGGAACCCACGGTGTCTGGCTCCAGAGCCCAGGTTCATCCTGTGTCTTCTACCGCATCCCTAACCTTCCGAATTTATTCGAAATCCCGTTATCTTTCTGCTTTTGCCAGAAAACATCTTCCTTTGCCTCTTTCTGGGACCCGAAAAATAATCCCATGTCTCCCAGCAACTACTCCAGCTGCAACCCTCTACCCCCCTGCTGGGGGAACCGGCCCTGGTTCCTAGCCAACATTTGCACGTGAGCCCAGCGGGCAGGGCCCCGGGTCTTGGGTCTCCCTCGTGGCGCTGGCCCCTCAGAGCCCTATGTGTCTGGTGTTATGTCCCCAACCTGATGCAGGAGAGAGCTGAGGCTGAGAGAGGGTAAGCAACTTGCCCGAGGTCCACAGCCCATGACCTGTGGACCAGGCCCTTCGAGACTGCGCCCCAAAACCCATGCTCTCTTCTTTATACTCGGTGGGTTTTAAGTCAGAGCATTGAAAATACAGGAACAGCAGGCGTTCCTTTGTAAGAGCACATTGAATAGAACTGAAAGTGCCTTCACCCGCCACACACTGACAGGCCTGCTCATCTTCCTATCCCCGCATGCGTGGTGGGAGGCTCCTTATGTTTGGATTAAAGCAGGGGTCACAGACTCAAATGCCCACGGAGGCCAACAGGCAACGAGATGAGTGGCCCTGCCTGGGGCATTTACTGTAGGGTACTAGGAAGTGGTGGGCATGGCGTAAACCAGAGAGCATAAGCCCAGCTTGGTGGGGTGCTATGGCTTTGCCTGAATCCATTGTTGCCAGGCAGGAATGTGGGTCTAGGGTTGCCAATTCCAACTACTTTTCAAGAGAAGCCAAGAATCCAGAGTTTTGTGTGAAATCTCTACATTTCTAAATGAGGAAAACTAATTCAAATGTTTCTTGAAATACTTAAGCCAAACAAAGCACATCTGGCCACCAGGTTCAGTTTTCTGGGTGCCATTTTGTGACATCCAATTTAAAAGTTCATAGTGGATATGAGTTTAGTGCATTGAAAGAAAGTTCCATTTCGTGTAAAATTATCAAATGTTTCTCTAAACATGATATGAGGCAAACCAAACACAAGCTGGATTCAGCGTGCAGGGTGCCATTTTGTAATGTCCAGCTTGAAAAATTTATGGAGGATGTAAGTTGAATTCATTTAAAGAAGGATCAATTTAGTGTAAAAATTATCTGTGCAAATCAAGACAAGCCACACACACACACACACACACACACACACACACACACACACACATACACCCCAATTTACTAATGAAGGCGTTTCTCCCAGGAGTGCTTGCTCTGATGACACTTGGTTCAACAGAAGAAAAAGGAAAAGGGCCCACTGCTGCCACTACCTCAAGCCCGTCGGGCAGATCCCACAGTACAGAGTCTTGGCGTGACCCCTGCCTTGTCTGCAGTTAACGGATTTGCCATGGCGCACAGTCACTCATGGAATGATCCTTGGGGAAACCAAGGTGCAGCAAGAGCCAGACTCCCAGGGACCACTAACTGCTCACCCATCTCTGTAGCTTGGTGCCTTTGGCAAAGATACACCCCTATTTTCTCCTTCATCTTTGGTCAGCGACCTGTTCTCGATTGATACTCTTCTAAAATCTGAGCTAAGGATGGTTCAACCCCCAATGGCCCAGGACCAAGTGACTAGATCTAAGCATACTGCCACTGCTAATGGTCCCTGGGCCCAGCAGTGAGCAGACTGGCATGCAGGGAAGGGATGACAGGGTGAGGGGGCTCTGGATCCCTGGCCCCCCCGGGAAGGATGTGCTCACCAACAAGCCATTGGAGCCGTGGACAGTGACACAGCGAGAGAACGTGTGGTGGATGGAGAGGTCCTTGACATACGTGGGCGGGTCGTAGCCTCCCTTTTCATCCACATCGCCCGCCAGGTGGAAGTGAATTGGGTACTGACCCACCAGCTGCTGGCCCATGTTCTTCAGCTCCACGCCCTCCAGGTGTGCGGCCTTGAACCCCAGTGCAAACTGGGAGAGGAGAGCCCAGAGTCAGAAGGAGTCCATGAGATGCTCCCTGATACCCCTCGCTGCTGCCCGCACCCCAGAAATGCACACGTGTGGTCTTCAACGTGCTTTGCTGATCCCCACCTCGGGTACTCAGTGAATCCAAGACATTCTCTGCAAATGGGTTAAGATGCCTGACTCTTCCCACCTCAAGGGAGACAGGCTGCTGCTGATAACACAGGAAGGCTGCAAGGCAATGAACTGCTTGGAAGCAAGAGGCGCAGTGGGACCGCGCAGCGGCTGGGGCTTGCCTCAACCCTCTTTGCCTGCCTCCTAAGCCACTGAGTGTTATGAGAAAGGGATATAACCTGACGTAATCTGGGGGAGACTGGCAAACAGCATGCCCCAGGACAGTTGGGGAATCCAGGACAGGCTGGACCTTGGGGCAGTAAGAGCCCGTGCTCGGTCCACCATCTGAGGCCCTCTCCTGGCTGTAAGAAGGGGATGCTGAGCTCGGGGTCTTTGTCAGCCCATGACTCTGGCAGCGTGTGTGTGAGTTGTGGGATGCTCCGCATGCTCACGTCATAGTATACCCAGAGCCATTCCTACACATTCCAAAGGAACCACCTGATCATACTCAGTGTCTACACTCCAGGAGCTCACCATAAAAGTACAGTTCAAAAATGATTCCTGTCCCAAGCTGAGTTCAGCTAACTTCTACTAGAGAAGGATGCCTTAAGGACATGCTAACCATGCCTTCCAAAAATAGGTGTCAGCTGGAATGCCAACTCCAGTAGTGGCTGCCCTGGAGAGCTGTGTTAAGAATGATTCTGAGGCCTAGTTTGGGCAAAGTGGGAAGGAGTGCTCTGATCACTTAGGGATTACTCTCAAAATGGGAAATGGGGTTGCAGCAGCTTGAGTAACATAAACCTGCTATTTTTGCTTTAGTCTCCCTAATGAGTTTCTCAGCTGAAGATTATACCACCACCTCTGTCCCCATCTCATCCCTTGAAACTGACTGGAAATATGGAGAAGTGTTTTTGGAGGTTGCAATGACTGGGAAGCACTGTTAGCATTTAATGAGCAGGGGCCACGGATGCTAGAAATCTAATATTAGGCCCGTATGACAGAAAAAATGGTCTTACCTATGCCAGTAGGGCCCCCATTATGAACTCCGTAAGTTTCACTCAATTATTCCTTTCAGTTAGATTACCAAAAAGTCTCATCCTTAGAGCGTATGATTTTAGCTTCTAAAGAACTGTCTTTACAAAACACCACGGTAATATTGTTATTCTACCAGCTTTAATATCAAATCATTGGAAGCAATGGCCTCGTGAAGAACACTGGGGTGTCTTACGATATTTAACATGCCAGATAAAGGCACCTTGCAGAGAGATGCAAAAGGAATTCCTCTTTGAGTTGAATACTAGGAAAACATGAGCTCCAATGAATTGATACCATTTTCCTTCACTGCGCAGTGAGAACTCTGCAGCTCATCATCTCTGTCCTGGTCTTGAGTCTCCACCAGGAAACTCACAGGTAAATGTAATGCTAGAACTTCTAGTTCTTCTTCCCTGCTTATCATCTTCTCCGTTTTTTTGTTTTTGTTTTTTTCTTTGGCCGCGCCATGAAACACGCGGGATCCTAGTTCCCCAACCAGGGATCGAACCCACGTCCCTTGTGGTGGGAGCACAGAGTCTTAACCACTGGACCGCCAGGGAAGTCCCCATCTTATCTGTATTTTAATGGATCTATTGCAAATGCAAGTTCTTGTGAGTTAAGTGCCCGTTCTTTTAGGAAGTGGCCAGGGTTAAACAATGAAGAAAGGGAATGAAAGCTATGACTGAAAGTTGAAAATCCTGAAGGCAGTGTGACATGTGCCATGTGACTGCAGGGTAAGAGACGTTCCTCTGTCCTCTCTCTTGTTCCCAAGCATTGACAGATGGAATTGCACACAGATGGATAATACATAAGACTCCTCCAATTTCCAGAAAGGTACCCTTCCCTTGGTCCTACCTTTTGCCCCTCCATCCCCTTCCCTACCAAGAATCCCTGCCTATAGGCTGGCAGCACCGGAATCCTCCTGGTTGGGTGGATGGCCTCAGCCAGGCAGACTCATACCTTGATGTGGCCCCCAAAGGTATCGAAGTCAAAGAAGTTGCAGATGTGGTTGCTGTAGGGGTAGCATTCATCCTCCATCTCCCCCATCACCACGATGTTCCGGCTCAGGAGCCCAACCTCGGCCCGCATGTCCACACCATCTACCTCCTCCCCAATGTGCAGGTACATTGGTTTCCCTAGGGCAGAAAGGAGGGAAAGTGGGAAATCAGAGGTACTGCGTGTGCCCACTGTCTTCCAGGGCCCTGCCAGGTGCTTCTGCTGCTTACATGGTGCATGGTGGTCCCCGTGGCCCCGAGTCCCATTTTATTGAAGAATGAAGCCCAGGGAGGTGAAATTACTTACCTGAATGAAGAGGCAGGATTCACGGCCATGCATGCTTATGTCTGAAGCCCACGGCAAAAATGACTATTTGTCCCTCAATTTCTGTCCCCTCTTCTTGCTTGTCCGTACTAGAATCTTCTATTTTAGCTAGACACAAGGCTCCCCGGGGCAACCACATTTCCCAGCCTCCCTGCAGGTCAGTGTGGTCATAGGATAGCAGAAGGAATGTGTGCACCCTTCAGGTGGCTCCTGCTCTCCCGTAGGGCTGGGATATGGACGCTGTTGGTGGGCCAGCCCCGCCCATGTGGGTGTGAACATACTCTGGAGATGGCAGAGCAACGTGAGAGAAGAAACCCGGTCTCTGGATGATCCCACAGAGCTCACGCCCTGGACCGCCTACCAGCCGGGAGTCTTACAGACACAAAACAAACCCTCTCTTTAAAGCCAATGCTTTAAAGCAGTGCAAATCCATATTCTGCTGAGTTCTACTTTCCTCAACCTCCTGTAGGGTGTGGGTCTACAACTGAATTTTTTAGAAAGAACTAGATTGGAGCTTCTGTGTCCAGCACTGCCAGGCTCTGGATGCCACTATGGTAGCATATAGAACAATGAACGAGAGCTTGCACCCCACTCTGTGTTGACCTCACCACGACATCCCTCCCTCCCGCTGGCCTTGGAGGAGAGGATGCTCTCTCTCCCTCATACCACTGACTTAGCCCCAGCCCTTCCCATAAGCTCAAGAGCCTTGAATCCAATAGCCCTCCCCTTCTAGTAGCTTCATTTCATCCCTCATTTGGGTTCATGTTCTGTTTTGAGACTCGCCTAGGCCTTTCTATCTTTATTTTTTTTCTTGATGTTATAATTTTTTTTTGAAGTTTTTTTTTTTTATTGGAGTATAGCTGCTTTACAATTAGGTCTTCCTATTTTAAAAACTAACAATCAGGGCTTCCCTGGTGGCGCAGTGGTTGCGCGTCCGCCTGCCGATGCGGGGGAACCGGGTTCGCGCCCCGGTCTGGGAGGATCCCACATGCCGCGGAGCGGCTGGGCCCATGGGCCATGGCCGCTGGGCCTGCGCGTCCGGAGCCTGTGCTCCGCACCGGGAGAGGCCGCAACAGAGGGAGGCCCGCATACCACACACAAAAACAAACAAACAAACAAAAAAAAAACTAACAATCAAAAGACCTTCTTCTTCTTTTTTTTTTTTAATCTTTTGGCTGCGCCACACGGCATGTGGGGATCTCAGTTCCCCGACCAGGGATCGAACCTGTGCCCCCTGCATTGGCGGCTCAGAGTCTTAACCACTGGACCGCCAGGGAAGTCCCCCAAAGACCTTCTTGCCAGAGTCTGCTGCCCCTTCTAGTTACCGTCAGTCACCTACGGCCATCGCCAGGGTCCCTCGACTTTGGTCTGTACGTGCCCCTCTGTTTTCTCTCTGCTGTCTCTCTCCCGCCCACCACTCCACTCAATCTCTTGTCAAATCCACTTTGCTTTTCCCTCCTGCCTCCTCCTCCTCCTCCACCTGTGCAGCAAATGCACCTTAAGAAAGGTGCAGGGTGACAGGAGTTTGGAACTTTGGAACTGTCTTTGATTGTCGCCTCCACAACAATCCCAAATTCTTCTCCGGAATAAAGAGACCTCAGGCTGCCTCTAGATTCAGCTGGTCCCTGAGACTGCCGACCTGCCTCGTAGGTGCTTTCTCTTCTTTTTGAGGATGCAATTGTAGAGAGAGCAACAACCTCTCATGTCGATTCACAGCCTGAACCACTTGGCTTTCACTTGACTTGAGCAACAGGGCACAGCTCAGCCCCGTGACACCACTGGTGCCCACGTGCAAAGGCTGTGGTTATAAAAGCCCTGAGCAGCACCCACTGCTGGTGACCTCACCCTGCTCTCTCATCCCCGGGGAGGGCTGGCTTCCCTGCCCACCCCTTCACCCAGCTTACATCCCGTGGGTGGGTCTGCAGCCTTTCAAAGGATGCTTGTTGTTTTGGAATTCTGCAGTCTCAGGGAGATGGTGGTTTCTTCGAAGCATCTCAGCTTAAGATGTGAGACGGGTGCACGGCAAAGCTGAGAAAATATTCCCTTTGGAATCGGTATTCGCCTCCTCCGGCTGCTGTAACAACTTACCACAAACTTAGTGGCTTAAAACAACAGAAATTTCTATTCTGATAGTCCTGGAGGTCAGAAGTCCAAAATCCATTTCACCTGGTCAGCAGTCACAGGGAGTCGCCAGGGCTGGTCCCGTCAGGGGCCCGAGGGGAGAACCCGTTCCTGGCCTTTTGCAGACCCTCGCAGCCGCCAGCACTCCTCGGCTGGTGGGCCCTTCCTCCAATCTGCTATGTCATCACATCTGACTCTGACCCTCCTGTATCCCTCCTTTTAAGGACCCTTTTGATTCCCCTGAACCCACCCAGATAATCCGGGTTCACGTCGCATCTCGTGAGCCTTAACTTAATCACATCTGCAAAGTCCCTTCTGCCACATAAGGTAACACATTCCCAGTTGCCAAGGATTAGCACATGGACGCCTTTGAGGGCTGTTAGTCAGTCTATAACAGAGTGCTTCTTTTAAAAAGTCTCAGGTAATAAAAAAAAAATTAACTTTTCAAAGAGTCTATTTACTGGAATTTACTGTTATCCCCTGAGCCGAAGGTCTGTGTCCCCTGTTAAAGGGATGCCACGGAGAGGGGCTCTCAGGCCTTCAGTCTCATCCAGGGTCCTGACATCAACCAGTGGAAAGAGTTTAAAACAAGTCAGTGCTGCAGAATACTGGTGCCTCATCCTCCAGCACATCCCACTGTGGCTTCTGGTTTGGGTCACAGGGCCACATGTCTGTCCAGTTTTAAGGTCCAGAAGCAGAGTCCCCTCTAGCACCCACGCAGGAGCCTCTCTCCCATCCCTGGCTCGTCCTCTGCCCATTGGCTCTGGGGCCTCTACAAGCAGCCAGTTACGAGGCCCTCGGGTCAGGGGGAGGTTAGGGTCTTCTGCAAAAAGAGCTTTGCCCTGGGTTCTGAGTGATCCCAGCTGGACAGAAAGCTGCACCCAGAGCAGCGTCTGATGCTGATAAGGAAAGAGACTCCCATGCATGCCAGCTTTGAACACCCAAAGTCCAGTGACTGATATACTGAGAATTGATCATCATTGTATCTAAGGATAGACAGTCAGACCCGGAATGAGCCAGAATGGCTTTCTGCCGTCACTTAGGCCAGCTCCCTAACTTCACATTTGAGGAAATGGAAGGCAGACGGTGCTCAGGGCTGGCCTGGTGGAGACAGGGTGAGAATGGGGGGACACGGCCCCCAGGAAAGGATGACCTTTCAAGCCCTTATGATCGGTGCCGGGGGCACTTTCTCTTCACCACCAGGCTCTGGCTCTGGGACCCAGTGAGCGCCATGAGCCTGGACCATCGCCATAAGCACATGAAACGTGACACCTGTCTTTCCAGAACCTCTTTACTCTCTGTGGACCCTTAACTCTGACTTCGAGGGCTGAGCATGCCACCTACGTCCAGGCAGCAGTGATCTCTCATGATAGCCACTGGGGGTGCACTGCCTTCCCTCTCTCTCGGGGAGGACCTGCTGCCAGGGAGTAGTCAGCAGGCGGCCTCCAGGTCAGGAGCCAGCTGTGTCTGCTCCAAGGTCATGCTCTCCTTGGGCTCCTCCCAGTGACTAAAGCACAGCCAAGGTCCTGGAGCCCGGCCACTGCTTCCCCACGCAGGATCCCGATAGGCAGGCTGTGCTCGGAGGCCCCCCCTTTCCCTAGTCTCCCGAACCGCCCAGCTCAGAACACTCCCTGCAGGTAAGTGGGTCAGTAGAAATGGACCCTTCTTTTTTCCCAGAGCTGGGCATCTTTCCCCAAGTACTTGCAGGCTCCTGGTCTTCCGGGCCTCATGCCTCTGGGCACGGTGGGCCCAGACCTCTTCTTCACTAGTGGACCCCACAAAGAACAGCTCTCCTGGCAACACCCAGAAAAACTTTCAAAGGCTTCCTCAACCGAGCAAAGCCACCTGGGACCATTCTTGGGGTGCAGAAGGAAACGCTGCCTGCCAGTGCCCTAGAGGCAGTTCAGAGGTGAACATGCCAAAGCAAGTGATGGGGGCCTGAGGGTCTGGTCCCGAGAGGCACAGCATAGAGCATGCTTCCCAAAGGGATGTTCCCCCAAGTCCCGCCACCCAGGGCTCAGCACGCTACAGAAGAGGTTGCAGGGAACAGCAATCTCCGTCCTACCAGCCAGAGGCGCGGGAAAGGAGCTTCCCATGCAGCTCCGGGGAGCACAGCAGCTGCCTAGCCGCCCGCAGGATGGACAGAGTAAAGCCCAAACTCTTGTGGGCTTACCCGCCATGACTCCCACACGTCCCCTCCTGCTCCAGCCAGACCCGACCACCCATCATTCCCCGAGCTTCTGCTCGTTTACATCTCAGAGCTTTTATCGAAGCTGCTCTCTCTAGTTGGGACAGCCTCCTCCATTTGTCCATGGAGCAAATCACTTTGTCCCTCAAGATCCAGCTCTGATGGCTCCTTCTCAGTGAAGTCTTTCCCGACTACCCTCGGTATTAGCCTTTGCATCTTGGGGTCTCCACAGTGCTTGGGAGAGCCAGGAAACCAGGCCAGGCCTCCCCATCTCTAGGCTCTGCATCTCCAGATTTCCAACCATCCCTCAAAGTGTATGCATTTCAGAGTTCAGGAGGCTCCTCTCAATCTGTCAGCATCCCCCCGTAAAATATGGTATCCAGGGACTTCCCTGGAGGTTCCAGTGTTTAAGACACTGAGCTACCAATGCAGGGCGCGCGGGTTCGAGCCCTGGTCGGGGACTAAGATCCCACATGCCGTGCGACACGACAAAAAAAAGAAAAAAAAATGGTGTCCAGGCAGGGTGCTGACCAGAGGCTTCTGTTCCTGTGGGTGGCCAGAGGGCCTTCCTCAGGGATCCAGTCTCAACACAACTGGAGAGGTGGGACAGTGGATGCGCAGGACTGTGGCTCTGCAGCCAGGCTGTCCGGGTGGGATTCTGACTCAGATCATAGCCGTTGAGTCCCTGAACACATTATTTAAGCTCCTGAACCTCAGACCCTTTATCTATAAAATGGAGATAACAAGAGCACATATCTCGAAAGGTAGCTATGGTTGTGAAATGAGTTAATCCATGGAATGTGCCTGGAACAGCCCCAAGGGCATGGCAGGGGGCTAGTGTGACAGAAGTGACACATGCAGCTGTCCCCGAGTGAAGGCTGGAGCCCAGGGCTCCCACCACTAGCTTCAGGCCTATAACGATGGAGAGTTGGAAGATAACAGGTTTGACAGCTTTCTTTGTTCCACGGGGGAAAGCAGCCAGTGGGTAGGGGTGACTTCCAGCTAGATGGACGAGCTGTGCCGATTAGACTCCTGGGAGCAGACTCAGTAGGAGAGGTTGAGAGCTGAAAGAATATTCCAGTCCCACCGCCTCCTTCCCCTATGTGGAGCTCCCTATCAGGACTTTACAAACCTTACAGCCAGTTTATCTGTCCCGCTGCTGCATTTGCAGCCCACTCCCAGGCCACTATCCCAGGGAAGCTGTGCACCCCGCTTTCCCAGCATCCCATCCTGTCTGTGGAATTCTCCCACGCAGACTTCACCCCTCCCTTCTGTCTCCAGGCTCTGATACAGGAAGGCCAACCAGGGGAAAGCAGAGGAGGCCAAGCCAGATTTGTCCCGAATAATCCACAAGGGCCATGAGCGCGGATGAGGGGTGGGGAAGGCGTGGGATACAGAAGGACTCTGCACGGTTGCCCCGCACAGGAATAAAACATCGACCCTTCCCAGTGCTCCTCCTACGGCTGGCCCGCTTCCACAGCCCGCCCTCTTCCGAGCCCTCTCTACAGGGCAAGCATGGCACCAAACACTCTGGGGTCGAGAAGAGTAAAACATCAAGGACCTTCCAGTGGGAGAAACAGACCCCTGTACATGTGGCTCAGACCCAGCAGGGCCCAGGGATTCTGCAGGAGGGGCCAGTGGGGCCTGACCTTCTCAGACCACGAGGACAAGCCCAGAGGAACTCAGGCTGGAGGGTCCCGGAAAGGCAAATTTAAACTACAGAGCTCCCAGATACCTCCTCCAGTCCAGTCATCTTTGAGAGAAGATGCTGGGAACAGGGTCCCTCCTGGAGGAAGGATGAAGCAGAACATATCACCTTCGAGCCACAGAGCTCTGAGTTTGAATCCTGGCTCAGATCGACCAAGTAGACTTGCTTGGTCTATACCAGCAGCCCTCACTAGAAAGTTCTGAGATGATGGAAATGCTCTATTCCGCGTTGTCCGATATGGTAGCCACTAGCCACATGTGGCCAGTGAACTCTTGAAATCTGTCCTGCAGGACTGAGGAATGGAATTTTTAATTTTATTAGTTTTAATAAATTTATACAGCCACATGCGGCTGCTGCCTACTATATTGGAAAGCATGAGTCTGGACGTTTAATTTCCATGGACATCAGTTTCCTCATCTATGTCATGGAGAAAACAGTAGCACCCACCTTGTTAGGTTGTCATGAAGAGTGAGCAAGATGGTTTATGTAAAGTGCTTTAGCAGGAAACTCAAACAATGTTAATACTAATTAGTAGTAGTACTTAAAAGTGTGTGATGGGGGGCTTATAAACAAAGTGGGAAGTTGAGAATGAAAATAGGGTAGAAAATTGAGGGGATTTCTTTTTTCTTTTCTTTCTTTTTTTTTTTTATACTGACGAAGGATGTATTTATTTTAAACCATTACATAAGATTCAGCTTAAGAATCATAAAGAGGAGATTTCTAATTGCCATGTCGGGAGGTGTTGAAAATCACACTGTGGTTGGCAAAACTTTGAAATATTTTTTTAGATGATTCACATATTTTCATGACTTTGTTACCCCCATCTGTTTCTCGTCAGAAAATCCTTAACATGCAAAAAGGCCTGTTTACTGGAATTTGGGGGCAGTGAGGAAGGAGGATCCAGGAAGGCTGCGTCCCTCTCTGCAGCCAGCCTGGGGAGGAGAACACGAATTGGTAATTGGATGGGGGCACAGTTTTGGAAAAGAACGAAGCAGGTGGAGTCCTTGCTCCATGTCAGTGGGGGATGGAGGGCCAGAGAATGGGCGAGGAGAAATGTGAGCCTCCCTAGGACAGAGAGACAAACAGAAAGACACACACACACACACACACACACACACACACACACACACACACACACACCCCTCACAGATCTTTTCACACACACACACACACACACACACACACACACACACACACACACACACACACACACACACACACACACACACACACCCCTCACAGATCTTTTCCGATGCTGTCCACCAGGAGGCACTGTTTTCATGTAAGCCCTAACGCTTCTGAGCAAGGTGGTCCACTCTGAGCCTAGTAACTTTAAGGAGGGAGGGGCTCGGCACGGTTGTGGGGCTGGTGGAGATACAGACACGGGCAGCCCTAAACCAAGGGCGTTTGGAGGGTCCTGAGGGGGACGGATCATCTTCTCCACTTACCCTTTCCTCCCTTGGTACTCAGGGCCCAGAGCAGCCCCATGTCACCCTCTGTCCAGCCTGCACAGCCCTCATGAAGCCCCTGGAACTGTTGGCCAAACATTGCCACCTGCAGCAATGCGCCATCATTCACACCCAAACCACGCCGTTGGGCGAGGCGGGCGTGCCCGCCCCAGTATCGCATGGGTTCCTCATTCTCCGGGTCACTCTTGGCACACACTGCTGCCCTATTAGGACCTGCTCAAGATGAAATTTCCCCTCCAGGCCTAGGGTGCTCAACACCAAGGTGCAGATGAGGGCTGGTGTGAACAAAGTGCCTCTCCCAGGGGAACTCCTCCTTCGACCTCCCTGCAGGCAAGGCCTTAAAGGCAAGCTTTCACGCTCCCAGAAGCCACAAGGGCAGCCCCAGCTCCATGGGTCACTTAACAGTGAGCAGTGACATCACCTCAAACGGTCTGAATGCCAGTCCTGACAAGAGTCCCAGAGGACACCTGGCATCCCAGAAGGCCTGTCCACATGCATTGTCCTCAGGAGACACAGAAGACACCCAGGGAAGACCCAAGGGTGCAACACTCGCTAGGAATTGCTTCTCTTGGTGCTGTCCTGTAAGTGGGGATCTGGCAAGTCTAATAAGCCATTGCACTCAGAAGAAAGCCCCAAGGTGCCATCCGGGGTCTCCTCTTCCTCCAGCCGCACGCAGCTCCCCCGTTTCCCTCTCAAGCTACCTGGGTCTTCTTCTGGAGCTGGAGCACTGCCTGCTCCTCCCGGCCCAGGGTCTTTGCTGCCCCTCCCCTCCTTCCTGATTACCTCTCTGCTCAATCATTAATTCCTCTGCGGAGTCTTCCGTGCCTTTGCCAAACCCCCCTTTCCGATGCTCCCATCAATCCCCCATCTTCCTCTTCCATAGCCTTTCTCACATTTGGGATTTTGTTTTTATTGGGATGATTCTTTGCTGGATATCCATTTTCACTGCTGCCTAAGGGCAGAGAACTTGTCTTTGTGGTTCACCACGGCTTCCCAAAGCCTGGAGCATTGCCTGGCATAGAATACGTGCCCTTTGTTTGTTGAATCCATGATGACCTGCTCCTTGCCACCTCCCTGCGGTGTCCTTGTGATGGAGGAGTAAGGATGCCTGTCCAGTCTGAGGGTGGAGGAAGGGTGGGGCATGCACATTCACAGGAAGAGCCTCCACACCCAGAAGCATCAGGACACGTAGACAACTGCAGGCCTGGCAGCCCTCGTGTGTCTGTTACTAATAATGACAGAAATGGCTTGCTTCTCTCCCTCTATAACTTCCTTTAAACTGCATGTCCCCAAAGAGCAGAACTGATAAGCTATAAAATATACAGGTTTCAACCACTGGCCTGTGGCTCATGCCCCTTCCTTCCTTTCCATCCTTAAGTTTAGTTGCTCAACTACTGCACCTAATACGACTACTAGGAACAGCTAACACTGATGGAGCATTTACCACGGGCCAGGCACTGTTTTAAGTATCTCTTTAACTCCTTTAAATCTTCACAACAGCCCTTTGAAGTAGCTGCGATCATTATCTCCATTTTATACATGAGAAAACAGAGGCAAAGGGAAGTTACATAATTGTCTAACGTCCTTTGGCTAATAACTGCCATTCCTAGAGTGTGAATCCTCTTTAAACTATTTTGCCTCTACTAAAAAAAAAAGAAAAAGTCTTCCTCAAAATGTCTTCAGAAAATGTGACAAACAGCATGACCCTCCGTCTAACGTGATAAATCCAACCGTAAATAGCCACACACAGAGCGCATCTTTGCATCAAACAGTTTCCAGGGTGACGGTTCACGTTGTTGTGCAGTATCCGTCTCATGAAAGCCCCTATGACAGATTCCCCGGTAGCCCAGAGCTAAGGGAAAGTTGCCTCTCTTGGCTTCTGGTCACCTTCCTTTTATTAGACAATATTAGTTAAGTAATTTGTGAAGTTCCTTTCTCTGCTCTGGCTGCCAGGAAGCTCAGAGATACATTTTATGGTCTATTTCAGTAGCTTCTGCTAACTTCATTTCCCACCCCCCTTTCTGCTGACTTTACTCTCCATCCATCAGTCTTTCATTACTTAGACATGTATCTTTCACTCTGTTTTTTTTTTTCCCCCCCGGATGAAGATCTACCTGGACTTGTGTTCATTCTAAAGAGACCCTGAAAACTTTTTTGAAGAAGGTAGGGGTTTCAAACAAATTATCATTTAAGGTATCATTCTGTTACTTTGTCAAGGAACAAATGTTTGGTCATCTCCGCCTCTGCCCACAAACTGCTGCCTCCTTCCCTCTCTCTCGCCACACCCACCGCATCACTATCTCTGGAAACATTTACAGCCTTCCTTTTGCAGTTCTGAGTCTAGAGTTGGTGCCCCAGGATCACAGCTGCAGCATTTGTGGACGCCTCAGCTACATGCCCTCCAGGGTCCCCATCCCCATGAATAAAATAATGGCATTAGACTCCATCACAGGTTCTCACTTTTTGAAACCTTTGTGCCCCCAAATTCTTTCTCAAGCACCCTTTCACTAGCCAAAAAGATACTGTTGAATTTTACCTTTTGTAGTTTTATTTCCAAAATAATAGATATTCTGAATATACTGGCAACACTTTCTCAATTCATAGTCTTCCTTCTGCCCCCAAATTCTAATACTTCTCCAGGTGCAATGGTTCTGTGGCAGCCAATATATTTTTTTAAATTTTTATTGGGGTATCATTGATTTATAGTGTTGTGTTAGTTTCAGGTGTACAGCAAAGTGATTCAGTTATGCATATACATATATCTACTCTTTTGTAGATTCTTTTCCCATATAGGCCATTACAGA
>NC_041224.1:39548195-39581493 GCF_002837175.3 Physeter macrocephalus | reverse complement strand
TGCCGCCCTCACTGGCTGTGGGCCCCAGGAGAGCAGGGAGCAAGATGTGTGCTCAATAAATATTTGTGGGCTGATGAGTCAGTGAACACCGGAGACCGGAGTAAAGGTCCTGGTGGGTGGAGAGAGGCCAAGTAGGAAGAGAAGAAAAGTGGAAGGCTACTTTATACATAATTTATTACCTTTCGGTCCACCATGGTTTTGTTTAGAGGAGATGAAGGTAAAAGATGAGATGGAAATACATCTACAAAACATGGGCAGACGGTATCCAACTTGTTTCTGTTCCAAGAGTGTGCTTATAAGTTGGGTGCTTAGAACCTGGCACTGTATCTTCTGTTAGAAATTCAAATCAAGAAGAGTCGGAGATCAATGACAGCTATAGATTAGCTCTTAATATATGTGCCAGGTACCGTGCTAGGCACTTTCCATAACCTTTGTATTTAATCTCCTCCAGGGAGAAATTACTATCCCCATTTTACAGATGATGAAAGAGAGTTGCAGGAAGGTTGGATAACAGTCTCAAAGTCATAGAGCTAGCTGGAGAAAGAGTTGTGAGTTGAATCCAGATCTGTCTGGTCCTAAATTTTGTGCTTTCTTCCCCTATGCTAAACTGTCATTAATTCCCACCAATATTGCCAACTGCTCTGACTGGTTGGCCACCAGCCTCCCAGCTTCGTCACGGGCCAGACCTCCTAGGGGGAGGGCTCTGGTGGCCACAAGGACTTATGGGGGGGAAGCCGTGGACAGAGAGGGGAGCAGAGTGGGAGAAAGACCCTCTTCGTGGGCAATCTTTATCAGCTAAGCCAACAGAATGAGGTCAGGCCAAGTGCAACTGGAAATGCCTGAGAAACAAGGTCCAAGTTCTGGAAATCATACCCCTCTCCTCCTGCCCCTATATTTGCACCAAGATGGCAGATGAGAACCAAGGAGAAATGGAGCAGTTCCTGCCCTTTTTGGGGAGTGGGGGCAGGATTATGCCTTTCTTGCCTGTGGACTTTGGGTGCCCTCTTCAAACCTTCTCGCCATCCCACCTCCATCCCATCACCTGTATGGGGACCCTTTGCTTAGGCGGTCCTTGGATTCTGAAGGCCAAGAGCAGAGGTCACTAATTGGCAGCCGAGGGGCCAAGTCTGGCCTGCAGATGTGTAGTTCAGCCTGCACAGCATCTTTAAGAATTTCAAAAATTGAGAAATTTCACACAAATATCTAGATTTTCAGCTTTCCGAGAAGATCTGAAGATCTGGCAACTCGGGTCCAAATTCCCACATGGCAACAATCAGCTGGCACTGAGCTGCAGCTGCCCCTGCACGTCGGGCACAGTCTCTCCTTCTTGTAAGAGAAGGGAGGGGCCCTCAAGCCACCCTTGGCCATGACTCCATGCTCTGGGCTAGCAGCTTGCATGTTTCCAAACTCTGCGTCTTCCTCCACTTGTGGCTGGTGAGGACAGAGAGCGGCTTTGTCAGCTAATGGAGTTGGGGCACGGTGGCCACGCGGTGGGGAGCCAGGCCGCCTCCAAGCCTGCCTGTTTCTTGACCACTGGACTCAGTCCACTCCAGGAAGCCTGCTGCTATTTCTAATGTAACCTAAAACACCTCTGGCTTCCTGGCCTGCAACCCCTGGAGCTCCCTCTCAGGCAGCCAGGCCCCCATGTCCCCAGCTGCTCTGTCCAGGGCACCTGGGCGAATATTCAGGGGCTGCAGGGCCCAGGGCCCCCATGCCTCAGGCTGGTGCCCCCAACAATCCCAGCTGTATGGCCCGTGCAGCTCCCCAGGGCTCCGGCCTGTTTGCTTCCTCAGGGAGTGATGCCAGAGCCAGGCCTGCTGATGGGGGAGCCCGTTTCAGAGCCACCAGGCAGATAGTTCATTTCCACTTCAAGGAGCTTCCAGAAAACCCAAACAAATATTTGGAAATGGCTGTCTTTCCACAGTCTCAGAGGCAGCACAAAGGCACAGTGCACAGACAACGTGCCTGGAGGGGTCTGGCCCCGGAGGAGGGTCGGGATAGGTCTGGCTGGTCCCAGAGGTTCTGCCTGGAATCCCCTCCGCTTCAAGGGCCCTGGGAAACACCAGCCCTCTGGGGGCCAGCCTCTCACCCCCTCTGAAGTCTCTCTGAGCTCTGAACCCCGCCTTTCTACTTTCCACCTTCTACCAGAACTGAGTGTTTATGATTTTCTCTTCCCTGCTGGCCTGGGCAACCCTTGGGAGGAGTAAATTCCAAAAGACTCAGCTTCAAATCCAGACCCCACCCTTACCAGCTACGTAACCTGGGACCCATCACCGCCCCTCTTTTTACAGTTTACATCCTCGTCCTCCTTTGCTCAGCCCCAGGCTGGTGATCTGGAGCAGCCTGAGCACCCCACGGGCAAGCTCTGATTTCTCCACCCCACGTAGACGCTAAACAAGCCATGAAGGCCAGCATTCCTCCCCTGGCCGCCCTCCCGGCCCTGCACAGGCTGCAGCAGCCTGACGCCTTGCGGAACAGCCCTCTGCTGCCCAGGGAGGCCGGGTGGTCTGGCCGGCTCTGCAGCCTAAGAAGGTGGTGGCCCCCTGCAGGCCCAGCTTGGGGCAAAGATGTGGGATGGGAAGCAGTGCAGAGAGCCGCTGGTGATTTTGCACTTGACTTTTTCAGATGCTCACATCCTCCAGCTCCACACTTATCTCACCCTCAGTTAGGGACAAGCTTCCCTTCTTTCCTTGTCTCTTTAACTCACTCTTTCTTTTTCAGTTTTTTTTTTTTTTTTTTTTTTTTAATTTTTTGGCCGTGCTGCGCAGCATGTGGGGTCTTAGAGGTGGTGGCCCCCTGCAGGCCCAGCTTGGGGCAAAGATGTGGGATGGGAAGCAGTGCAGAGAGCCGCTGGTGATTTTGCACTTGACTTTTTCAGATGCTCACATCCTCCAGCTCCACACTTATCTCACCCTCAGTTAGGGACAAGCTTCCCTTCTTTCCTTGTCTCTTTAACTCACTCTTTCTTTTTCAGTTTTTTTTTTTTTTTTTTTTTTTTTAATTTTTTGGCCGTGCTGCGCAGCATGTGGGATCTTAGCTCCCCAACCAGAGATGGAACCCGCGCCCCCTGCAGTGGAAGCGCTGAGTCTTAACCACTGGACCGTCGGGGAAGTCCCTTTAACTCATTCTTAAGTCTTGCCTCCAGAGAAGACACACACACACACACACACACACACACACACACACACACACACCACATTTTTTTAATTTTTTGGCCGTGCTGCGCAGCATGTGGGATCTTAGCTCCCCAACCAGAGATGGAACCCGCGCCCCCTGCAGTGGAAGCGCTGAGTCTTAACCACTGGACCGTCGGGGAAGTCCCTTTAACTCATTCTTAAGTCTTGCCTCCAGAGAAGACACACACACACACACACACACACACACACACACACACACACACCACACACACAGGAGCCTTGGCTCCTGACGGGGCCTCCTTTGAACAGAGGGTTCCTGTGCTGTGGAATGCGGTTCCTGCTGACTGAGGAGAAATGGCATCTGGGCCCCTGGGCAGGGCGCCTCTTACCTGAGTGGGTGTGAGTGGGTGTGGCTGCCCCCACCACCCATCAGCTGCTTCCCTCCGCCTCCTCCCACTTGGACAGCCTCCGCTGCAGCCTCCACTCCCTCCCCCCTCCGAGGGCTCAGCTGCAAACCAAGATGCCTCAGCTCCTGAGTGCCAGACACTCTTAACCGGGGCCCCAATACCTGGGCACCAAAGATGCACAGACCACTTCTGATGCCCCAAGAGAGCAGGGAGGAGCAGGGAGCACGCGTCTTGGAGCCAGGCAGGCCCAGCATCCAACCTTCGCTCTGGCCTTTACTTCCTGAGTCACTTAAAGCAAGTTGTCCAACCTATCTGAACCTCAGTGTATTCCTCTGTAAAATGGGAATTCCTGCCCCATGTCCAAAGGAGGCGGGAGTCCTCTGTGAATTTTAAAGAGCTGTGGAAAAATAGGTTCCCACCGAATAGGACATTGGTATGCATCCTAGGAATACCAGGATAAGCTACGTGGGGATTCTGCCCTAAAGGACCTCCTGACTAGTGAGGTAGGTGAGAACCACGGAGAAATGTAGAAGAAAGAAAGAAGGCTACTTAGAGGGTCCAGGGGACGTGCCCAGGAAGTCAGTCCAACCAAATGCATCTGGGCGTGAGGGGAGGTGGCACTGGCCTGGCCTCGAACCTGAGGAGGGTGTGGACAAGCAGAGGGTCCGGGGCAGGGAAGAGCAGAGTAGAAACCTGAGGGTGCTGTAGCACAGAGGACGCCCTGGGAACAGTGGGAGGGGACAGAAGGGAAAACTCATTTGTAGAGTTTGGTGGGAGAAAGAGTCTTCTCACCTAGACACAGAGAAGTTGGCATGCCCGGATGCAGGGCACAGGGAAGGGCCACGAAGACCACGGTCTGCACAAGGTGCAAGGTGAAACCTCCAAGTGGGGTGGGTTCCCATGAGCAACTCCCTGTGTCTACACCATGAGCTCAGCTGGGGCAACCTTGCTCCCGCCACCTGGCATCTTGAATGACATGAAATGAATGCTAATGATGTCCCCGTGATAAATGCAAGAATGCTCAGTTTAGATGCTCTGGAATATCGAGGCACTTCCTCCTGATGGAAGGCAGATGCGAAAGAAGGAAAACATTATCAGACAGTATCTGGCGCAAGATTTCCAGCCAACCAGGGGCAACCTCTTGGAGACAACATGGCGGGGGTTAGGACTGTGAACTCTGCCATTCCACCTGAGTTTTGACTGCATGACCTTGGGCAACCCTCAGTTTTCTAGGCTCCAGCGACCTCTCCGGGAAGCTGTGAGGATGGACAGAGATGGTACCTGGGATGCGCCCTGTACCGGGATGGTACAGAGAAGTGCTTTCAAGTCTTGGTATAGAGGATTTTTTCAAGTCTTGCCATTTTGAATGCCTCTTCCCCAGGAACCTGGGAAACCCTCTGCTTCCCTGATTCTAGACGATACCACTGGTTATCTATACCCCTCCCATGTCTCTCAGTCCATTCCATTTGCACATCTATCTATCATTCTGTCAAGCATGGAATCTGGTACAGCAACATTCTCTCACAACCGGCAGCATCTTGAAGTATCTGGTGAAAGTTCTGCTGTTTCTATGAAGCGAATCCTGCTCAACAGCCACAGATTCCCTGAGAACCCAGGCTGTCAGGAGGGCCTGGCACTGCTCTGAGGCCTTAGCATCTCCACCTGCGCCTCAGGCTGCGGGACCCAGCTAGGGCCAGACACATCCCTTAGATCAGGGGTCCCCAGGCCCCGGGCCACAGACCAGTATCAGTCTGTGGCCTGTTAGGAACCGGGCCGCACAGCAGGAGGTGAGCGACAGGCAGGCGAGTGAAGCTTCATCTGTATTTACAGCCGCTCCCCATCACTCACATTACTGCCTGAGCTCCGCCTCCTGTCAGCATTATGGTGAGTTGTATAATTATTTCATTATATATTACAATAGTGAAGCTTCATCTGTATTTACAGCCGCTCCCCATCACTCACATTACTGCCTGAGCTCCGCCTCCTGTCAGCATTATGGTGAGTTGTATAATTATTTCATTATATATTACAATGTAATAATAACAGAAATAGTGCAAATAAATGTAATGTGCTTGAATCATCCCGAAACCATCCCCCAACGCCCCGTCCGTGGGAAAATTGTCTTCCATGAAACTGGTCCCTGTTGCCATAAAGGTTGGGGACCGCTGCCTTAGACCACGTTCAGCTGAGGATCGTAGATGGAAAGAGACTGCGGGGCTGGGTCTGTCCCCAAAGAAGGGGAGGGTGATTCCTAGGCCAGCTCTGCAGGATGGGAGCTGGGGGTTGGGAGAAATTGGAAATAACCTTTCTAGAATAGGGCTCAGTGCAGCCAGGGGCTCAGAGATCCTTCTAGGACTTCTCTGCATAGTCCTTCCAGGACTACCTTATTGTTCTGACTTGTTAGAAAAAGATTATCTAAAACTTCCTATTGCTATGGTTCTGGTAACGGCCTTCTGCTAAAAACCCTGTTGGTTGGAAAATGAACATCTGGGCATGGAATGTGACACCAGACCAAGTTTTTCTGCAAGATACAGGCGGGGGGGGCCTTTGGATTTGATGGAGGAGGTGGGAAGGGGATTGGCTGGCAGAATATCCAGGAGGAAAGAGAAAAGAGAAAGGGCTTAAAAGGGTGGGACGGTGAGGAAGCAGGAACTATGGAACCCAGACACATTGGAGAACAGTTTTCAAGCTGTTTTTTATGAAGTATGTGTCATAAAACCCTCCTTCCCCACGAAAACGTCAGTAAAATTTCCACCACGCTCACTAATGCTTTTGCTGTAAGTGAATGAAAAAGTTAATTTACATGGCCAAGAAGCACATGAAAAGATGTTCAACATCGCTAATTATTAGAGAAATGCAAATCAAAATTACAATGAGGTATCACCTCATACCAGTCAGAAAGGCCATCATCAAAAATATCTGTAAACAACAAATGCTGGAGAGGGTGTGGAGAAGAGGGAACCCTCCTGCACTGTTGGTGGGAATGTAAATTGGTACAGCCACTATGGAGAACAGTATGGAGGTTCCTTAAAAATCTAAAAATAGAGCTACCATCTAATCCTGCAATCCCACTCCTGGGCATATATCCAGAGAAAAACATGGTTCGAAAGGATACACACACCCCAACGTTCACTGCAGCACTGTTTACAATAACCAAGACATGGAAGCAACCTAAATGTTCACCGACAGATGAATGGATCAAGAAGATGTGGTACATATATACAATGGAATATTACTCAGCCATAAAAAAGAATGAAATAATGACATTTGTAGCAACATGGATGGACCTGGAGATTATCATACTAAGTGAAGTAAGTCAGACAGAGAAAGACAAATACTATATGATGTCGCTGATATGTGGAATCTAAAAAAAAAATGATACAAATGAACTTTTGTACAAAACAGAAACAGACTCACAGGCTTAGAGAATGAATTTATGGTTACCAGCGGGGAAGGGCAGTGTCAGGGGAGGGATAGTCAGGGAGTTTGGGATTGACATGTACACACTGCTATATCTAAAATGGATAACCGACAAGGACCTACTGTATAGCACAGGGAACTCGGCTCAGTATTCTGTAACAACCTAAATGGGAAAAGAATTTGAAAAAGAACAGACACATGTATATGTATAACTGATTCACTTTGCTTTACACCTTAAACTAACACAACATTGTGAATCAACTATATTCCGATATAAAATAAAAATTTTTAAGAAACAGGTAATTTGGGCTTCCCTGGTGGCGCAGTGGTTGAGAGCCTGCCTGCCGACGCAGGGGACGCGGGTTCGTGCCCCGGTCCGGGAAGATCCCACGTGCCGCGGAGCGGCTGGGCCCGTGAGCCATGGCCGCTGCGCCTGCGCGTCCGGAGCCTGTGCCCCGCAACGGGAGAGGCCGCAGCAGTGAGAGGCCCGCGTACCGCAAAAAAAAAAGAACAAACCGGTAATTTGCAGAGACAGGCAGATGTCAGGAAAACATCTTATTTCACCAGCGCCTTCATTTCCCCCAGAAAAAGTCCTTCTGGTCTTCCGCAGCCCACCTTCAGCTCATGACTAACACCTGCCCCGAAAAGATGCTTTTCCCACTTAAAAGAGAGTAGCAGAACTCAAGGTCAAACAAAGCTCGGCATCTTTAACGCTTCAGCTCAGGAAACGAAAGACCCACACCAGCATTGCGAAGCCAGGAAAATACACAAGCGGTGGAGAAGGTGGAGAAATTTTCCAAGCTCTCTTTGGTTTAAAAAGAAAAATAGAGAAAAACTCAATGTGAAAAATCACTTCTCTCTCTCCTCTCTAAATATGTTAAGTATGAGCCTCTTTCTGTGAGCAGACCAAGTTACACATGGATCTATTTTGATGTTTCCCAACCAACAAAGGGACTTTACATTTTAAAAGGACACTTAAAAATAAACATGTAGATATTTCCATTTTCACCTAGATATTTATTATGTTTTTTTGAAAAAAAAAAAAACAAAAACAAAAAACTCCAGGGTTCCAGTTGGGGCAAGACTCTGATCTGCCTAGACTAGCCGTGGTCAAGGGGTGAGGCAGAGAGGAAGAGAGAAGGGAGACAGGTGTAGCACCACGCCCAAGGTCCCTTGGGATGGGGGAATGGCCCAGAAGTCCAGGGTGTCCACAGACCCTGGAAACACAAGGGAACATGCACAACGTCTTCATCGATATCTCCCATCTATAAAACAGTAAAATAATATGACCTGTTCCCAGAATTTGTGGACACCCTGTAGATTCAGACCCCCCAAAGACAGACTGGTAGATTCCACATGCTTGAGACAAATTGGGCCCTTTTCTGTGGGCCGGACAAGCATAGACTGGCTGCACCTGGAGGGTGAGGCTGGCCATGCAGGGCTCTGGCCTTCACCCAGATCCAGGACATTACAAACGTCACAGGTGAAGCAATACTGATTGAGCTCCCACCCTGTCTGCGCTTGGGCTAGGTGCGGATGACACTAGGCATTGCTCTGCCTAGAAACGCCTACTCATTCTTCAAGACTCAGCACTGGTGCCACGTTCTCCTCAAAGCCTTCCCTGACACCGCCCACGGCAGCCCTAACACTAGGTCCAGTGTTAGATGCTCCTCCTCGGCGCCCGCCTGTATCACCAGGCGTACCACACGTACTAGGGTTGCCTCTGTGTGTCTGCTAGCTTTTTGAGGGTGGGGTCAATGGTTTAGTCTTCTCTATAACGCAGGAGCCCAGCACAGGGGCTGGCATTTAGAAGAAACTCAGGATACGATTAGTGAATGAATGAATGAATGAATGAGTGAATGAGTGAATGAATGTGTGAATGTCTGCCAACATAGTCCCATCCAACGCTCGAAGGAGGAGACAGACTAGAACGTCACCAACCCCTGCATACAGTGACAAACGCAAAGATGGATGGTGTGACAAGAACCCTAGGGGACACAGAAGGAGGAGCAATTCATTCTGCTTGGGGATGGGGGTGCTCAGAACACTTGACCTCGGCCTTGAGATACAAGCAGGATTTTATCAGGGGGCCACCTTGAAAAAAGACATTCCGGGCAGAGGGAAGAGCTTGAGCAAAAGGCATGGTGAATTGAGGGAATTTAGAGTAGTTTCACAAGACCGGAAAAAAAAAAAAAATTAATACACAGGTGGGATAAGGATCGCCAAACCCACTGAATGCCAGGCTCCCTCTCTCTGCAGTGAGGATTCAGAATATTTTTTGGTCCAAAAAACATAAACTTTGAAAACACAAATAGATCTCTATTTTGAAAAATAACAACACTTCATTACTATAAGAAGCACCCTTCCAACCACCCACCCCCCCAAGCTTTATTTTAAACCAATGCTTTAGAAACCTGAAGGAGTGTCTGATATGGTAAATTTCAGGCAACTTAGATCAAAGAGTGAATTACTCACGACTATGACTATCATAAGCCACACCCACTGAAATGTTGCTAAATGCGGAAAGGGCAAAGTTTTTGAACATGATTTTGCAAAACAGGCAGGCCGACTTGGAAGACTGCTTCTCGCTCCGGCGTACGCCCAGCATCCAGGGCTGCTTCTGCAAACACATGCTTGTCCCTTTGGGCCAGAGCAGGTGATGCTTAACAGGACTCGTGTGAATGACAATCAACGGGAAATGTTTGCAACAGGTTCTTTCTACCTGTGTCACCCTCGCGGTCACTCCGTTTCTAAATCCACCTTTCCTCCGGAGCAGCACCGTTTGTATGCAGAGCGGAGTGGGGAAGGCCAGGGAGGAGGAATTTGGCACTGCGGCCCTGGGAAGAGTCCTGCGGCCAGCAGCTGTGCCCAGAGGCCCTCTGAGAGGAGGGACAGCAAGCTGTAACTGGTGGTCAACCTGGGGACACCTGACCCTCACCACCAAGCTTTCCCAGCATGAAACCTCTTGACATCCAGAACTGCAGGTCTCTGTAAAGCGATCAAGAACCAGGGAGATCGGGGAGCCCAGAAAGTCCCGCCTGGGCTTTGGAGCCATCAGTGAGTGCATGGAGTGTTCAGAGTTGCATACGTTCTTTACCTCTACATGGGACCCCCGTTCAGAGAGGTCGGTCTTTCCCTACCCATCACCTGCTGCTTGGTTCCCAAAGTGGCGTGACTGGCCCAGGCCACGGCTGCCTCCTCTCAAAGATCCTGAGTCAACACCCATACACACATCCTGCCCCCCGACTTACCTCTCACCCACACTCCAGTACCCCCAGGAGACTAGTGGTATTGATTGTTTTGGAAATGCTGTGATCAGCTGAATCTGCCATTTCATTCATTGGTTGGCAACCTTGGATATTTCCAGAAAGGCATCCCCGTAAGCTTTCTGTCCTCTCCCATCCACTCCCCACCGCCCCCCCTCCCCAGCTGCCTCATGCTTTTTCTGAGCCTCTCCCCATGGTGCCTTCTGGAGCTCCATCTTGTAATTCACAACCTTACCTAAACCTCAGCACCTTCACAGACGTTCCTTCCACCTCCTGCCTGGACCAAGCATGTAAAGTTCTTTCCCAAGCACACAGAGTCCCCATCGGCAAAGGCCTCCAATTTCTCACACCTCCCAATTCCTCTGGGTTGGAAGAGGAGGTCACTGTCCTCTAGACTAGTGATTCGTCAAACCCAATGGTACATAATCCCCCCTGTACTGTAACTGCCTCTTGATTTACTTCCCTCTGGACATGAACTCCACGAGGGGCCAGTTCTGGGCCTCGCACATGGTTAGTATACACACACAAAAATGCATAAAACACTCATAAATGTTGAATGACTTAATAAACACAAGGCAGACATCATTGCCCCCATTCTACAGATGAGGAAAGTGAGCCTCAGAGAAGCTAACAGACAAGCCTAGTCACACAGTAGTAGGGAGCAAAACCATGGCTTGAACTAGGTCATCAGGATCCACCCCACCTTGCTACCTAGTAACATGACTCAGCCTACAGGGTCTTTTTTTTTTTAGGACCTTTTTTGGTGTGGACCATTTTTAAAGTCTTTACTGAATTTGTTACAATATTGCTTCTGTTTTATGTTTTGGTTTTTTGGCCACGAGGCATGTGGGATCTTAGCCCCCGGACCAGGGATCGAACCCGCACCCCCTGCATTGGAAGGCGAAGTCTTAACCACTGGACCACCAGGGAAGTCCCAGCCTATAGGGTCTTGATTAGACAATGAAGCTAAAAAAATTAAGATAATTTTGTTCCCAGTTAACAGAGCCTTCCAAAGAGTTCACAGATGGCAGAAAGAAACGGTAAGGAATCTCAGAGAAACCAAAGACATCCATCCATAAGGCAACTCCATGGGGCCCCTTCCCTGTCCACACTGCCCTTTAGGCAGGAGGGAGGGGACAGTGGTTGGTCCTGGTAGCTTCCAGGGCCCCCAAGACTGGCCTCAGCCATGGGCAGAATGGGGACGTCAGAAAAATCACAGTTCTAGAACCAGAAAGACACTTGAGGGAGGTCCCTAAGCAAGAGGAGGGGCTTCCCCCCTACAGTGTTGCTCCAACACTGTGACACTAACAAGACATAAAAACTGTGGAGGACAGGCGTCAGGATCATAGTTAGTTACGGGCTGGTGCGTCACGCTGATTGCAGTAATTACTGCAGGAAACTGAACTGTGACTTGTTGCCAACAGATGAATATGAAAGGACGAAATTACCAAATCTAGAGCAAATGACAAATAGAAATATTGAACAAAGAAAGTTTATGGGTGGATGTGAAAGTGACCAGCCATCAGGGCAAACCGGGAAACCTGGCCCACGTGGGATCGTAAGACAAACAGGCTTCTGTGCAGAGCTGTCCCAGATGCCCTCAGAACACTAAAACCAGGTCAGAAGTGGCCAGAACTCTGGAGCCTGGTTACCCACTGGAAGAGTGCACACACACACACACGCAAACACATACAACACATCCCTTCTGCTGTGCTGTGTCAGGATGCATTAATTCACAAGAGGCTCTTCATAAAAGATAACAGCCTGGAGATTCGTGAGAGGGGATTCCTGCACAACAGGACTTGAGGAAATTTCATAAAGGAAATGCTGGCCTGCCGGCCTTCCCGTACTCCCTACAAAAACCTAATACTCCTTGAGGTGTTTGGTCAACCTGCAGAAACCCCTGCATCTGCAGTGCAGCGCCCCAGAGCGGGCCTTCCACCTGGGTCTACCTGGGGAAAAGAGAGGAGCATTTCATGTGAACACAACCATGGTTTTCAAACTTTATTTGTGAGCGTGAGTGGCAAGGCCCAACTCTCATAACCTCTTCACAACATCCCAGTACTTACAGGTAAGAACAGAGGTGTCCCGGTTGAAATGGGATGGGAGCCAGCTGGCCACTCCTCTCCTCAAAACACCTGAGACATGTGTGTCAATCCTAGGGTTCCACGGAACAGCTGATCTAAAATGGGTCCCACCTGGCAGGGTGGTCTAGAAGAATGAAAAACATTGGCGGCTTCTGAAAGAAGCATCTCAGTGGGGCAGTGAAGGTAAAAGTGGGACAGCAGGAGGTCATGAGGGACTGGGTGATGTGGGATTGACGGTGGCAGATGCAGCCCTCTCATTCCCAAATGTATCAGCGTAAAAAGGGCAGCAGCTGGAGAAGGATGAGGAATCCCACGAGGGTGTTCAGACGTCAGGAGCCCACCTGATGAGAGGAGGTGGAGGGAGGGGCCCAGGTGGGAAGGACAAGTCCTTCTGAGACCGGAGGGGAGGACAGGGATATGGGCCATGACAGGGCTTTCAAGGTGGAAGTTTGAGGGCACTTGGGCAGATGGCTCAGGCATCCATCAGGGCAGGCCGAGCACTGGGAGAGCAGAGAAGAAGCCACGGGCTGTGCTTGAGAATCCCTCTGCGGGCATAAAGTGTGGGTTCCTCACAGCCATTCTCCACTTTAATTTCATAAACCACTTCCCGTGGACGGAGAAGGGCAGGCTGGGTCATTGCCCTCCATTAAAACAAGAATCAAGAACCAGACTGAAATTCCAGATGCTAGATTCCTACCCAATTCCCGGCTCACACAGGTTCAACTGGCACTGAAACATGGGTGCCATTTTTGAGTCTACCAAAGACCACTCCCACGGAGACCCACTCGTTGGTGTCACCTACTCCAAAGGCTTACTTGTAATTATGGCACCTGCAACCCAGGCTGGGGAAAGTGAGAGGAAGAAAACCATCACCTGTCATCTCAAAGTTTCTGTTACTTTTTTTAGCAGATCCAATTCTGCTACACCCTGCTTTGAGGAAACCCCGTGTGTGAAATTCGTCAATAAGCTAGGGAGAATATATGTACATTTTCAGGAAAATGTTTGCCTGTACAAAAAGGGGAGTCACATTACCAGTGATTAGCATAGGGTTCCTTTAAAGAGTAAGGTCCAGTGTTCAAGATATGTCTTTCAAATCAAGCTCAGTGACTGAATCATTCAAATTGTTCACAGCCTTATTTACTTTGGACAATTTGATACTTTGGGCCAGAACATTTATTTCCAGATTCTGGTACTCGGTGTTCTGAAGAAATCTTTGGGCAAACCAACGTGCTTTCTTTGCACGAAATCCTTTTTTAAAAACCTTCAGTAATGCCTTTCTCCTTTATGCCTCACATTCAAACATCTCAACTGGTCCCATCTATTTGGGATTCTCACGGAGATGGTATAGACCTCTGTTCAAACCTTTTAGAGACAGGGAAGAAGAGATGGGGACCATTTAGATTTACTGTAGAAACGCCCAACAGTCAACTGATAGTAAGTGAACTTTGCCAGCTTAGAGATTTAGAGATTCAGCTGAGTGGAGGGGATGGAGGGAGACCTCCACTATATCTTACTAAAATCTCTCCAAGTCTCAGGTACGTGTACAGAGCCTCCCTAATTCTCAGTGGCAAAGTGATGTTTCCCGTTATAATTTGTTTGGTTGTTTCAGTGGGATTTGTCTAGGGAGAGGGTTTTTTTTTTAACTTTTAATTTTAATTAATTGGAGTATAGTTGAGCAACAATGTTGCATTAATTTCAGTTGTACAACAAAGTGATTCAGTTATACGTATACATGTATCTGAAGTATTTTTTTCAAATTCTTTTCCCAGTTAGGTTGTTACAGAATATTGAGCAGCTGTTCCCTGTGCTGTACAGGAGGTCCTTGTTGGTTATCTATTTTAAATATAGCAGTGAGTACATGTCAACCCCAAACTCTAGGGAGAGTTTTTTAAAGTTCTTCTCAGATCACTGTCTTCAGGCTGAAAACTGTCAGGCTATACAATGGTCTCTTTATATTCAGTTTCCTTTCTCTTATTCCCCTCTCTCCAGCGATGGCCTTAGCGGGGCAGGGCCATATTCTCTGTCTCTCTCTCTCTCTCTCTCTCTCTCTCTCTCTCTCATCTCTCACTCAGCTACAGAGAACTGAGTTTATCATATGCTTCAGGTCATGGGAAAAACTCATCACTGGGGCCATGTCTTTCCATCCCCCTGTCTCCAGGTCAGACCTGGCCCACTACTACTGTGCATACGTAGTAACAGCCTGTCTAATGGATGAATGAACAGGTTGGAAACAGCACAGCTGTGTGGAAGAGTAGGGATGTGACAGCAGGAAGACCAAGCCCACCTTCAGTCGTGCTTCTTGCTGTGGGACTTTGGGCAAGGTACATAACCTCCAGATGGGCCTCAGTTTTCTCATCTACAAAATATTTTTCATCAAATTATTAAAAGGACTAAATGAGAATGTTATGCTAATCAGGAGGTGGAGACTCAAACCCATCCGGGAACAGGTAGGCAAGAAACAAGAAGGGAAACTGGGTGAGAGGCAATAAGGAGTGGTAGGGACTGTGGCCAATAGGAGAGCACCCTGGAGCCTGAAGGCCACACTTAAAGACATTCAAATTACAATAACAAAGCCCAAAGGTATTATTTCTGTTGGCCAGATTTTGCCTGGGAGTGTGACCTCCATCCCACACTCTGGCATACAGTATGTCTTTAGTAATACTAGCCAGAGGTAGAGGTTCTGTGACTTGAAGTCCCCATAATTCAGAAACCAAGAGACCACAGCTCAAGGTCAGGCCTTAGTCCTCTGCCAGTCTCACCCCGAGCAGGTAATGAGTTGGGACATAAAGCAGCAACTCAGTTTACACACACACACACACACACGCACACACACACACACACGCACACACACACGCACACACACACACACACCAGTGCTCACCGGGCCATAGCAGGAAGGCTGCGGAGATGCTGGGAGTAAATAGGCGCCCACAGAGATCGACCCAAGGAGACGACAAACACATCCCACCGGTAACTTGATGGCAGATGAATTTTGTAAATAACGCAAAATTTGTAGCATCTGAAGAAAATGTGTTATTAAGTAAAAAACAGAGTTCCCTCTTGGAAGGCGGGATCATATGTATACTTTTAATTCTCCTACCATGCATAATTCTCCTACCATGCATAAGCCAGCCTGAGCTCACAGAAGGTGCTTGGTTAACTGTAGAAGAATGAAAGTGATTGAAAAGTATTCCTGGGGAAAAGGAAAGACATGCAGACCGTGGAGGTCCGAAGTGATGACTTACACACTTGCAGGCAGGACAGTCTAAGAGGTGAGCCTCTGCCTTCCCCAGCAGCAGGGAGGAAGACCAGGTCACAGTCGTCTTTGCCTTTATCACAGATGTTTTAGTGGCCTGGACAATAGCAGGCTTGGATGCACCCTCAAGTGGCCTGCGGGGTCAGGAAGGGGGGAAATGAGGCAGGGCTTTGGAGGAGGAGGGTCTGCAGGCTCTGAAGTGCAGGGAGAGGCTTTAAGGTTGACCCTCAAAGCCAAAGGGTCAGCCGTGTGTCCTGCTGTTCCACCTTTGACCCGAGTGACACCTGTGGCTTGGCTCCAACGTGCAATGGCGGATGGAGACGTGGGTTCTCTTACTTTTGTTTCCTTCCCAGATGTTAATGAGAAGGCACGATGGCCTTGCTTACTTGTTTGAACCCTGGCCATTTATGCTGTGGCTTGGCTGGCTCTCAGCACTTGGAGTGGTTTAAACAGCGGGTCAGACAGAGGCCTTCCCAGCCCAGCCCTGTCCTGGAAATTCTTATTAACATTTCCAAGAATAAGAGAAGAAAATAATGCCTGCTTTGCTGAGGGTGGGAGAAAGGGCTCAGGCCTTGGAGTTAGGAATTTTACATTTTCATCCTGGTTCAGGTGTGTCCCCTTAGCATGTGTCATTAGGGACATCATTTAGCTCCCTGAGCCTCAGTTTCCTCATACGTAGATTGAAGGGAATGCCACCGTGAGTTAGTTGTGAGAGTCACTGAATGAGCTCACACACACACACAGAGCATGGTGACACCATCAGTACTCACACGGTACACAGCAGACACTCAGTGATGGCCTTCATCTGTAACTGGGGACACCAAGGCCTCTCAAACCCATACCACAGATTTGTCATGACAGCCCATAAAATAAACCACGTGAATGGTCTGGGATGCTCTTTTCTCCTATAGCTGATGGGGACAAACCCAAATGGAGGTCAAAGTACCCACTTCACTCAGACTCCCTGGTAACAGCTACTCGGAAAATGTTCCAGAACACTCCCTGTCCCAACCCAAGTGGATGAAAGCTGGGCCCACAGGTAGGACCAACCTCCTTCTCCCACAGGTCCAGGGAGGTCACTTTTTGAGCTGGAGAAAGCGGGGCTGATTCCATCTGCCCCACATGGTCCGCTTACCACACAGGAACTAGCCCCACCCCCAGCTCAAAGGGGTCAGAAGAATCAAAGATAAAAGACAGTGAGTCCTGGGCTTCCCTGGTGGCGCAGTGGTTGAGAATCCGCCTGCCGATGCAGGGTACACATGTTCGAGCCTTAGTCCGGGAAGATCCCACATGCCGCGGAGCGGCTGGGCCCGTGAGCCACAGCTACTGAGCCTGTGCGTCTGGAGCCCGTGCTCCGCAACAAGGGAGGCCGCAATAGTGAGAGGCCCGCGCACCGCGATGAAGAGTGGCCCCCGCTCGCCGCAACTAGAGAAAGCCCTCGCACAGAAACGAAGACCCAACACAGCCAAAAATAAATAAATAAATAAATAAAAATTAAAAAAAAAAAAAAAGACAGTGAGTCCTTCCTATGTAGTAATGGTCTTTCAAACTATTAATGAAGCATAAATCAGTGAAGTGAGACAGGATAAGAGGGCCTGCCGCCCTGCCAAGGAAAGCTGGCCAGGCTGCTGATGTCAGAACAGGATGGAGGGGGAGACTGGTGCAGAGACCTCACCCGCCCCCAACACAAACAGAAGCCAGCAGTTCCAGATGTAGTGGCTGGGGACATAGCCAGCTCCAAGTGCCCACAGGGAGAGGCTGCTGGCCTGGAGCAGAGGATGCTGGGGAATGTCCACTAGGGTCTTAGGAGGAGAGGCTGAGAGTAACACACAGAATTTTGAGGGCAGATGGCAGGGATGCCAGCTGAGTCAGACAGAGGTGCCTTGCCCGGCGGCAGTTTCAACCAGAAGCTTAAGAGATGGGAATCTGAGGCCCAAACAAGAAAAGGCCTCATGCCTGCAGAGGCCAAGAGTCGGTGAATGGGAGCAAGAGGAAAAAACACCAGCAGGAGGAGGTGGCTGAGCCAGAGTTGTGAACAGGGCTGTCCGGGATGCTAGACCAGAGTCAGCCAGAGGTAAAGCAAACATCCCTCATTTCCCTTCTCAAGCGCCTGGCAGACATCACGAATCAAACACCACACCCTCTCCCAGGGACCCCACCATCACAATCCTCCCTCGAGTGAATAGGCAAGACGAAACATCATTGCTACCCCAGGCCTAGAGGAAAGACCTCACAGGAGGGAGCGTTCCATGCTTTGGACATGCCAAGTCCATGGTCATGTCAGCCTCATCTGTGTTACGCCTACACTAGAGTCTTGGAGTCTGCACATTGGGAGTTAAATTTCAACTCTGCCACTCACAGCCGGCCCTTCCCGATCTGTGAGATCAGGGTACATCACGGGGGCACGTGAGAGTGCCCTGCTGTTCGTGCCCCTGGGATATGTTGAAAGAGGGTCAGTTGTCTCTTTTCTCGTATCCATCATTTCCCCTCTGGAGGCTCCCTCATCTGACCTCAGTCCAAATACAGAGCTCACGGAACATCCTTATCATCTCCCTCTCTTAATGATTATTAAGCCTGCTATGATCTACCCAGACACGGCTTAGCAGGGGCATCCCACAAGGGCCGAGATGGAAAAACTGAGACCCCTCACGTCTAGTCTCAGAACAGGAGACCCCAGGTGATGGCGTGGGTGTGTGCAGATTATAGAAAAGGGCACGGAAGAAGCATCCAGTGGGCTTTGACAGATAGGCATGGAATCTCCAGGGCCCATGGGAGGAAGGGGGCCTCTTGGAGAGTCAGCCTGGGACTGAGAATTCCTGCGGGGGCCACACAAGGAGGCCTCTGTTGTTGCCAGCAGGGTCCTGAGTCTCCTTCCCTATCCTGAGTAATCCTGGCCCTGGGATGCCAAGATTGGATTCCCCTGGCTCATGGCATCTTCTCCAAAGGCCCTCATATAGGTAGATGCTTTGCACCGGCCAATCCTCCCGGGAGTGCAAGCGTTGGCTGCCATCGATGGAATGACTTGTATTTAACTCGGCGGGAATTAACACATACAAACGTCTGGAAAACCCCACAGGCTGACGTTCCCCAGGGGCGTAAACACAGGCGTACTCTCGCTTCAGCAAGGAACTCAAACAAACTGCTTTCCCCAGTTCCCTTCCCAGGATCCTGCTGTCTCCCATTCAAATGTGCGCAAGAAAGGCTCGTGGTCTGTCGTCGTCGTTGTTGTTGCTTTTCATACGCAAGACTGTGGAGCCCCGGAGAGGGTAAGCAATTTTCCCGTGATCGCACCATCAGTTGGTAGCCCAGCCAAGACTGGGTTCTGGCCCCCTGACTCCCAGGAACCATGCTCTCTCTCTCGGTGTGACAATTTCCCAAACTTGGCTCTGGTTCCTGACCATCTGTTTGAAAAGCTGAAGAGTGAGGTGTCCTGTGAGGTGGCAGATGGAAGTCAGTCAAGGCACAGAAACCAAATGGCACCACACTGTGGGGAGGGACACTATCAAACTGGGAATGTCCTTACTTTATACCACAAACAACAAGTCAGGAAGAAAAAAACCAAACCGTTCATCAAGCAGCTGTGCTCCCTTCTGCAGAAACTGAGCCCCTCGTAATGGCCATCGTGGCTGAGCAGGTGACTGCTTTAAACGTGGTGCTGACTCTGCTAATGTTGGGCCAGAGCTTTCTGCTCTGGATTTGTCCACAATCTCTTCTGTCCCTCCTGTGGAAAACTGAGGATAGAGACAGGGGCTTTTGCAAACAATTGCCACGAGAACCGGTCAGCGGGAGCTTAAAGGGAGCTTGTGATACCCACGCCAAGGGGAACTTGGCCCCCGTTTCAGAGACCTGATGGCTGGCACAGGCTGGGTTTGGCTTGGAAAGGGACAGAGCTGTGCCTGCACACACGAGAAGACCGTCAAAACAGCATGAGGCCATTACAAACATCAGTCACCCTCACTTCCTGCAAGGGCTCGGAGGTGGAGGCCCCAAGGGGCGGGCAGCAAAGAGCCGCATATACTCAGCCAGGCACCACGCCTTGAGAGCCTGCGGGGAGCCAGGCCCCGGCTCGGCTTTGGGACTGAAGGGAAACACCTTTATCAAGGACCTCCTTGGAGCCGGGTAGCTGAGTATAAGGGGCATCAAGTTTTCAGCCGTGTCTGGGAGTATCTGTCAAAGCCCACTGGATGCTTCTTCAGGGGCTAACAAACCCACCAAATATCTGAGACAGGGAAGATTTGGATAAGTTGGTAGACTTTCGTTTAATTTCAACTTGAGGATGAAATACCATCCAATCACTGGACCAGAGTCTCAAGCTGCAACAACCAGGAGGAAAGGGAAACCAGCTATGTCACTCTTCTTGTGCCCAATAATAGACATCAGTCTTCCAACATGGTGGTCTCTAGAAAGTTCGAGAGCTATCGGGACCTCCTGACTTGTAGCCCTTCTAATCCCACCTGGGGACTTCCGGCAGAGGCCCCTTCAGGGGACCCCGGAGCTGTACCTCGAGTGAGTTCTCCGCCTCCTCTCAGCCCCAACTCTGTTCCATGACCCACGGCCATGTCAGAGGGAGCCCATGAGAGGAAATTCCATGGAAAGAAGGGAGACCCAAGGGATGTAAGTGTCCCTCTTCTCCCCACAAGCTCTCATCCTCACTCCCGCCCACTTCCCCATCTCACACTTTGATTAAGTGGCACCCCGGTCAACCTGTCTTCTTGGATAAAACCTGTTAACTTCATTTCTTATAGACCTCTTGAATCTGTCTCCCTATTTTGGGTCCCTGTTATTTTCACCTGGTTGGTGGAAAAAGCCTCCAAGTGGGGCTCCCTACCGTTATCGACCTTCTCCCATCCAACCCATGTGGCTGCCACAGCCGTCTTTCTAAAATGCAAATGTGCCCATGCCTTTCTCCTGCTCCAACTCTTTCCACGGCTCTCAGTTGCTTATGGGTCATAACTTGCTAGCATGACCCTTTATAAACTGGCCTCTGCTCCCCTTTCTGGTCACTCAAAGCACTAGTCAATGAAACCACTAGGAATAAAATAGAAACCAACCTTCCTGAATACAATAAGCCAGGGAAGAATATGGTCTTCCGTGCTCTGGCCACCTCCATCCTCACATCACAAAGTCAATGGCTGTTTCCCTGTGAGAGGATGCGCTCCAAGGGGCCAGGGGAATCGGTGAAGTTCATCTCTAAGTTCTGAGCAACTAGCACAGAGCCCAGGGCACAGCAGGCATCCAGTACATGTTGGCTGAACAGAACTCTGGAAATTGAACAGGTCCTTGCCGACAGCTGCCTTCTTGAAGGTTTCACAGCCTTATAATGAAGACCTAATCTAACTTTTCTTTTTTGGCCTCACCGTGTGGCTTGCAGGATCTTAGTTTCCTGACCAGGGATTGAACCTGGGCCATAGCAGTGAAGGCACCAAGTCCTAACCACGGGACCGCCAGGGAATTCCCTAATTTAACTATTTTGAAGCACCTCGTATATTCCAAACTCCATATCAGATACTTTCACATCATTAGCTTATTTGAACTTCACTGCAACCTTGTAAGCTAGGTAATAATAACAATAAAATGGTCATATCCAACATTCATTGAGCGTTACCAGTGCCAACTATTGTCCTAAGTGTTCCCATGTTTTAATTCATTTACCGTGTGCAACAACCCAATGGGTTAAGTACTACTGTAATCTCCACTCTATGGATGGGAAAACTGAGCTTGCAAAAGGGTGAGGGACTTGACCAAAGTTCCCTAGTTTTCAAGTCCCTGGGAATCAAATCCAGAGCCATCAGCTTCTACAGCCTATGCCTTTAGTGACAATTATCATCCCATTTTACAGATGAGGAAACCGAGACTCAGAAAGTTTAGGGAGTTGTTTATGGTCACATGGCTGGTAAGTGGCCTAGCCAGGCCTCCTGACTCCATATGCCTTGCCGAGATCCACCACCACTCCCTCTATCTGATGATCAGAACTGAGGTTTGAGTAGACTGAGAAAAGAACTTTGACCAGTTGAAAATCAGGTTCCTAAGATAAAAAGACCCCAGGAGAACATGAGCATCTATGAATACAAAGCATGCACTGTTCCACCAGCCCTTGGGAAATTTATACAAGCTAGAGGAAGGACTTGGGTCTGCATGAATATTTTTGGCAGTTGGGGAGACATGTGACTCATGGTATTTATAAGGAACAGGCTGCCCACTTTCCTCCAACTAGTCCGGGTAACAGCACTACCACGGAATGCCACTGCCCAAGAGAATTCCAGGTTCAATAAAAGAAAATCAATCAGGAAGAAGATACACATACACACATGCAGAAGAAAAGGTGGCATGTTTTTGCACAGCTCCAAAGATGTCTGGAAAGGTCCAGAGCAGGAGCTGAGACTTTAGGGGAGAATGAAGGATGAATAATGAGCAAGAGGGACTTCCCTGGCAGTCCAGTGGTTACGACTCCGTGCTTCTACTGCAGGGGACATGGGTTCAATCCCTGGTCGGGGAACTAAGATGCTGCAAGCTGCGTGGTGTGGCCAAAAAAAAAACAAAACAAAACAAAACAAAAATGAACAAGAGAAAGGCTTGATTAAGCTTCCCTCTCCCGCCGTCATCATGCTCTGCAGTTTGGGATGCCCTCAATCCAATCTCAGGCTACCTGCAGAAGCCCAGGGGTCCCAGACCTGCCTTTGAATCCTGACCCTGCTCTAATGTGACCGAGTTGACCAAGTCATTCAACTTGACTGAGCCTCAGTCTCCTCATCTGCAAAATAGGATAATCGAGACCTATACCTCAGGGGTTGTTGTGAGGCTCAGTGAATAATGTAAAAGAAGTGTCTTGCACAGGCCTAGTGCATAGTAAGCACTCAATAAATATTCATTTATTCTCCGCCCCTCCCTCTGTGTCAGAGGAGATACTTTTCTCTCCCCCATAAAATAATAAAATAGGCTGAAAAAATCTAGCCAATAATTCAATGCCCCAGTTTCTTGTCATGAATGCTATAGAGCAATAAGGAGGGAATGTACAGGGTGTGTTTCAATAGCCTTGGTGAATATAAATTTGAGGAGTCACACCAGGGCTCCCATTCCAGGTCACATCCTGTCATGAGCAAGACATAAACGGGTATGGCAAAGATCCCAGATGAAAAGCGATTTCTGAATTGCAGCCACTGGCCTCCTGAACAAAGCAATCATAGGCAAGTTGAATGCAGGCAAGACATCTGGGACCATCCTTAAGAGTGACCATCACTCCAGATGGTACCCAGCCTCGCCAGGAGTGGAATCAACTTCCTGGCTTACGAGGCTGCAGAGTTCAAATCCTGTGCTGCTCCGTGGCTTCCTGAGATCCGAACCATACAGTGACAGCCATGGCATCTACGCAAGGGGGGAAATGGGCGAGGACACTTTAAGGATTATATAATCCTCTGTTTTTAAAAATAGGAGTGCGTATTTTTGGAAAGAACTGGCTGGTTGAGTTGTAGAGTAGCCTTTCTGGATAGCCTGTGGAAACTCAGAAAATGGCTTTCTCTCTGGGTCTCTAAAAAGACGTGCCACCCAGTGTCACCAAAGAGGAATGAAGATGCCCACGTGGGGTTGAGCTATTAGAGAAAGGCATTTTAAATTGGGACCAGGCAGACATAGGATGATCCTTTATAAGCTCTGGACCGGCTCTGGAATTCACACTAAGGAGTGGAGTTTGGAAGCCATCCTCTGGTGAATCTCTGCAGGCAACAAGCTTCACCAGCCACTGTGAAGCCCTCAGAGGGATACAACTGACCCAGAATGATAAAGGCCTGGCGACTGCTCCCACTCCCCACTTTCTGTTCCCATGTTAGGCATGACTAATCAATCCCAGCTCTCCTTCTCTCTGAGCCCCTGACCCAGTCCTGTCACACAACTCTTCCAGAAGCCACCAGAACTCACTAAGAGGTGGCATGAGGTGACACTCCTTCACTCTCTCTGCAATAGCTAGTGAGCTGCATACTGGCTTCCATTTGGATCCCTGCTGTATGTATGGGCTGACCTGTGGACATAGCTGAGAAATTCTGACGTCAGGGAGATGCTCCCCCCAGCTTACAGGTCAGGGTTTCTGTTGTGATACAAGCACAGCAGGTTGAAGCACAGAAACATTCATATTTGTCTGGGGGTCAAATAAGAAGTACTTTCAAGTATAAAGCACTTTGCCAATTAACACCATCCACATAGTAAGATAGATAACCAACAAGGACCTACTGTATAGCACAGGGAACTCTACTCAGTATTCTGTGATAACCTACATGAGAAAAGAATCTAAAAAAGAATGAATATATATATAACTGAATCACTGCTGTACACCTGAAACTAACACAACATTGTAAATCAACTATACTCCAATAAAATTAAAAAATAAAAACAAAAACAAACAAACAAACAAAACCATCCACGAACACTCTGATTTGCCCCTCCTTGGGCCCAGGGTAAGTCTGGGCTTTCCTGCCCCCCACCCTGTGAAGTTAGTCATGTGAGTTCATTTGGCCAATCATATGTGAGCAGAAGTGACATACATCACACATGTGAAGTTTTAGGAAACAGTGTGTGGTCACCATCTTCCCTTCCCTCCGCCTGGTGGTTGTTGAAGCCCGTGTTGAGATAGAGCTTCTACCGGCTTGGGGCCCTGGGTGGCTGCGATGGGCAGTCAGTCCCTCCTTGCTGAAATTCATATACTCTACTCAGAGTATTTCCCAAGAGGTGAGGCATGTAAGCAAGTCATAGATCTCACTGAAAAATTAAACGTTATCTGAAAATTGACCCCGAAACACCAAAATTATTTCCAAGATGACCCAACACAACTGTTTAAGAATAAAGTCAGAATTTACCACCACAGGGACTTCCCAGGTGGCGCAGTGGTTAAGACTCCGCGCTCCCAATGCAGGGGGCCCGGGTTCGATCCTCGGTCAGGGAACTAGATCCCACATGCATGCCACAACTAAGAGTTTGCATGCTGCAACTAAGGAGCCCAAGAGCCACAACTAAGAAGCCCGTGAGCCGCAACTAAGGAGCCCGCCTGCCGCAACTAAGACCCGGCGCAACCAAATAAATAAATAAATATTAAAAACAATAATAGTAATAAACTCTGTCTTTAAAAAGAAGAATTTACCACCACAACCTCTTAAATTAAAAACCTCACTCATCTTTGCAACTGACACCCAAATCCTCCTATCCAGCCACACCTAACCCCTGAATGTTCCCATAATGCTCTCTGCCTCTGCTCACACGTTATTTATGGAAATCCTATTTTCCTGTAAGCAATATCCAATTCTTTAAACCAGTTTCCCTCCACTTCTTCTCTCTCAAATGGCAGATACTACACGCTCCTGGGCAGCCTGCCCCCTGGCCTTCCACATCCCCAGTTCCAAGCTACATATAATCATAATAATTACACTAGCTAATGCATCGTAATTTTAGTTCCTCCTCCTTTTACATGGCTTTCAATTTATGTCTCTGCATAAATAGGCTTATTGTAAACCCTTTACTGTCAGCCAGCTCCATTCTTTTCTGGAAGTAGGCAGAGTATATATTACCAACATTAAAATATAATCATAGATTTCTCCTTACTCTCTTCAATCATATAAATAATACGTGGTGAAGTCATGGGGAGAGGAGGCCATCTCTTTCACTTGCTTTGTAATTCCTCTCCTGGAGTCAGGGAGTGTGGCAGGTTCCGAATCACAAGTATTACTTGGTCACTCTTCTGTGCTTGGGGCTGGTCAGATACAGGACACGATATTCTCCCCCAGTTCACCCCGTCTCCTCTCCCAATGCCCTGTCCCAAGACCCATGCCCTCCCTTCCTCACACAAACAGAATGAGAAGAGTTTAAACCCGGCGGATGGGGCCAGGTTAGAGCACTGGAGCACGTCTCAGCGTTGGCTGCAGTGGAGGCTGTGAAGGAGTCCGGAAAGGACATTCTGAGATCTGGAGTGACCGGGGAAGGCATCCCAGAGGAGTTGCGGCTTGAACTGGGCTGGGAGGCCTGGCTTCTCTGTGGGGCGGTGGGAGGGCTGGCCCAGGTGAAGCAGAAACCAGATTAGGAGGAGGGAGGCAGTCACACCATCACGGTGGGCATGGACTTCAGCCTCCTCCAGGGAGCCTCTGGAGAAAGAGGCAGAAAGGGGTTCAAGGAAATATCCAAACAACTCTCCTGCCTCCCTGAAGACTTCTGTGGCTTCAGAGCTTTCCCCTCCCAGGAGAACGAACAGTGAGGGCTATCTGGCCTACCTTGCCTCACCACCATTGAAGGGTGATACGGAGAAGGGAAGCATTCAGGGTTAAGGGTTCCTGCTGAGATGGGAAAGTATGGCAGGATTCTTTCACTCTCTCTCTCCTGCCAGCTAGACCAGATCAATTCTTCAGGACGACCATATGCATACTTTGTACCAAAATCCATATGCAGCCATCACACTTTAAAAAAAAAAAAATAGCACTGACTTTTCACTGCAAAATAGCATTGCAAAAGACTTGCTTTACAGGGGACTTCCCTGGCAGTCCAGTGGTTAAGACTGAGATTCCACTGCAGGAGGCACGTGTTTGATCCCTGGTTAGGGAACTAAGATCCCACGTGTCACGTGGCCACCACCCAAAAAAAAAAAAAAAAAGAAAAGAAAAAGAATGGAATATAAATGGAAAAGACTTGCTTTAGCAAGTCACATCCTCTCTTAACTCACTTGAATTTTAAGCATAAATTTCAATCTGGAAGAATATTGGAAAGAGGGCACCGGTGATGGACTCATCCCAGGAAAAGTATTTATTCTTGCCTTTCCTTGGCCAAGGAAAGCTTCTATGCTGGAAAAAGCACCTCACTCTCCACTGAGCTGTATGGCAAAGATTATAAATAGAAATAAAGAAGTCATTCTGACATGTTTATCATTTCTCCTTTAACTCCTGGAGCTCCCAGAGCAGAAAAGATCTGGAATTTTTCCCCTCCTTTTGGAAAAAAAATCATATTTCTTGAGGTTTCTAAGTTATAGCTCACTAATAAAACATGGTCTTTTACTTTCAAAACAGGACAGACTCAGTTGCTTTAATTGAAGAATATATAACTCCTCATTTTTATAGCTAAGGAGAAAGAAGGAAGGAAGGAAGGAGGGAGGGAGGGAAGGAAGGAAGGAGGAAAGGAAGGAGGGAAGGAAGGAAGGAAGGAGGGAAGGAAGGAGGGAGGGAAGGAGGGAAGGAAGGAAGGAAGGAAGGAGGGAAGGAAGGAGGGAAGGAAGGAGGGAAGGAAGGAGGGAGGGAAGGAGGGAGGGAGGGAAGGAAGGAAGGAAGGAGGGAAGGAAGGAAAGAAGGAGGGAAGGAAGGAAGGAGGGAAGGGAGGGAGGAAGGAAGGAAGGAAGGAGGGGAGGAAGGGAGGGAGGGAGGCAGGAGGGAGGGAAGAGAAGGGAAAGAAGGCTCGTTGAGTCTCTCCTCCATTCCAGGCACTGTACTGTGCATTTTCCATGTACCTGATTTCATCCTCATCACCAAACTACCTGGAAAGTATTCGTGGCCTTATTTTCATGATCAAAGAATTTGAGGTACAATGTTTCCCCATGTTTCTTTCCCAAGGTTACGCAACTAGATAAGGGCAGAGCAAGAAGGAGGAGTAACCTCCTTGACATGTAGTCTAAATTCTAACGTCTGGTGTATTCATGAGTTCTTCAAGGCCAGGCTCAGACAGCAGCATTCTGGGTTGGCTTGAAGATGCTGTCTTTACCTGAACTCCCAGCTCAGGGATGAGGAGCAACCGAGTTGTCCAGGAGACGATGGCCTGCAGCAGAGCGAAGTGATCAGCTCTGTCCATCCCTTAGCTCCTCTGGCTATCCCCGCAGCCCTGGGAGATGGACCAGGCAGCCATATCATTCCCAGTTTACAAATGAAGAAACTGAGTTGCAGAGAGGCTGGGGCGGGGGTGTTGCCCACAGCCACGAAGTTAGTGAGTGGCAGAGGTTGGATAAGAACCCAGCTCTCTCAACATCTGCCCACTGTATTTTCATCAGTGCTACACATGAGCCTACGGGTGGTGGATTTTCCCTTCCATGGGGCAGGAGAGGGTAGACCAGATACCCCTGACCATTCTTCAGGGAGAGGAAAGCTCTGAAGCCACAGAAGTCTTGAGGGAGGCAGAAGAGTTATCTGGATATTTCCTTGAACCCCTTTCTGCCTCATTCTCCTAAACAAGTGAATTGCTACTATAATCTCATTGGAAAGACCCTCTCAGGGCTCAGGGAGAGGAGTAGGGGAACTGTCCACTTGCACTGACCACCTGCCAGTTATCAAAGGAAGGGTATAAAGCAGACCTCACCACTCACCCTACCTCTCAGGTAGGTTATCACCTATGGCCCTTGGTTCAGACCCATGAGTGTGCATATGGGGAGAAGGAAACAGAAAATCAGTGCCATTGTCTTTGCCTATCCCCCACCCACAGCCTAGAATTCTTCCACCAGAGTTGCCTTTTTTCCGCCATGCAAATGACTGTCATTCTCTTAAAAACCTCTGTACAATGTCTGAGCAAGATCATGCACCGAACATCTACCCTGAGAATCCACAGGACTGAGGGCCCTGGAGGCTGAATGCACGCAACGAGTAGAACACAGACACGTACTATAAGCACCCAAAAGAAGGGGCTGACAATCAGAGATTGTACCTGCTAAGGAGGCTGGGCCAAACCAAAAGCAGGATACAGAAATCTGGTCCCTTAGGGCAGGAGCCCCCCTGCAGAGAGAAGTTTCCCTGGTGGAGGCTGCCCCCGCACCATGCCTCCCATTCCATGCAGCCTGTGAGTCACTGGACACACCCCATACCCAATGAGAGGTGCGGGCAAAGCACAGCTCACTGCTATTCAGGCCTAGATAAACCTCCCATTGTTAAAAATGAGTGAAAAACAAGACAAATTTAAAAGGATCCTATGAAAAAACTCTGCCAACATAAAAGAAGATGAATATCTCACCAGAGGCCAGACACAAGGATAAGCTTAACAACGCATCTAATTCACAACCTCAACAAATTTTAAGAACACACGGGGGTCTTCCCTGGTGGCGCAGTGGTTAAGAATCCACCTGCCAATGCAGGGGACATGGGTTCGAGCCCTGGTCCGGGAAGATCCCACATGGTGCTGAGCAACTAAGCCCGTGCGCCACAACTACTGAGCCTGTGCTCTAGAGCCCGCGAGCCACAACTACTGAGCCCGTGTGCCACAACTACTGAGCCCGCATGCTGCAACTACTGAAGCTCGTGCGCCTAGAGCCCGTGCTCTGCAACAAGAGAAGCTATGCCAGTGCAGGGGACATGGGTTCGAGCCCTGGTCCGGGAAGATCCCACATGGTGCTGAGCAACTAAGCCCGTGCGCCACAACTACTGAGCCTGTGCTCTAGAGCCCGCGAGCCACAACTACTGAGCCCGTGTGCCACAACTACTGAGCCCGCATGCTGCAACTACTGAAGCTCGTGCGCCTAGAGCCCGTGCTCTGCAACAAGAGAAGCTACCACAATGAGAAACCTGCGTACTACAACGAAGACCCAACACAGCCAAAAAAAAAAAGGAACGCATGGGCTTCATGAAACCAAAAACCCAAGGTAAGGTGATAAGGCGAGCAAAAGCAAGGCAGCTACTGAAAACAGAGGTAAAAGGGGGACCCTGTAAGGTTATAAGGAAACTGAAAATGCAATGGTAGAATTTAAATCTGCATTGGGAGGGGAAAAATCATAGAATTAACACTGGAAAAAATAATGATTTGGAGGAAGTATTAGATGGCGCTCTCAGAACCATGCATTTCTCCAGGTCTGTGCCTTTTGGGTTTTTTGGGGTTTTTTTTTTTTTTTTGGTCACGTGGCATGCGGAATCTTCCCTGACCAGGGATCGAACCCACGGCCCCTGAAGTGGAAGCGCTGAGTCTTAACCACTGGACCGCCAGGGAAGTCGCTCCAGGTCTGTGCCTTTGCCATGCTGTTCCCTCAGGCTCAGGTACCCTTCCCATCTTCACAAGCCCAAAGCTGATCCTTTGAGGTCCAACCAAAGGGCCTCAGTGGGTGAGGACATCTTCTAAGGCACCCGTATGTTCTGCCTTGAGGTAAGAGGTGGTGACCTTGAGCAGGTTTTGAAGGACGAACAAGAGATTGTCAGGGACATATGGAACTTGAAGAGGACCTTTAAAGACAAAGGACTTAGGGAGGGTGGGAGGGAGGGGATATGGGGATATATGTATACGTATAGCTGATTCACTCTGTTATACAGCAGAAACTAACACAACACTGTAAAGCAATTATACTCCAATAAAGATGTTAATAAATAAATAAAGGCAAAGGACTAAATGACCAGAGATTATGTTGAGGGCCAGCGTGCTGCCCTGGCTGGAGCCTAGAGGGAACTGCGGGAAGCAGGCAGAGTTGGCGACGGTGGCCAAGCCCTGAGCTGCTCTGACCGCCATGCCGGAGACAGTGGGCTTTACGGTGCTAGGGACGAGAGGCAGAGTCTCAGCTCTGATCAGTAAACCTTTCCTGCTGCCAGGTAAGAAGCCAGGTCCTAGCGATACTCCAGCAAATGAAACACACCCTCCCCTCCTTGAGAAGCCAGGAGACTAGTGGGGTTTAAGTGACAGAGAAAACGATCAGATTGGCCTTTGAGAAAGATATTTGTAATTCATATTTGTAAGATAGCAAAATTGTTCTGAAACGCAGACTTCAGAGTGCTGGCTTTGAAATCACCTGCCCAAGTTCAAATCCAGATGGGGGCCCCTTGCTGTCTGACCTTGGGCAAGTTACTTCACCTTTCTGGTGCCTCTGGTGCCTACTCTTAAAACAGTACACTGCTCCTATCACAAATGATGTTATAGTGGCTAACGCTTACAGAACACTCGCGACGTGCCAGCCGCTGTCCTAAGAACATCTGCGTTCACCCATTCAGTCGGGACGACCACCTTCTGAAGGAAGTGCTGAATGGCTCCCACTTTATTAACCCCTCTGGAACTAGAAGTGACCTGCTTCTGGCCACAGAAGGGTCAAGTAACTTGCTCAAAGTCAAGTGGCAATAGGTAGCATCGGCTCTCATGTTTATTCTTCACAGGCCACCTTTATTTCCAAGAGACAAAAGCATTCATAAAATTACAATACATCATGCGCTGTAAAGGGAAAAACACGGAGGAATGTAAAACAGCGAATTTCTTTTCAAGCCCGTCCTCCTCGGTTTCAGCTTGGCTCTGGTGTAAGCTTCTCTGGGCTCAACTCTGTCTTGTATGAGCTGTCTTGGGCCTCTGCCCCATCCCTTCTCACAACAGGGCATGTTAACCTTTCAAGATAAAGTGCACGTGATTATCCCCTGGCCTAAGCTAAGTGTTTGTTAACTGCACGATTCATTTCAGTGTTTTCTCAGCCTAATAAATTAGACCCAGCAATTTGCTATCCGGCTGCATTAAACAAAACTTGACCTAATGTCTTTTATGAGTACGGTTTACCGTAAAGCTGATTAGTCTGATAAGGGAGCCAAGTCCGCCTGTGGAAAAATATGAGAATTCTCAAAACACAACTTGAAAATATCAAATGTCCCTAGAAATAACTACAATAACTGAGGACAAAAGCAAGCCCCCTCCCCTGAGTATTTTTCCTATGCTCTGGGCTTTGCACTTCACGTGCCTTACCCCGCATAATCCTCATAACAAGCCCACAAGCAGGCATCACCAGGTTCACTATACAGGTGAGAAAACGGAGGTTCAGTAAGGAAAGGTAACTCACCCGTGGCCATGCACCTGACTAGTGGCAGAGCTACGATTTGAATCTGAGTCTCTAACTGTCTACAAAAGTAATGTTCTTTTATGCCAGCTTGGAATACTAGCACGGGGGTGGCAAGAGGAAAAAAATGACCTTGAAACCTTGAATCAAAATTAGCCTCAGATGGACCTGAAGAGAAAAGCATCTAAGTGGTTCCCAGAACTGGCCACCCATGTAATCCTAACACTGCTGCACAACATACACTCGTAAGGGGTTTGCCAAAGTGGGCCACAAACGACCTGTGTTAAAACAGAGGATGTGGAATCAAAGTGAAAGCCATGCCGACTGTGAGCCCTCAAGCACGGTGACATGAGTTCTCTGGCACTCAAAGCAGCTGGACAAATTACGCCAGAGAGATCAAGGTGTCTGTGGGCCGTGTTTAAATCGGGCTCCCAGAGAGTGTGATACAAGATGAGACACTCTTCACTGTCGGTTGAGCAAGGTTGCCTCTGGCATGACTCCAGTGTTCATGTCGGTACTACACTCGACCATGTCCAGGAGAGAGTAGAGCAAATGCCACTGATCTAGCCCTCCAGGGCTGTGCTCTTGGATTCCCGCAGGATATCAATCACACTGGGCGAAACAACACACTCAGAAGGAATTACAGCACTTGCATTCTCCATGACATGGGGAAGCAGGCAACAGGCTCTCACTCAGGGTGAGACAACTCATCCTCCAAAGGCCAACTCATATGTCTTCTCCTTGCCTGAGTTCCCCAGACTTGATTAGTTCCTACCTGCTTTGGGCTTCTAAACCACCTAACATATTCTTTTATTAAAGGATTTTTCATGTTGAATTGGAATATCTGTTTACTTTTCTGTCTCCCTTCCCCACTAGAGTATATAAGCCGGTTAAAGGAAGAGATTTTAATCCTAGTATCCTGGTGCCCACTGCAGGGCCTAGCATGTAATTAGTGTTAAAACAGCTCTAACAAATCGATAACAAAGATGATGTCTGGGTGACGGGTAGGCTGATGGATAGATAGGTGAATGGGTAGATGGGGGGTTGAGTAGGCAGACGGATGGGGGAAGTATAATTAAATAGACTGTTGGAGAGGTGGCCAGATGGACGGAAGGCCAGACGGATGGGTGGGTGTACGGGTGGATGGACGGATGGATGGGTGGATGGACGGACGGACTGGTGAGTGATTTGGTAGATGGAGAGACTAGTGGATGGGTAGATGAATGGGCAAGGAAAGTAGGTGGATGAACAAGGAACAGACAAGTTCCCAAGAAGCCAAGTCACTGAACCATTTTAAGAACAAGTTCAAAGAGCACACACGAGTCAAAAAAATGGTAAACTGCTTTTCAGGAGAGTCCAAAACGAATCTTACCCAAAACAAAAGGTAAAACAGTTGTAAGCTATATTTGTAAGACTCCTTTTGCATTATAAGACACTAAGGGTGGTCTCAGCAAAGTCACCATGCTGTACTTCCATATCACTATTAAGAAAGAACTCAATTTATCAACTGTGGTAGGCAGGATTCTACGATTCCCCCACCAAGATTCCCAGCACCTGCTCGCGGTTATTTAGTCAAACACTAACATATGTGCTGCTGTGAAAGGATTTTGCAGATGAGATTAAGGTCCCAGATCAGTTGATCACTTCTTTAAAGCTGCCCTGAACACATCCACCCCACAATCCAAACCTCTCACAAAAACTCGTGGTACTTTGCGTTTCTGATGGTCACTTAGTGATCATCAAGTCACTTCCATGGGCTATTTCTTGTGTCGTAAACTGAGGCTCTTCTATTTTAAACAAACGCACCAGAACTTAGACATCGGGATGGTCATTATCTCACCCCACACACCCTCTGAAGGGACTGAGGACTTATGCTAACAGCACTCTTCCGGGAGTGGCCTTTGAAGGCTGCAGCACATTCTCGACACTTCTTTTTTTTTTTTTTTTTTTTTTTCTGTACACCGGCCTCTCACTGTCGTGGCCTCTCCCCTTGCGGGGCACAGG
>NC_041224.1:39506621-39548185 GCF_002837175.3 Physeter macrocephalus | reverse complement strand
CTCTCACTGTCGTGGCCTCTCCCGTTGCGGAGCACAGGCTCCGGACGCGCAGGCTCAGCGGCCATGGCTCACGGGCCCAGCCGCTCCGCGGCATGTGGGGTCTTCCCGGACCGGGGCACGAACCTGTGTCCCCTGTATCGGCAGGCGGACTCTCAACCACTGCGCCACCAGGGAAGCCCTCGACACTTCTTAAAGGCGGCAAATTTTTACTCTTTTTAGGATTCAATTCCTGGAAATGGCCAGACATCATTTGAAAAGAGAAGTGGAAAGTAAATATGATCAAACAGTACACTATTGTGCAAAATGAGTGCCATAACTCTACAGCTTAGATGTGAATTCTCTTCCGGGGCTTATAGTCTAGTTTAGAGAGCAGTTCCAAAGAGCTTCAAACTCTCCCAAGCCGCTGTCTAAGGGAGCAGATGTACTTAATTTTACCACTGTCCTTTCTCATATCCCCTATGCTAGGTATATGAAAAAGCTGGAGCTCCATAAAATACGTAGTGAATAAATGATCAAGTGGGTAAATTCATGCTATTTGCTCTTTCCTGGTTCCTGGGAGAAAACTCTTCTCTCGGACCATCCTTCACTGTTGGGGAGATCTCTTTACCCGCTATGAGCACCACGGGCTTGTCTCCAGAAGAATATTTTTCAAAATTGGGGTTCAGAGACCCCTATGGACATCGTCTCGGGGGCTCTACAACGTAAGTATATTCAGGATCATCCAGATGAGTACCTTATAATGAAGTGCTGCCCACAATCTCAGCGCCAACATTTGCATTACCTGGGATCAAGTCATGACCAACCTGATGTCTAGATGCCCTCTAAGAAGTTTTCACAGTAATTAGAATAAGTGGTAGGAGAAGTGAGTCATCACACCACATGCTGGTACGGGCATGCCAATCTCCCCCAAATTGTAGGATCTTGGGAAGGTTGCTAGCAGGTGCACTACTTGGACCTTGACTTTGCCCAGGCCAACATTCGATTGTTCGCTAGCAGTCAGTAAAGACACCATGAAGAACATCCATTAACCAGTATTTGACATTTTTTTCCATGTTAGATATTGATTTCCTTTTACAGAAGCCGGCTTAATGAAATAATGGCTTTGTGGCTCCAAATGAGTTCAGTGTTACCACACTGTGGGGGGACAGGGGATGACACAAGGTAACTCCAACAATGGTCCTTTATACACAAAACCAAATAAATCAAGACACTAACAAGTGAAATATGAGACGTTAGCGATAAAGCTTTTTTCCTATGAAGCCCAGCATCAGAAACCGAGAGGCAGCATATCGAGTTAATGTTGACAATCTGAATTTCATTCATGTTAGAGTTTTGTTTGCATATCATTTGTAAATTTGTTCTAGATTTATAGCTGTATAAGAACTCTAAGCTGAAGGAATTTATACCTGGTGTTACGTTTGTACATATTTAAATAACAAAATAATAAAGGTGATTTAAGTCAACACTGGACATCCTTGAGAATGCTTTTCCTGAAAAGGGGTCTGTGTCTTATTCAAGGAAGAGCAACACTGCCCTGGACTTACCAACCACACCGTAACCAACACAGAGCAGGCGGGCTCGGGGCTGGCAGAGGCGCCCTTTAAACACTTACCTTGGTGCTGGGCAAGGACGCCAGCATGGGGCGAGCCTGGCTCATGAGGCCATCTAAACCCGAAAAGAAGGGCTTCTTGTTTGCATGTCTGCTTTGTAAATATTGTCCTGGGCTGGGCAGGAAGAGGCAGATTTTCAAAACACCCATAATCATCATCTTCTGTATATTCCTTTGCTCTGGACCTGACTCATACAGAATGCAAACAGCCTTTAGCAGCTTTGTCAGGATGAAGATGACCGGTTTTTCCTGGGGTGATAGGATCTCTCCGCTGATTTTATCAGCGCGCCAAGCTTGCTCTTTGGGCTCTTGAGGTATCAGTCTTCCTCTCCTGCTTTCATACAGTTGTGCGAGCTGGGGCGGGATGGGTACCGACACAGCAATTGGGGTTTTCGTACTAGCTGAACGCCTGCAGGGACAAACGTACACTCGCAGGGCAGCAATGATGGCTCAGCCATGTGACTTGCTCCCGGCATTGGCTCTCCAAGAAACTCAGGCCTGGGCCACCTCCCACGCTAGAGAGGAACGAAAACGTTTCCCAACAACGACAAAAGCAACATCAAAAATCTTTCTACCCGGCCCTTCTGCTTGCTCCATGGTTTAGGTACTAGGACAAGAAATCTGTCTCAGCTTGTTCTCACCAGAGGGAAGATCTTGGTTTTTATCCCAAAAGGAAGAACCGTTTGCTCTCACGTCAGAGACCTTTCCAGAAGTTTTGAAATGTTCACCTGATGTGAAGAAATCCCAGTCATCCATTAGGAAAGACACAGATGCTTCAAAAGTCTGATCCTGCATGAAAATCTGCCCTCGGATGTCTGGAGAAGCTGGGGAAAGGGGCTGGCATCCTCCTCCAGGTCTCTTAGGGTCCTGGAGAAAATCCCACTCAATCTTCTAGCCTACAGGTGGGGAAACTGAGGCTCAGAAGCATCAACCTGTCTCAGGCCACACAGCCACTTGGTGTGGAAGCCGAAAATGAAACTTGGGGTTCCTACTCCTTATCCCAGAACTCTCGCCATCAAACGACCGTTACGCTCGCAACGCTGTCTCACACGCTCTCTGGCGGCGCGGCAACACCATTTACAAACAGAGCCTCCCAAAAGCACCATTATCTTCAGCAAGACGCAAGTCACAGAGATCAGAGTAATTCAGAGCTGAAAAGAGATCTTGGGGTCCAACGGATTCATTTGCCAGATGGGATCTGTGAGGGCCAAAGGTAGGCACTTCCCCACAACAGAAAATGAGCGAGAAGCAAAGAAGAGACCTGAGCTCAAACAGCAGGCCTCCCCATCCACCCAGCACTGCACTTGCATACAGATTCGCTGTGTGTCTTTGGGCCAGTTGCTTAACTTCTCTAGGCCCCTTTTATCTCATCTAGGTAGTCTGCATAGCACAGACCCAACCTCGTGGAGCTGCTGGGAGACCTAAATGAGGCAAGAAATGCAAATATTGATCATAGTGCCTGGAAGATAGTAGGTATTCAAAAAACCATAACCATCATTATCACCACCTTCATTGCCTCGCTTCCCAGCCCAGGGAATTTTCCATTACTGTATTTGCTTCTTGCAAGATTCTTCCTGGTTTTGCTTTTGTTTTTTTTTACGTAAAATCCTAAAATTACACCTTCTTGGTTGCACATTTCCTAATCCAATTTGACCTAAAAGTTTGGGTCAAAATTGAACTGAAGGGACTTCCCTGGTGGCGCAGTGGTTAAGAATCCGCCTGCCAATGCAGGGGACACGGGTTCGAGCCCTGGTCCGGGAAGATCCCACGTGCCGCGGAGCAACTAAGCCTGTGCGCCACAACTACTGAGCCTGCGTTCTAGAGCCCGTGAGCCACAATTACTGAGCCCGAGTGCCACAACTACTGAAGCCCACGTGCCTACAGACTGTGCTCCGCAGCAAGAGAAGCCCGCGCACCACAACGAAGAGTAGCCCCCGCTCACCGCAACTAGAGAAAGCCCGCACGCGGCAACGAACACCCAACGCAGCCAAAAATAAATAAACAAATTTATTTTTAAAAAATTGACCTGAATACTGTGCATACATCTGTGAGGAGGATGCCGCTCCTGCCTGGTCATTTGACAGCTGTGTGAAGTCATCCACCCCTGCACTGGGCAAGGAAGGTATGTGAGGAAACACAGAATGAGCTCTCAGGGCAGGGGCAGTTCATGATGGGGCTCAGGAATCACCCTCTTCTTAGGGCTCTGGGAAACATCAGTGGAGAACAATGGCCTTGAGAAGCCATTCTGCGTGGTAAGTCTGTACCCAGTGCCAGTGCAAAGGGTTTTCTCCTTCCTGCCAGGACCACATAGGCCTCAGAGGCGACCGGAATGTTGGCTCTCGTGGGTTGGAAGGCTGGGGAAACTCAACAGAATTTCGTAATGGAGAAGATACAACCCCTTACCCACAAGGTATCGTTCAAGATAAAATCAAGGTGGGAGGGATGGAAACACTCTACTCCAGTCTCCATGATCCTAATCTGTGACCCTGGAATGACCCTTTCTTACTATTTATAGGTTTAGGATTTAAAGGTCTGTTAAAATAGTAACCAACTGAAAGCCACAATTATTCTCGGGAGAAAAACCTTTACTTGATAGCAGTGAGCTTGGGTCCAGTGAGGAAACATCCAGAGGGGAAACAGACAGGACTGGGCCATCTCATGGGCATCTGTGTGAGTTTCTGGAAGAGGCAACGCCTCTGGGCTGATGCAGCCCCAAGAGTACACAGTCCGGCAAGTTGGGAGCACCTCTGTGCCAAGAGAAACGTACCCCTTCCTCGAAGCAGACACGGCCCCCCTACCAGGGCACCCAGCTTCGTGAGCAGAGTGGTGGAGAATTTCAGCTCTCATTTCCCCCCTGTTCCAGCACCTTCGTGCAGTTCACACATCCCAGCAGCTCTGACGGAAGATCCCAGTTCAACCTCACCATTCCTTTACAAAAGCAGGGGTGGATCCATCACTGTACAAATAAGAAAACTCGGGCCTGGAAAAGTGAAGCTGGTGGTACAAGTTCACACGGCAAGCCAGGGACAGAATCTTGAACCCAGGACCTCTGACCTCAAAGCCATCGCTCTCCTGATCACATCACAAGATGGAAGTGTCAACATGCCAGAAACCTTCCAGGACACGTACCCAACCAGTAGATTTATTTCAGTCATTCAAAGATGTGGTAAAAAGCAGCAGGAACTGACCCAGAATTGCAGCAAAGTGATGTCACCACTCTGGCCAGCCCACACCCCACGGTCATTATTTTAAAAGCGATGAGACCATCCATGAAAGCTGATGCTGGAGCCATGCCCCTGTCAACATCCGGGTGTGTGGGTAGGACCTGGAGGAGGTCCTCTGGGGGCTGCATTGCTGACAGGGTGGGTAAGGGCTGGAACCTCAGCTGGCAGAACCTGCCTACCCACGCCCGGCTAAAGGCAAGGGCATCAGGAAGGGTGAACAGGGCTTCCTTCGGGCTCTGGGACCTGCCCTGCAGCAGCTGATGGCTTAAGCCAGCCTTCGGGAAATGCAGCCAAGATCCTGTGTTGCATGGTCCCCTTCCCACCACAGGGTCCCCTACCTCCTGGGTACTCCCACTCCCAGGTGCTGGCCTGTTCTTGTTACTGTACTTGGAGGATGGATGGATGGCCATCACATCCCCAAAAGATTAACTGATGACCCAGGTGCCAGCTGAGATGAATGCAAGTCCCAGGACATGTTTGCACAATTAAGGCTCAGAGAGAAATCGTGCGAGGCGTCACCATATAAGTACATCCGAGTGCGATACTACTATGGAGGAAGCAATTCTATCCAAGGCAAGTGTCGTGGATTGATTACAAATATGGCCCCATTCCCCCCACCCTTTGCTCTTCTCCCTAGATCCGTGTCCTTTGCAATATGGGTTTGTAGCTTCTCCCATCACAAGGTAGAATCAAAATCTTCTCCCCTTGAACATGAGCTGGCCTTGCTTCAGAATGAAGCAGAAGTGATGGTATGCCATTGAGTTCTGAGATCCAGGCATGCTTTCCCTCTGTCTCTCAGAGCCGGATCAGTCACCTTAGAACACACCCAGGCTAGCCTGCTGGATGATAAGAGATACGTGGTCCAGTGCCCCTTATTCCCTCAGAAGAAAGTCAGCCAACGCCATGCATATGGGCAAGGACATCCTAGACCAGCCAGCCTCCAGCCGTTCTGCCAGCTGAATCGAGACACAGAGGAGCCAGCTGGCTGGTAGGTGCAGTCTGGCCGCGGAAGGTCCTGTGCACCAGGCTGAGCTGTTTCCCCATTGGCCCCCAAACCTTTAGACCAACAGCTCCACCTTCTAACAGGTTTTTGGAAAGTTAAAAGGAGAGGTAAACTCAATGTCTTTGCCCCTACACATCTTTTCAATAGGGTCAGAAACAGTAGGAACCTTAATTACTTTGCAAATCTTTTTAGAATATGAATCTCTTCTCTAACTTGGATATAAAGTAAGTTTTTTGAAAATATGGTTTGCAAAGACACCCCAAGAGTGTGACTATCACATGTATTCGATGAAAAATAAAGCCTTGGATGAGGAAGAAGTCCAGAAGTACGATGACATTACAGTCAAGGTTTTCCCAGGACTTCAATAAAGAGAAAGACCAGCAGTTTAAAAGGAGTTGCCACCACCAATGTTAACTAGTCCAGCTGTGGGAAGACATGGAAAAGCCAGCCACATTCAATTATTAGTCATTCATTCATTCATTCATTCATTCTATAGAGGTAGCAGGCAGTGACTCTGTCACAACCTACAGTAGGCCCCGAGGCTCTATAAATAAGTAAGAGGTGAGCCCCCAGGTAGAGGGGGAAAACGGACATCCAACCATATAACTCACGGTGTCTGTCAGAACAGAGATATTCTGGGCACCCAGAGGATGGTGAGGGGATTTCAGCTGCCTCTTCAACATAGGCTAGGAACAAATTTCCTTACACTATTTGTGCATAAAACTTTCTATTTTGTGGAAGAGACTGCACCCAGGATGCTGGCATCCCTCTGGCCCAGGGCTTCTGTAGTCTGGGTAAGCATGGGCACCCCAGTGAGTGGTCTCTCTCAGGCTTTGACTCCCTGGGACACAGAGATGACCACCCAACCCAAGGAGGAATTATCCAGCTCCTCTCCCCAGGCAGCGCTGCCCAGGGACTGCCCAGATGTAGAGCTTGCACGCCGGCTAGCAGCCCAGTGTGCCACCAGACTGATCCTCATGTGGCTAAATTCTTAGAGCAGAACAGCCGGCAGAGCTGGCCGTGTCCCTGCAGAGCTTTGGAGACACAGCCAGGCCTGGTCCACTGAGATGGAATCTCTGAAGTCCGCCCAGATGGTCAGATCAAATGTCTGGCTGAATTCCTGCCACGCTAGCCTTATCACATTTCTGCCATCTTCTACACTGGTAACTGGATCAGCTAAGCTTTCGCTGGCAGCACAAACCAATGGATAAAGGAGAGCTTGTTCAAGAAAACTGTGCTTGGATAACAGGTTAGTTGATTGAGGGGAAAACCAAGTTAGAATCTGTCTTTGCACCACGAACTGAAATAAATTCCACGCAGGTCAAGGAGCTTAAAAATCAACCCACAGGACCATCAGAAGACTCTAGGATTGTACAATGACGGAAGAAATCCAGAAGGAAATGATCAACAGACTGGACTACACGAAAAGATTTCACATATTTTACAAAATCACCCAAAAGGAAGACAGGGAGAGAGAACCGTCTTTGGACATCTCTCACTCCAAAGCTTCATCTCTTGCCCCACTTGGCTTTGTCCAAACACTCCCGCCATACTGAACTGCTGGTAACTCCTTTCATGAAACACATTGTCTGATCTCCCTATGTCCAAAGAGCCCTTCTCTGACTGATAGACAGATTCTCACCATGTCGTAGGGTTCAAATCAAGCATTAAGTCCTCCAGTAATAATGGAGTCCTCTCACTTTTCTGCCCCCTCCGTGCCTTGCACGAACATAGAATGTTTTACTATTCTCCTTTATTCACATGACCACTCCACCCTGAATTGTAAGGTAGGGGCATGAATTATTGTGTTTTGTATGCTCTGTGTCTGGTGTAGAGTGGTTGATTAATAAGTGTTTGCTGAGTAAACTGGCTAAGCAAATGCCATATCTCCTGGTTTTACTGATTCACCTGGCACTGACTCAAAGCTTCAAGGCCCTGGTATCTGTTTCAATAAAAGTCAGACTGATAAAAGCACTGCTGACTTATCACCCATGTAAGTGGGACACAGAGCATGCACCAAAAGTCCTGTGATAAGAGCATTTCATCCAGAGTACCTTTAGCCTGCTCATTCATCTTCTGGCAGGCTCCTGTTGAGTACAACTTTGGGTTTCAAGCTCTCAATCAGAGCTATCCAAGACGAAAAATGGACCCGCTGAGGATACACATTAGTGACACTGGATTTCGCCGCAGACCTTATCCATCTGCAAAGCACTCTGTGGTCTAAGTGTAATCAGCAAAGAGAAGCTAACCCAAATCTCTGTAGAAAATCCTTGCTAAGGTCTGTTTCAAGGTGTTTTAAAAGTGTGGTAGGGGGGAAAAAAAGCATCTCTTTATGGAAATACTTTCTGGTACAAACTGTGTATAACTGCAATAATAAATTGCAAAATGGAACAGAAGCAATTTCATACCTTACCCTCAGAGATAATCATTAAACACTCCATAGCATTTAAAAGTCACTGATTTTCTGAAAGCAATGAATAACCCCTATTGAAAAGATGCAAGGCTTCTTGCTTGGTCATGCCCCTTGGTGTCGTGAATGTGTATCTCCAACCCAAACCTTCTCCAGTCTTCCCAGCATCCACCCAGGTACTCAGTCCCCAAACCTGAGAGTTTCCTTAGACATCTCCCTCTCCCTCACCCTATGTCCAAACCACCATCCAGCTCTGTCCACTGTGTCTCCTAAACAGCAGCTGGATCCACCCGCAGCTCTCCCTCCACCTCCATCTCACCATCTCTGCGCCCCTTGCCCAGCACCAGAGCCTCCTCTGTGCTCTTCCTGCTTTTGCCAACCACTGCCCACCCCCCCACACCGCCACCCCCTACCCACAGGAAGTCATCTGAGAGCAGCCAGAGGGCCCTTTTGAAAAACAAGTATCAGACAATGTAACTCCCTTGCTTAAAACCACTGAATGACTCCATCGCATGTAAACGAAGTTCACAGTCTTGAACATGGTTTGAAGGATGCTGCAACGATCTTCCCTCTACCCCACGCCCCTCCCCTACCTTCCACTCCAGTCTTGCCTTGCCCCTCTCCTTCCCTGCCGCAGGCAGACCGGGCCTCTCTCAGGTCTCATCCCAGGGCCTCCATGCGCTCCTGCTGCCTGAGACATCCCTGCCCCACTCTCGGTCTATCTAAACCTCCACGGCATCCTCCTAGGCTCTGCCTAAATGTTGCTCTTTCAAAGAGACTCTCCTTCCCCCCAACTCCTTCCATTCCCCCCCTCCACCACCCAGCTCCCCAGATGCCCTGTTTTCTCTCCTGGTACCTTTTAACTTCGCTTCGTATTACCAGCCATGGTTTGAAATCACATATGCATGTGCATTTCCTTATAAGCCTCTCTAAACAGTGGCCACCTGAGGCTAATGAGCACTTCAAACACATCTAGTCCGAACGGCGATGCGCTGTAAGTGTAAAATCACACCGGTTTCAAAGACTTGGTATGAATAGAAGACTGTAAACTACCTTGATACTTTCTATATTGATTAGCCGTGGAAGTGACAACAGTTTGGATGTGTTGGGATAAAGTATGTTATTAAAATTAATTTCACCTGTTTCTTTGGACTTTGTGTTGATGGGGCTGCTAGAAAAATTAGAATTCCACATGTGGCTCACCTTACACATTTGTTTTTGGGACAGCACTGCTCTAGACTGCAATCTCCATGAAGGAAGAACTCGGCCCATTTTGTTCACTGCCGCATCCCCCAGGGCCTAGTACAGCATACGGAATAGTGTGAGCGCTGATTCCAGTGAATTGCTGAGCGCATGAATAAACTAGTGAATGAATCCAGGTAAGCAAAGAAGAAACTTGTGGTTGAAAAGACAGTCCTATGGATGTAGTTACGGCAAGTCTGTAAACTTGCTCTTACTTTGTGTCAGGCAATAAGAGGGAGAAATTTCTGATTAGGAACTGTTTGGAACAACCAGGGAGGACCCCCTCTTAAAAGCGAAGTAGAGCTAATAGACCATCAGTGGTTAAACCAGAGAAAAGTCACCAATAGCAGAAAAGCAGAGATAAACTTCTGAAGGGGGTCTTTGACCCCTGGTTAGACCATTGTTCAAATTCCCCCAAGCCAGGAACCCATTTGGCAACATTTTGTCCCCAAAATAAAATGATAAAGATTATAAAGATAACTTGACAAAAGCCTTCTGCCCAAATTCAAAGGTAACACCTGTGTTCATAAAACTGTAATTAGCACCAATTAAGGATTTGGGGGCACAGGGGCCCAATTACACTCAGTCTTTGTTTTTTATTCTCATCCACTAATCAATATCGAGCCCAGAATTTCCCCAACACGTGCTCCCCGGCATGTGAGTCTCACCAGGTCCTCTATGGAGAAGTGCTGGGTAGTCCACTCCCCTCCTGGAGATCCATGCTGCACAGTGGTTTATAAAGGCTTTGAGAAGACCTTTGAGAATAAAAACTGGTCGACTTTTTGTTTTTTTGTTTTTAACTGGCATATAGTTACTTCACAATGTTGTGTTAGTTTCTGCTGTACAGCAAAGTGAATCAGCTATACGTATATGTATAGCTCCTCTTTTTTGGATTTCCTTCCCATTTAGGTCGCCACAGAGCACTGAGTAGATTTCCCTGTGCTATACAGCAGGTTCTCATTAGTTATCTATTTTATACATAGTAGTGTATGTATGTCAGCCCCAATCTCCCAATTCATCCCACGCCCCTTCCCCCCTTGGTATCCATACGTTTGTTCTCTACCTCTGTAACTCTATTTCTGTTCTGCAAATAAGTTCATGTGTACTGTTTTTCTAGATTCTACATATAAGCAATATTAGAATTTCCCCAACACGTGCTCCCCGGCATGTGAGTCTCACCAGGTCCTCTATGGAGAAGTGCTGGGTAGTCCACTCCCCTCCTGGAGATCCATGCTGCACAGTGGTTTAAAAAGGCTTTGAGAAGACCTTTGAGAATAAAAACTGGTCGACTTTTTTGTTTTTTGTTTTTAACTGGCATATAGTTACTTCACAATGTTGTGTTAGTTTCTGCTGTACAGCAAAGTGAATCAGCTATACGTATATGTATAGCTCCTCTTTTTTGGATTTCCTTCCCATTTAGGTCGCCACAGAGCACTGAGTAGATTTCCCTGTGCTATACAGCAGGTTCTCATTAGTTATCTATTTTATACATAGTAGTGTATGTATGTCAGCCCCAATCTCCCAATTCATCCCACGCCCCTTCCCCCCTTGGTATCCATACGTTTGTTCTCTATCTCTGTAACTCTATTTCTGTTCTGCAAATAAGTTCATGTGTACTGTTTTTCTAGATTCTACATATAAGCAATATTATATATTTGTTTTTCTCTTTCTGACTTACTTCACTCTGTATGACAATCTCTAGGTCCATCCACGTCACACCAGCCAGAATGACCATCATCAAAAAATCTGCAGACGCTTGCACTCGGACGGTTGGAGATGTAGGTCCGCCTCGGGCCTGCCGCGCGCGACCCCGGCGCAACACTCCGGCGCAGCCGCGACGCGGGGCTCGGGGAGCGCAGGCGCCGCGGGCGTGGGGCCGCGCAGGCGCAGACGGCGTTGCTCTGAAGAAGACCTTCGGTGCCCTGGCGGAGCGGGCGCGCCCTCCTGGCGGAGCGGACAGGTCCTCCCGTCGGAGATATGTGTAACACACCGACTTACTGTGACCTAGGAAAGGCTGCCAAGCATGTCTTCAACAAAGGATATGGATTTGGCATGGTCAAAATAGATCTGAGAACCAAGTCATGTAGTGGAGTGGAATTTTCTACTTCTGGTCATGCTTACACTGATACAGGGAAAGCATCAGGCAACCTAGAGACCAAATACAAGATTTGTAACTATGGACTGACCTTCACCCAAATGTGGAACACAGACAATACTCTTGGGACAGAAATCTCTTTGGAGAATAAGTTGGTTGAAGGGTTAAAACTGACTCTTGATACCATATTTGTACCGAACACAGGAAAGAAGAGTGGGAAATTGAAGGCTTCCTATAAACGGGATTGTTTCAGTCTTGGCAGTAATGTTGATATAGATTTTTCTGGACCAACCATCTATGGCTGGGCTGTGTTGGCCATTGAAGGTTGGCTTGCTGGCTATCAGATGAGTTTTGACACAGCCAAATCCAAACTGTCACAGAATAATTTCGCCCTGGGTTACAAGGCTGCAGACTTCCAGCTGCACACTCACGTGAACGATGGCACTGAATTTGGAGGGTCAATCTACCAGAAGGTGAACGAGAAGATTGAAACATCAATAAACCTCACGTGGACGGCTGCCAGTAACAACACCCGTTTCGGCATTGCCGCTAAGTACAAGCTGGATTGTAGAACTTCTCTATGTGCTAAAGTGAATAATGCCAGCCTGATTGTACTGGGTTATACTCAGACCCTTCGACCAGGAGTGAAACTGACCCTGTCAGCTCTAATCGATGGAAAGAACTTCAATGCAGGAGGGCACAAGGTCGGGCTGGGATTTGAACTAGAAGCTTAATGTGGTTTTGAATAAAGCATCAGCTTTGTCCCTGGAGGTGAAGAGAAATGAACCTACTATGTTTTGGCCTTAAAATGCTTCTGTGAAATTTCAAAAGTGTGAACTTTTTATTCTTCCAAAGAATTGTAATCCTCCTCACACTGAAGCCTAGATATCGAGTCCAGCCTAAGGGAGGTGTGCTTGAAGGCATGCCCGGAAGTTGTCATGTTCGTGCCACATTTCAGTTCAGTTCCGCAGTGTTATTTTCAATGTGTTGCTCAGAGACAGTGTAGTGTCATGTTACAAAGGAGATGACCCGACCCTCCAGTTGTCCATCACGTCCTGCATGTCCCACACCACTTTTTCATGACCTTGTAATATATTGGTCTCTGTGCGCTAGTGGAATCTTTCGTTTTGCATCAGAGTAAAATAAAATAAACCCATCACATTTGGAACATTAAAAAAAAATCTACAAACAATAAATGCTGGAGAGGCTGTGGAGAAAAGGGAACCCCCCTGCACTGTTGGTGGGAATGTAAACTGGTGTAGCCACTATGGAGAACAGTATGGAGGTTCCTTAAAATACAAAAAATAGGGACTTCCCTGGTGGTGCAGTGGTTAAGAATCCACCTGCCAATTCAGGGGACACGGGTTCGAGCCCTGGTCCAGGAAGATCCCACATGCCATGGAGCAACTAAGCCCGTGTGCCGCAACTACTGAGCCCGTGTGCCACAACTACTGAAGCCTGTGCACCTAGAGCCCGTGCTCCGCAACAAGAGAAGCCACTGAAGCGAGAAGCCCATGCACCACAACGAAGAGTGGCCCCCGCTCACCACAACTAGAGAAAGCCTGCGCGCAGCAACGAAGACCCAACGCGGCCAAAAATTAATTAATTAATTAATTAATTTTTAAAAATAACTAAAAATAGAGCTACCATATGACCCAGCAATCACACTCCTGGGCATATATCCAGAGAAAACCGTAATTCAAAAAGATACATACACCCAGTGTTCACTGCAGCACTATTTACAATAGCCAGGACATGGAAGCAACCTAAATGTCCATCAACAGAGGAATGGATAAAGAAGATGTGGTACATATATACAATGGAATATTAGTCAGCCATAAAAAGAATGAAATAATGCCATTTGCAGCAACACGGAAATGGACCTAGAGATTATCATACTAAGCAAAGTAAGTCAGAAAGAAAAAGACAAATACCATATATCACTTATATGTGGAATCTAAAATACAACACAAGTGAACATATCTACAAAACAGAAACAGACTCAGACATAGAGAACAGACTAGTGGTTGCCAAGAGGGAGGAGGGTTGGGGAGGGAAGTACTGGGAGCTTGGGATTAGCAGATCCAAACTATTATATATACGATGGATAAACAACAAAGTCCTACTGTATAGCACAGGGAACTATATTCAACATCCTGTGATAAACCATAATGAAAAAAATATGAAAAAGAATATATGTGTATGTGTAACCGTCATTTTGCTGTACAGCAGAAATTAACACAACATTGTAAACAACTATAGTTCAATAAATTTTTTAAAAATTAAAAAAATTTTAAATATCACTCATTCACTTATTGTTACCAAAGGGGAAAGAGGCGGGAGGGATAAATTAGGAGTTTGGGATTAACTACACTACTATATACACTACTATATATAAAATAAACAACAAGGACCTACTATATACCACAGGGAACTATAGTCAATATCTTATAATAACCTATAATGGAAAAGAATCTGAAATATAAATATAACTGACACTTTGCTGTACACCTGAAACTAACACAACATTGTAAATCAACTATACATCAATAAAAATTTTTTTAATTTATTTAAAATGTCATTCATTCATACATGTGTGTTAAGCACCAGCTCAGTTCTGGAGAGGCAGTGGTGAGCCAGGAGGACCCAGTCCCCTGCTCCCGCAGATACTGAACTTGGCACACAATCTTTTCCTCTGCATTCGACCTCTGGAGCGCATGCCTGGGCCATTCAGATGGTGGCTGCAGGACTGGATACTTCCCCGAGTTTACTGAAGTCTGAACGTTTGAAAATGCCCCCAGAAGTTACAGCCCTCTCCACTTAAAACGTCTACTAATTCAATCAAGTCTGTCGACAAATGGAAGAGAAATGCCATTCTATATATCTCGTATGTACCAGGTCACAACTCTAAGAAGTTTTCCATCTATTATTTCACTATTATTTGCCATGGATTATTCTCAGAATAATACACAATCATCCCGTTTTAGGGGGTGAATAAACAACCAAGGCACCAAGAGGTGAAGTAACTTGTCCAAGGTCACAGAGCTTATCAGTGGCAGAGGCAGATTTGCAGTTAGGTCTGTGAGGCTCCAAAGCTCATGCCCCTTTTCAGCTCATGACACCATCTCTAACATCCTATAATCAAGGAAAATATAAGCTAAAGAGCTTGAAAACATGATGAGGAAGGAATATAAAAAAGTTAATTCTGTAGTCAGCAAAATCTAAAGGAGTCTTTCCTGAAATACTGCCTTCATATTTCTCTCCGTTCATCTGATTAGAACCATCCTGGAGATATTGATGATCTGAATCTAAACTAATATGTTTCTGTCAGAGGGCAGAGCCCCAGACCTCGTGACCTCTCTCTCCTCTGGTCATTTGATGGGCCCTCTTAGATTTGCTGTAGGACGAAATACAGTCCTGGGTACAGGGGCAACACTAAGAGAATATCTGTGGATGGGTTTAGTTCACTGAAATCACCTGAATGTCTAATTGCAGCTACAGGGCAGGAAAGAGATGAAGGCTGGAAGGTCACCCTGGCACCTCTGCAGGCCAGACAGCGTTCAGAGTATCTGTTTCATCCAATTTAAGCTGGACTATTTGAACTGGACTAACATCTTTCACAGTGACTGCTCTCTCCTTCCTCAAGGTGAGCCTCCCGTGAAAATTCTGTCCCTTTCGCCCACATTCTTTCCACCACTTCTGCTGCAGGTCAGTCAAACAAAGCAGTTAGGAATTTGCCCAAGAATTTGTGAAGAATTATGAAGGTGCTTACAAAAAAATCAGCACAAAGGCCACGGGATGAAGACTAGAACACTCTGACCCCACAGTGAGACTGGATACAGAAAGCAGGGAAGCATCAGTCTGGAGGGATAATCCCCAAGACTCGTGAGTCTCAGAACATTTTTCTCAAAGGCTTGGAGCTCTACCTGCAGAAGGACCAGACCTCACGTTGGCAGGGTCTCGGGCCACGAGATCCCTGAAATATTTCCAATGTAATGTTCTCCCTCTTGCCCTCTTGTCCGGGCACCAATAATTCACTGTAGGCAGTGCAGTTTTCCTTATTGCCTTTGCTGGGCCCTAGGAGCTACATTCTCAAGTGAGAACTGGTATTCTGGAATGGACTTTCTGCCAAGACCACCCTTAGGACTGAGGAACACAAGCCCAACCCAAGCCACCTGCCACCAGAAACAATGGTCTAATGTCCAACTACTGATGACACCCCTCCCCTCGTCAAAGCCACTTACATGAAAGGCCAAACATCCTGACTCAGCTTTTAAGGACCATCACCACCTGCCCCCACTTTTACAGTCTCATTTCTAGGGAACTCCTAGACCTTCCCCCAAATATCTGCTTTCTAGATTCTCTAAATTTAGTTCAGGCTATTCCTGCCTTCCGGACCCTCCCTTCTCCGGCCAGCAAACTGGACACTCCTTCAAGGCCCCATCAGAACTTCCCTGGCTGTCCAGTGGTGAAGACTGCACTTCCACTGCAGGGGGAGCGGGTTCGATCCCTGGTTGGGGAGCTAGGATCCTGCATGCTGCATGGTGCGGCCAAAAATAAAAGAAAAATATGTTTTTAATTAAAAAAAAGGCCCAATCAAAAAACAGTTCGCCATGATGCCTTGTCTCTTTCCCCAGCAGTTATTTCTCATCAATCTGTAGTGCTTCCACATTGTCCACACCTGCCTTACAGCACAGACTGTAGGTACCTGAACGCCTGTCTGTCCATCTCCTCAACTGGGAGCTTCTCCATGGCAGGGAGACGCCACGGAGTCATTTCTGAATCCCAGGTGTCCAGAAAGAATTGGTGAACAACAAGTGTGTTTGGGTTGCCATTATTCTCAAACTGCTTTATTATGAACGATGATATTCCCCTAAACGTGCTTTCTCCAAGTTTAAGAATCAGGAAACATCAGTCATTAATCAGAGCATGGGTTTTTGGACTCACACAGACCTGTGTCAACTCCGTGACATCCAGGCAAGTGACCTCAGGTGGATCTCACAGAGTCTCCTCCGAACCCGATGCCTTGACTTCCCTCAGAGTTGTCAGGAGGATAAACTGAGGTGATGTATGTAAAGTTCTCTGCATGGTGCCTGAACTTAGTAAGCGCTCAAGAAGCACTGGATATGAATAAACATGATGGGAATAACCACAGGGCCACCAGAGTACAGACCTCCGAGAAGGTGATTGGCAGGCTCAGGATTCATTCAATTCCCAGAGCAGAATACACAAGACTCAGCATCAACTCTATTCCACCGAGAAAAGCATATGCTTGGGGGGGTGGGGTGGGGCGGAGGGGCGCGGGGGACGCGGGTTGGGACTCAGAGACAGGACTCATGCATTTGTACATTTAATTCACATTTGGGTACCTACTATGTGCTAGTCCTTGGGAATAGAACAGAACATAAAAGAGTCTCTGCCTCTGAGCCCTGAATGAAGAAATGACTGTCTTATCCTGGGAGCGGCTGAGATGGGAGCCAGCCCCGTGCTCCACACTGAGGGGAAACCCTCGCCTTGCCCCACGTTTCCCAGAAAGTCCACCAAAGGGCCCTGTGTGAAGCGGACGTTCCCCATTCAAAGTGCGACTCTACCCCTCTCTGTTCCCCTTGACCTTGGAGAGGTGATGTCCTCAAGCAACCTCAGCAGAGCAGAAGCTCAAGTTCATGCCTATTAAGCAAGATTCAATAGAAGCATCATCTTTTTTCCATGTTAAAAATAGCTTCTTGTTTAAAGTAACTGTATGTGGGGAATGTTTAAAGTAAAAATGAACTTCACTACCTGGTCATTCTCAGAAAATCCTGGGATATGTTTATATGTTACCATTTGTAACAACATTGCCCAACGATTTTAAAACTGAAAACAGATTTCAGCTCAGCCACCTGGAAAGCTCAAGTGTATGCACAGCCCACAGTTATGTGGCCAAAGGAAACTCCCAGCTTCTTCAAAGCTGTGAACCAAATCGACACCACCGAGATTGCTGTGCCTTTTTATTTTTACAAAATCACTTAAATGAGAAGAAATCCTTGCATGTGAAAGTTCCGAAGCCCAAATCCCATAACTGCTTTCTGTTTTGTTACCAGGAACTGAATTAAGAAATCTGGTAAACTCAGTGTCTTCTTAAGAAGTCACACACATAGTGACACATCCGCCCAGCATAACTGGCAAAACATTCTACAAGGGAACGCCACAATTCCTTCCTTCTCCAAAAAGAAAGTTAAGGAACGGAGAAGGGAAAATATCAGCTTCAGATCACATGAACGTCTAAAGAGGGCCCACGTATGTCTCTTCTCCACTTTCCGTAAGACTTCTACACCCCCAGTTCAGATCAACAGGTAGGTTAAGAGCTGGAGGTGCCTTTAGCATCTCCAAAGCTTGTTTGTCTGTCTCTGGCACCGATATCTGCATCAGAAAATATCAGAACAGAGCCAGCACTGACGGTAAGGACTTTGACCTCCCAACAGGAATGAGCCCTAGAGGGGGTCGGTCGGGAGAAGGGTGAGAACTCAGTCATCACTATAGCTAATATTGTAATGCAATATTTAACAAACTGAAATTAATGCAATCAATGTATTACTGGTTTTTCTTTTTACCTCTAGTACCTACATTTGCTTGTGTCTCATAAAAGGCTATAGAATCGACCAGCCACAAGCCCGGGGCTCAGCTGTGAGCACCCATTGGGTAGAGCCTGGGGACGGCTGTGGGAAAGAGAGAGAAAGGGCCCAAGCACGCTCATGGCTTAGCAATGTTGGGCAAATAACAACCTTTTGCTGAGTAACATGGAAATAGATCTGAAACATATGGATTAAATTCCTCCCAAAATAAACACACTTTTTAAAGGAAAGGAAAAGTACTTAGCCACTATGTTTGAGGTTTTCCTGAACCCAAGCCTTTGGAAAATTAGCATATGAGTGAATTACTCAGGGGCTGTAACACAGTCAGCTTTGAAACAGGCTCGTCATAAACCACCAGTTTGTTTTTAAAACGAAAAAAATTTAACAGTTTGCCTATATCTGCTCCCCAGCTCAATCCTTTTGAGGTTCATTGTTGTTGTTCTTTACAGGAAGGAGAACAGTTTGGCATGCCCGCTGTCCCCTGGGAGGCTCTGGAGACCCAGCAATTTGGGGCACTCGAGGAGACCAAGCTGGGAATAACGGCCCACACCACTCAGCAAGGACAAGAGCCCTGGAAAGAAGGCGGGTGAGTGAGGCATTGGACTAAGAGCTAGACAGACACCCAAGATGTCATCCTGTACCAGCTCTGTACCCTTGGGCATCAGTGTCCTCATTGCCCACATGCAGGCACCACTGCCCCCTCAGGGGAGTGGAGGGAAGGAGGGCATGCAGTGTGGTGAGAGCCGGGCAGCAGCCTCTGCATCCAAGCGGACAGCTCAGGCTCATCACTGGCCACCCCTCAGACAGTCCTGTGGGACCTAGGGAACCAGTCTCTTTGGTCATCCGTCCCAGCCTAAGTCCCGCCCTAGGAAGCAAGGGGAAGCTGAACCCCCACGGTTTGGGAGTCAAGTCCATAGTTCCGGGTGTTCCAGTTTCCAAGCCAATGGGGGCTGATACCAAGACCTCTGGACACGAGGCCACCTGGATACAGAGGCTGCTGATCACCAGCTCTCCGGCCTTCCCTGACACTGCCCAGTTCCATGCGTCGTTGGTCTGGCAGCAGAACAAGCCCCAGACAACTACAGATGCCCGTCCTGGAGGGAACCCTCGTTTGCCCCTTCCCTCCATCAGGGCTCCTCACATACCCAGTGGAGCTCTCCAGACTGAACATGCCTTACTTTCATCACCTTAACTCAGTCATATGATGATGTTTTTGGAGCTGGCTCTGTGAACAGAGGGAGCTCTTCAGATCCCTTTCTAAGGACTGGGAGCACCCATCAGTGAGGGGTGGGGCTTTCTTTGGGCGTTGTCCCATTTGGAGTATCAATTTTCTCCTTTAAGAGAGCTTTGTAAGATGCCCACAGGAGCTCCAGCTCGAACTGAAACCTTCCGCCTCACCCCGGGCCAGGGGAACTTTTCCATTCTTATATTTCTGGCTTACAGTCCCTTTTCAAAACTCACTCTTGGCTACATCGATGAAAAGGGATGCAAGATCCTGGGTAGAATTTGTTGAGTCTTATACTCTAGAAGTATGCTGTTTTTTTCTTGCCAGCTTTTATAGCATCTGAAAAGCCTTGTAAGATAAGAAAAGATTGAGTAACAAAGTTGAAAATAAAAAGCCCATTTCTGCAAGAAGCTCACAGCTCCATTTTCCTCCTCCAGTGGTCCTCTACGGCTGGAGTTTTTTCAAACAGCACCTGCCACGTTTCCTTCCCCACCCATACCCCACATACCCCACATTTGTTAGAGTGTCACACAGGATAATTCTGGTTTCTTTTCATTGAAAATTGTTGACACAACAACCAGCAAGACATCTAGAATGTGAAGAAGACATAGCAAGACAAACCACGGTAAGACTGAGATAACACTCTTAATGTGACTGCCAAAAGCAAAAGGAAATGCTCCAGGACAGAGGTTTCCAAACTGTGTTCCTTGGAACCCATAGAGCTCCGTGGAATCCCTTGGGGACCTCAAGACAAAAACCAAACCCCTACTCCCAGCCGCAGCCACCTTTCCTCTGGTTTATACATTAGGATTTGGTAAGATTTTATGGAAAAAATATGGTTAAAGTCATTTTAAACCACTGGCCCAAGAAACAAAAGGCCCCAGAGACCTATAGCTGCCCGGAAGGACTCTCTCTTTGCTCAGGTGTGGCCCAAGGTCTGGGCAGTTGAGGTACAGAGCTTTGTGCAACTGAGGGGTTGCAAGAGGTGAAAGGTTTAAGCCTGTCTATGCTTCTGGATCTTTCCCCATGGCCCCCTCTCTGTGTAGAATGCCTTCTGAACTCCACTCCCCCCATTGGTTTCACCAGAAAAATCCCTGTAAACTCCTGCTAATCCTTCTAGACGCACCTCTTCTCATGCCCCTTCTCAGGGAAGCGTCCTGGGATGTCCCCTGGCTTTGCCTTCCCCCAGCAGGCCCCCTGCCCACTGCACCTCCTGACCCATCTGTCCTAGCCTCGGTCACACTGCATGGCAACTGCTGACATTGATGTCTGCTCCCCCCACGGGACTGTTAGCTCTGGAGGACAGAGACCATTTATTCAGCTCTGTCTCCCCAGCGGCTAACACAGGGCCTGCCCCGTAGAAGATGCTCAAAACCTTGTACTCGGTTTCTTCCCTGCTTCCAGATGCGGCAGTGGGTGACTGAACGCAACTGCACCCTTGCATCTTGGGCTGCAGGGGGCATCTCTGATCACCAGCTCATCCCCACAGGAAGGCTACAGGGAGGGCAGCTGAGGAAAATAATTGCGCCTTGAGTTTCATTTTCAGGTTCCAAAAAAAAAAAGAAGTTGTGATCTTTAGAGTCAAGTAAAGTTGTTTAAATGTAAACAGGCATTCTCAGTGTCTGGAACCAGAGTGAGATGAAATTCCCCAAGTGATCTCTTAATACCACCAAAATTACATTCAAATGCCTCTGCCAGGCAAAGATAAATTGCCATTTGCACAATGGTCTTGCACTTAAAAGTAACTCGGTCCAGAGAGCTTTGGAAAATTTATTATGACCAGGAAAAGGGGAAACTCAAAGGGGTTCAAGATATTTAGTCTACTGATAAGACAGCTTAGGAGTGACAATAATTATCTCCAAGAATTTGAAGGGTCATTAGAAGGTCATTAGGAGGACACAGGCCAGCTGGGCCCCATGTACTCGGACATCAGAAATGGACTTAAATTATACCAAAAAGAGTTGAGCTAGCATCACAGAAGGTCAGCAGTGATGTAAGCCCTGGCGACCCAAAGGGAGCTCCATGGACCAGCAGCCTCACCTGGGAGCTTGTGAGAAATGCAGATGCTCAGGCTCCACCCCAGATCTACCCGATCAGAACTTGCATTTTAACAAGCGCCCCTGTGATTTGTTTGCCTATGAAAATCTGAATAGTCCTGCCCACTGTACTCTCCTCAGTCCCATGGGCTGGGTCCATGCCTTATAGCCATAAAGTCTCAGGCCAACAGCATGAACTCCTGACCCCAGAAAAGGCCAAAGAGTGCAGCAGCTTCCTGGGAAAGTCTGCAGCCCTCCTGCCCCCTCCTCCAGTGATGTCTAGAAACAGGAGAGGCAAAAGTCTGGCACAGATACTTCACATGCCGGAAGGACCAGTTTCTAGACGTGCCTTCCCTGTAACACAAAATGCCTCGTGGCTAAGCTCTTTTATGGACAGCTGAGGGAAAGAAACACACAGGGTTTTCAAAAGCAGTTGTCTGGTCAAAGCACTTTAAACCCGAGTTCGATCTATCATGTGGCTGTCCTTGCAGAAGATTCAAAGATAATGCCTCAGCAATATCCCCATGCAAGGAGCCAGACTGTCCGGAGATAGAGAGAGGAAACCTGTTCTGGGTAAGCGCCAGTGGGGGAGGCCGGCTGCCTGTGCGCCCCACTCACCCTCCCCTACCGAAGGCTCCCACACCTGCGGGGGGTGGGAAGTGAAGGATGGATTCGGATGCCTGGAACCAAGCTGAGCCTAGAGAGGGGCCCTGGAAAATAACAGGGGCAGGGGAGAGCAGCAGCTCCTCTCCCTCCGGCTGGGGAAGTGTGTTTCCTGGCACCGAGGGAACTAAGCAGAAAGCAAATGTATATTTGATGACATTTCTCTGCGTGCAGCCTCTCTTCTGAAGAGCCAGGTTTGAACGAAGCCTCGCACCAAAGCAGACAGAGGAAAAAGAAGGAGAGGGAACCTACCAGAGAGACTAGGATGGCCCCTGGAAGTGCAGATAATGAGAGTCACTACGACAGGCACCAGAGTCCTATCCAATTTAACGAAATATCCACATGCCAGGCTTTTGGGAAAGGAGGCTCAGGGCCCAGCTGGCGAAACAATAAAAGGGAACTCAGTACTGAGAAGTCTCCCTCCAATCCATTACCATCCTAACCTCCTACTAACCTAACCAGATACGAGAGTAAGAACGCGATCCTTTCCTGTTCCCTGTTCAGAGGAAACTGAGTTGCCTCCACGTAATGATAAAAACCAAGCAAAAGGAGACAACCGATGCATTACTCGGAGGAGATGATCCATCTGGGTATCTGCCGTCGTGTGGAATGAGAGGTGTAGCCTAGATTGATCACGGATATAGGCTCTTGTGAATGCAACCCATAAACACAACTTTGTTCCTTTTAGGAACCCAACACACATGCTTGTATTTCTCTCTTGATTTATAACTACAAGTGCAAAAGGTTTTTATCCCGTCAAATTGTGCTCCTCTGTCAATACCACAGAAGGTACTAAAAGGGGGTCACTTAAGCGGCGGGCTTCAGAGGAGGCTGAGAGTAACTGAATTCACCCCTGTCACCCTGCCGGCCTTCCCCACTGAATGCCACCCTTGCCATTTGATCCGACCGTCCCAGCCACACAGACACTGCTGCAACAGGCAGAATGCCACAGGATCTGTGAAGAGCCCTTTTCTGATCCTCACGCCAGTCCCTCCCCTTTGGCCCCGATACTCCAAAAGTGTTCTGTAGTTCAATAGTTTTCCTACCAGAAAAGTCTTGTGTGCTGGAAACCGGAACTGCATGGGAGTCCAGAGACGAGAACCAGGACTTAAACGTCAGCCAGGGCCCACGTCCTGCTCCATTCACATTACCGGGTAGACAAAAGTCACAGAAAGATTCCCAGCATCCGTGGACTGCATCCTTCAGTTCCACTCCTTTCAGATGGAGGCAGCTAAGATGACTTCTGATCTACTAAGGAAAAAAAATATGGAAAATGTAAGAGCCCCAGAATGTGAAACTGGCAGAAACACACACACACAGACACGCACACATACACACATACATTTTGTGGGAAAAAAAAAAAATCTAACTGTAAGATTGGACCCACTACAACTCCATTATCCAAACTTCTGTGGTGTGTCACATATTAGGGATTTCTACCAGACAGACCCCCGAAGGTGGAGCTGGAGGAAATTTTCAAATCTATCTGAGAGCAAATAAGTGGAAATGCACCAGGCAGAGTGAGTGCATGTCTTGGTCAGGGTCTCACAGCCAAGCAAGGCTCAAGCACAGGGGAATGAGCTTCCTGCCTGGTAACGACCACTCGGGGGTTTCCTAGACCAGGTGCTGCCCTAGTGCAGCAACCCCTCACTTCATCCTGCAGGAATCCAGAAATGGGGCTGTGGAGGCCAATCTCCATCAATACCCAAGGGAACTTCACCTTCAAGAGGACAAAGAGACCCCTCGGAAGATCCTGCATTCTTTTGAGAGAAGAATCAGAAAGAATTGATCATTTCAACCAGAGGGCTGTGATAAGATTTTGAAAATTACTTACTTTATCTTTTCTCCAAGTGGCACAGGTGGGAAAAACAGGCAACTGATTTGTTTCATGCAAAAATTCTTCCAGTTCTCTTTGGTGAACAAGCTTTGTTTGTTTTGTTTTGTTTTGTTTGTTTCCACATTGTGATCAACTTCAGCACTTTCATCAATTCCATCAACAAGTTCTCGAACATGAATATAAAGTGGAGCTGGAGTGCCTATCAAACAATTACTAGGTTGTTAGGAAAGAGGATAGAGGGCTCGTAAACATAAGTCAAAAGCAGTGTACAACCGTCTTTAAAATATACCTATAATCGCTACCACTTTAAGAGATTTCTCTGTGCTCAGCACGAGTACAAGTGCTTTACACTGTGCTACTTAATTCTCACCAGCAACTCTGCAAGGTAGATTGTGTTGTCCCCAGTTTACAGATGGGGAAACAGACACAGAACTGAAGTGACTTTTGAAAAGTCACACATGCTGCTCCAAAAATAAATAAAGATGTTTAATTGTTTTTACTCTCCATGGGCCTTCGCCAGTCACAAACAGAAGCAGATCTTCTGGATTTCCTGCAATTTTAAAATGAAGGAAGATACATCTTCTGTATAGGTGAAAATGACAAAAAGAAGAGCCCCAGCCAACGTCATTTCTTATCAGAGAAGGGAGATGTTTAATTTACTCAGATTAACCCCTACAGGTTCTCTCCACCCTGTTTCTAAGCAACCAACTTGAAAAACCCTCTACTGGGCTAAAGAGGAACCAATGGAAGCTTCGTTATAAGTGTTATGGACCTGGGAGGAAATGATGAGGATCGGAAAACAGCATAGTTGCTTTTGCAAATGCATCCAAACTCATTCTCTATGTACGTGTTCTGTCTGATTCTTCTCCATCTGTCACTGTAACTGTGAAACTAATATCGCCTCCCAGTACCATATTTACTAAATAATTTAATGAAACGGAACATGACCCTATATCATGCGCAGAAAACAGTTTGAGGGAGGTCCCTAATTAGGTCTGGCATTATGTCACTGCCTCAGTCAAACGCTCAGGCAGGCGTCGCACAGTCGTAACACCCTGAAAAGCCAGAGAAGCCCACCAGCGGCAGCATCCCGGAGGTCCTGTACAGAGCTCAGCTGCAGGCTGATCTAGCAGCCGGCCACAAACCACGCAGGCTCCCTTTATCTTCCTTTTGAGTGGCTCACGTCGCCTTGGGACCGGACACCGAGGGCTCCCGCAGACTAGTGGTCCCTCTCCTCCTGCCCTGTGCCCCTACTCTGAGTCTGGGAGGAAAGCCGCACCACTTCCCCGGGAGACCCAGGGCCACAGACCGGGAGTGGAGGAAGCGGCTGGGAGCTGTCCATGGTGGCTCCACGCCTGGGCACGCAGAGCCGCCGGCTCGCGCCCCCGGGCGCGCCCGGGATAACGCTCCAGACCGCCGGAATGGAGAGAGAGACTCGCTCCCAGGCTGCAGCCAGGCACTGGCTCACACATCAAAAGGTTAGTTTAAAAAGGGAGTTCTCACCTGTGGGCAGCTTGGGCTGCATGAAGCAGGACTCAGGACCTCAAACCCGGCTCCTGGCGGCGCGCCGGGGACGGCAGTAGTGTTGGACCCCTGGGGAGCGGCGGCCGTCTCTGAGAACGCGGACAGCGAGTCTGCGGCGGAGGACCTCGGCGCCCTGAGCTCCTTTCTCAAGAGCACATGCGTCCGGCCGGGGCCATTCCAGAATATGTCTCTGGCGCTGGTTCCCAGAGCGGCGAGCTGGAGACCTGGCCACGGCCCTGGCCTGCGCTCCACCAGGTCCCTGACTTTCTTCCCAACCTAATATGACCTTTCTTGGAGCTGACGACCCTTGCCAGGGACCGCCGAACCCTCTTGCAGCGATGGCAGGTTGGGGATCTCAGCCTAAACAGCAGTAGGGGCCCTCGTGTCATCTAACATTCAATCGCCTCCACCCGTCGCGTGCCGGAGCGATGCTGGGTGCCTAGCGCCGTAGGGGAGTGCGCGACCGTATAGGCCAGCGGGGAGCGGAGGGGAAAACCAGAAGGAAGACCGTGCTGAAGGCCGAGCAGCAGGGCGCAGACCTGTTGCCAGATGCATGCCCGCTCATGCACAGTGTGAGCTGGCTCCTTGTGGGCTGGACTCCGCGACCTGACCCTCGGAGCAGTCCCTCCTCGGCAAGACACTGTTTGGGGCGCAAGGCCCCCCGAGACATTCAGAACGGGGAAACTCTAAGGAAAACCGGTATCTGCCCCCGGCTGGATGCGCTCCGGGGACACTGGAGCCCCTGACACCTGCTGCTTGCAAAGGCTCACACGATCTCAGAGAAATCCCACAGCGGACAGAGACAAGGACGTGTGCCCCTCAACAGACACGTGGACAGACAGACAGAGGCGGACCGCACAGCACTGAGTGGACAAACAGAAGCCAATGACGGGTAACGTTTTCCCTATCACTGGTGGAGGCGCCGAACCCCCAGTCTGCCCTCCCCTCTGAGGCTGGGCAGTACGCGCAGCCCTGGCGCGCCGAGCCCGGCCCTCTTACCTCCCGGTCGGTAGCCAAGACAGTGGCACGCCTCGCGGGCCAGAAGCGCAGCGGCCGGAGAGGTCGGTGGCACACTGACGGGCCCTGCGATCTCCCGGGACGTGGGCAAGCGGAGTGGTAGTTCGTCTGGGAAAGCGGGGTTCAGCCCCTGACCGCGCTCAGCTCCTCCGGCCCCGAGCGCCCCGCCGCCGACGCCCGCCGCGCCGCTTGCTCTCGCCAGGCTCAGCCGGGTTGCAACGCGCTGCGCTCGACCGCGCTCCCCGGCCGCCGGCCAGAGCGGCGGCTTTTATAGCGAGCTGCCGCTTCAGCCGGCCGCGCCGGGCTGACTCCTCCCCGGGGCCCCTGACGCCCGCGCGCCACCGACCCGCCCCCCGCTGAAGCTCCCCCCCTGCCTAAGTGGGGCGGGGGCCCCGCGCCCCGGCCGGACCCGGGCGGGCTCTGGCGGCCGCTCTGGGAGACGCAGACCCGAGCCTGCGGAACCCGGGCGCGCGGAGTCCAGCGGCAGCAGCCGGGTGAGGGCGCTGGAGCCCAGGACTCGGATGGAGCAGCCGCAGCGGGCCGCCCAGAGCCTGTTCTCCGAACTCAGAGGGCTTGGGGTCGCCGGTGCGCAGGGTTAAAACCCCACTCGCGTCCAGGGGTAGGAGAGGCTATGGAGGAGAAAGTCCCGCGTCTGGAGCAGAATCGCGGGGAGATAAGGTTCAAGGTTATTAAGCCTCAGAATCATTTTTTAGCTTAGGGTGTAATAGGGAAGGACAAATCTGACCCAATATTAGATCTGTTTCTTTTACTTTAACCTGTGTATTGTATTGCTTTTGCTTCGAGTTAACATTGTTGCCGGTAGCCTGAAATATACAGGATAGCCCGTGATGAACCTCTGACCTTTAAGAGTATGACCCTTTTTCATGCATAAAGAGATAGAAAGTTGCAGAACAGAGAATAACAGTTGTCTTGTTGGAGATTTACAGGAACATCGTGACCTGACCTAGGTGGACAGCTGCAGGAACAAAGGATTCCTACACCAAGAAGTTTGCAATAACCAACCACGCCCCTCCCTCACCTTGCCTTTTAAAATGCTTTGCTGAAACCCTTTGGGGAGTTCTGGGTTTGGGGGGGGCACAAGCCACCTGTCTCCTTTACATAGCCCTGCAGTAAACCCTTCTCTGCTCCAAATTCCCACATTTCGGTTTGTTTGGCCTCACTGTGCGTGGGGTACACGAGCTTGCATTTGGTAAGGAGACAGTGGCCTTAGAAAGAGATCCTGGTCTAGGACCTAGCATTCCCTCCGAGAGGAAAAGGCGTGGGGCCTTGGGTTGAAACCAGAGTCAGACACGCCAGGTATGTGACTGCCCACATGGATCTTAACCTCCCTGGGCATCAGTTTCCTCATCAGGAAAATGCGTTCTCTGATGCTTCCTTACTGACTGGTAGGATTTAAGTGAGGTCACAATAGTACAGGTACCTAGCACACAGCAGGTCTTCAGTATGTTAGAATCCTTCCCGTATGTGGGCGAGAGCTCTGTACCTCTCTAACTGGACAGACTGAGGACCTCAAGGGTCAGAGCAAGAAGGCATGACTGCTCTAGATATTCCCCTGCCCGGGGAAACAATACTAGTGGAAAGAGCCCATAGCAGGTCCCTGGGGCACGTGGAGTCTCCTCTCAACTCCGCCACTAACTCACTTTGTGATTTGGAGCCCTCTACTCTCCTTCTCGGTTTGTTGTATTCCCTCCCATTTTTTTGGAGCTTACAACTCAGTTCCTCACCTGTTTAACTGGAGTCCTCCTAGGAGATATATTCCTTTCTCCCTTCCAGCCAGTGCCATGTGAGAACCGACCCGGCAGGGACAGTCCTCATTCTAGGCAGCACACACCGCTTTGTGAATCTATGTCTGGGCTTTGGGGCCATAGTCAGACAGAAGCTGCTGGAGTCTGTGTCCATGTTCTCTGCACTGGGACAGAAGCCTTGATTACCTGGCTAAGCTAGGGAAGCAATGCATTCTCTCTCCAGGCCTTTCTCAGAAAGCTGATCTTGACCGTCACTAGGTCTCTTATCGGGATTCTCTTTCTTGACTTTCTTGACTTCTCGGGAGGTAATGAGCTGGGTCCTATGGTAGGTTTCACTCCCCAGCCTTTCCTTTCCAGCAAATTGAGAAGGAACCCACCCAAGTGCCCCATGCCATACCCTAATTCCTGATTTCTTTCTTAAGAGGACCCCCCAGATTCCAGGACCCACAAGCATTTGGAGGATGCTGAGTATTTGGTACAGGTGGAGAAGGGTCAGCCTTGAATTAGCCTTGCTTAGAGCAATGAGAGGGATAGGTGGGATTCTTCTCTCTCCCATCAGGAGAGAGTAGATTTGGGCCTACAGGGAATGAGGTCTCTGGAAAGAAGCCTGCACCACAGGCGTCTGAGAGATGAAATAGTAAAGAAGGATTCTTGTCTGCTGATGGGCTCTGAGAAGTGCTTAGTCATGTTTTCTCAAAGCACAGAAATGCCCAGCACATTCCTCGGTGTCCAGCTTTCTTTATCATAGACCAGTGCCCCAGGGAAAAGAGCAATGCTGATGAATTACAAACAGGCTCTGCTTGTCTAAAAACAGATTCTTCAGGCAAAGCTCCATTCAGCACTTCCACTCATCACTCAGTGATGGACGGGGGTATGTGGGTAGTTCTTTTCTTGTTTTTTTATAAATTTATTTATTTATTTATTTATTTACGGCTGCGCTGGGTCTTCGGTGCTGCGCACAGGCTCTCTCCAGTTGCGGCGACTGGGGGCCGCTCCTCGCCACGGCGCGCGGGCCTCCCATCGCGGTGGCCTCTCCCGCTGTGGAGCACGGGCTCCAGGCGCACGGGCCTCAGCCATCATGGCATGCAGGCTCAGTAGTTGTGGCACGCGGTCTCAGCAGCTGTGGCGCACGGGCCCAGCCGCTCCGCAGCATGTGGGACCCTCCCGGACCAGGGCCCGAACCCGCGTCCCCCGTGTCGGCAGGCGGATTCCCAACCACTGTGCCACCAGGGAAGCCCAGTAGTTCTTTTTTTGGATGCATGTTGGCAACATGACTCTGGCATAATTACTACCCATACTTTCCTCACGCCAAGTCTTGCTCTTATACATGCAGACACCGGAGCTGGTCAAGAAAGGCTGCATTGGGTTTTCTGGTTTTGGGCAGAATCTCCAGATAGAGAGGAAATATTCTTAAATGGTGTGATACCACCCAGAAAGCCTGCCCTTTTCCTCCATGTGAATTTGCCTCCAGCCTGTCTTCCTCAGGTGAGCTGCTGGCCCCCTCAATCACATTCTTGTAGTAGAATGGCCTACCTGCTCGCTGCTCCCATAAGCTGCCCAAGTGTGGTGTTTTCAGTCGGCTGGCAGGATTCAAGTCTGTCACTTGGAGCAAGAGTCACCGCAAGAGTCACTCTACCCTCTGGCCAGCAAAGCCAGCCCCCTACCCCTATAGCAGCCTGCCCGCGTGATGTTTAAAAGCTGGCCACAACTGTGGCTTCATCCTTCAAGCCCCAGACTTGGTTTTCCCAGGCAAACAGCAGGCAAACCTGGGGCAAGGGGGGGCATGGAAAGTTGGGAAGCAGCTGGGGTAAGGAGCGAGTGGCTGTTTGGCTTTAAGGCTTCCAGCCGACCCCACAAAAAAATAAAACCTCAGGGATGCCTATCCTAATAGCAGCTTGCAAATAATGGGCATATTTCAATTCCACCAACAGGGGTCGCCCTTGGACACCAAGCCTCAAGCTGGCATCCGAAAAGGGAAATTCCCAGCCATGGTCCCTGGGGCCAGATTTCCAAGACTCGTTAACTACCCAGTTCCTGTTTTGTTGGATGCAGATGAGGTTGCCCAGCTGAGGAGAGACAAGTCCTCAGTTTTTCTGGTGACTGGAGGTCTGCACTGGAATTTGGGATGGGAAGTCTTAGAACGCTGGCCAGCCACTTAGGAGCTCTGAAAATAGATTTCTACATCTTTCTCTGCAGTGTCCTCATTACCATACAGAAAGAACATTCTTTCCTGTGTTTTTTCTGTCTAAAATACATGTAAACTTCTGTGCCTGTACATAATGTTTTCATATCACTTTGTTCTTTTTCCTAAATGCAAAACTCATACGTGTTCTTTGCAAAAACAAAACAAACTTTGAAAATTCAGAAAATGAACGGAGAAATCAACTAACTGCAAACATAATGTATGTACATTACAAAAAGCTCAGAAAATATAGAAAAGCACAAAGGAAAAATATCACTTCTACTCAAGATCATCTCTGTTAACTCATAGTGTATAACCAAGTATTTTTCCATGTATAAATTACATATACAGATGCACAAATATGTACATGTATGTAAGTATTCCATAAGTAGTTCAATGTTTAGCTCAAAATCCTTCTCTTCCACCAGCTCACACATTTTGGGAGAGCAGGGGCAGAGTCTCCCAAGTTCACCCCTTTACCTACAGTAGCACCTATAATGTCCAACAGAGAGTTGGTGTGTAGGAAGCATTTACGTGATAAATAAATGAATACACAGATAGAGCATTTTTTTTGGCTGCACCGCATGTCTTGCAGGATCTTAATTCCCCGACCAGGGATTGAACCCGGGTCAGAGCAGTGGAAGAGCCGAGTCCTAACCATTGGACCACCAGGGAATTCCCCAGATGAGCATTTTTAATTAAAATGATATATTTATACATGCAGTTCATGGAAAAAGAGACCTAAATAGTTCATAAACATTTGAAAAGAGGCGCAACTTTGCCCATAAACAAAGAAATGCAAACTAATGCTACACTGAAATCCCTATCAGATTGGCAAAAATCCAAACATTTGCTGATACCCTTTGTTAGGGGATGGCGTGAGGTTGGAGAACAGAGCCTTGCCTCATACCTTGCTGGTGAAATTTCCATTTGGTACAACCTCTGAGGGCAGTCTGCAAAGCCTTTTGAGAATGTACATAATATTTGACTCAGCAGTTCCACTTACAGGAATTTATCCTATAGACAGTGTTGCACCATGTGTGAAATGACATGTGCTGGGTTATACACTGCAGCCCTATTTGTAATCACAAAAAATTAGAAACAGCCTAAATGCCTATTGGTAGGGCTAACTAACGTATGTTACATTCACATAATAGAATACTACGCAGCTATTTTTTTTAAAGAATAAGGATCAGGTTTATGTATTAAAATGAAAAATCAAAGTGTAAATCAATGTATACAGCAAGCTACCGTTTGTCCAAAAGGGGAAAGGAAAAAGGATGTATATTTGCATTTACTTATAGATGCATAAGAAATCATCTAGAATGCTATACAAGAAACCAATAACATGATTTCCTGTCTGTTGCTGGTGATGGTTTTGGTGGGGCTGTAGGATGATGGAATAGACAGGAATAAGAAATAGACTTTTCCTTGTGTATGTTTTTGTGCTTTTTCATTTTTGAACCAAGTAAATGTGCTACCTAGGAAAAAAGTGAATAAATTTTTAAATGGCAAAAAAATTATGCCATATATAATAATAAGCCTTTTTTCACTTAATAATATACCATAAACATTTCCCCAAGTCTTAAGTCTCCTTCAACATTATCTTTAAATGGTATACTATTTCCTAATATGGACATAATTTATATAATCAATCCCCTAATACTGGTTTCAGTATTCTAAATAAGGCTATGATTTTGAACACCTTTGCACTTCTCTCTCGTTTCTTCTGGATAAACTTAAGTTTGCATCAGCTTATTTATTTATGTATTTATTTGTTTTATTTTTGGCTGCGTTGGGTCTTCGTTGCTGCATGTGGGCTTTCTCTAGTTGTGGCGAGCAGGGGCTACTCTTTGCTGCGGAGCACAGACTTCTCATTGCGGTGGCTTCTCATGTTGCGGAGCACGGGCTCTAGGTGCATGGACTTCAGTAGTTGCAGCATGTGGGCTCAGTAGTTGTGGCTCACCGGCTTAGTTTCTCTGCAGCATTTGGGATCTTCCCGGACCAGGGCTTAAACTATATTTATACATGCAGTTCATGGAAAAAGAGACCTAAATAGTTCATAAACATTTGAAAAGAGGCGCAACTTTGCCCATAAACAAAGAAATGCAAACTAATGCTACACTGAAATCCCTATCAGATTGGCAAAAATCCAAACATTTGCTGATACCCTTTGTTAGGGGATGGCGTGAGGTTGGAGAACAGAGCCTTGCCTCATACCTTGCTGGTGAAATTTCCATTTGGTACAACCTCTGAGGGCAGTCTGCAAAGCCTTTTGAGAATGTACATAATATTTGACTCAGCAGTTCCACTTACAGGAATTTATCCTATAGACAGTGTTGCACCATGTGTGAAATGACATGTGCTGGGTTATACACTGCAGCCCTATTTGTAATCACAAAAAATTAGAAACAGCCTAAATGCCTATTGGTAGGGCTAACTAACGTATGTTACATTCACATAATAGAATACTACGCAGCTATTTTTTTTAAAGAATAAGGATCAGGTTTATGTATTAAAATGAAAAATCAAAGTGTAAATCAATGTATACAGCAAGCTACCGTTTGTCCAAAAGGGGAAAGGAAAAAGGATGTATATTTGCATTTACTTATAGATGCATAAGAAATCATCTAGAATGCTATACAAGAAACCAATAACATGATTTCCTGTCTGTTGCTGGTGATGGTTTTGGTGGGGCTGTAGGATGATGGAATAGACAGGAATAAGAAATAGACTTTTCCTTGTGTATGTTTTTGTGCTTTTTCATTTTTGAACCAAGTAAATGTGCTACCTAGGAAAAAAGTGAATAAATTTTTAAATGGCAAAAAAATTATGCCATATATAATAATAAGCCTTTTTTCACTTAATAATATACCATAAACATTTCCCCAAGTCTTAAGTCTCCTTCAACATTATCTTTAAATGGTATACTATTTCCTAATATGGACATAATTTATATAATCAATCCCCTAATACTGGTTTCAGTATTCTAAATAAGGCTATGATTTTGAACACCTTTGCACTTCTCTCTCGTTTCTTCTGGATAAACTTAAGTTTGCATCACCTTATTTATTTATGTATTTATTTGTTTTATTTTTGGCTGCGTTGGGTCTTCGTTGCTGCATGTGGGCTTTCTCTAGTTGTGGCGAGCAGGGGCTACTCTTTGCTGCGGAGCACAGACTTCTCATTGCGGTGGCTTCTCATGTTGCGGAGCACGGGCTCTAGGTGCATGGACTTCAGTAGTTGCAGCATGTGGGCTCAGTAGTTGTGGCTCACCGGCTTAGTTTCTCTGCAGCATTTGGGATCTTCCCGGACCAGGGCTTAAACCTGTGTCCCCTGCATTGGCAGGCAGATTCTTAACCACTGGGCCACCAGGGAAGTTCCTGCAACAACTTAAAGCCAACTTACCCTCTAGAAAAGTTAGACCGGTCTCCATTCCAACAATCCACACATGAGTGGGCCTCTTTCCCTGAATCCTCTTTAATACCTGGTATTCTTTTTTTTTTTTTAACCCATTGCCAACGTAGTAGAAAAATATTATATTTCATTGTACTTTTAGTTTTCATTGCTTTTAGTTAAACACTTTGATGTGAGCATTTCTAGTTCTTCCTTTGGAAGTTGCCTGCTCCGGAAGAGAATATATCACGGGCTGATCACACCAAGCATTTGTGAGCTTAGTAGATGTTACTGAAGAATTGCTGCAGTGAGGGCTCTAAACTGCCTTGATATTAGATAGCGTTCTGGCAGGTCACAGAAGAATTGCTCGTTTCTCCAAAGATACACAACTGGCCAACAAGCACATGCAGAGATGCTCAACATCACTAATCATTAGGGAAATACAAATCAAAACCTCAATGAAATATTCCTTCACACCCATTAGGATAGCCACTATAAACAGAACAAAACAAAATTAGAAAATCACAAGTGTTAGTGAGGCTGTGGAGAGATTATACACTATTGGTGAGAATGTAAAATGATGTAAGCACCATGGAAAACAATATGGCATTTGTGAAAAAATTAAAAATAGAACTACGATCTGATCCATCAATCCCACTTCTGGGTCTATAGCCAAAGGAATTGAAAGCAGGGTACTGAAGAGATATTTGTACACTCATATTGATTGCAGCATTATTCACAATAGCCAGAAGGTCCCAAGTGTCCATCAGCTGATGAGGAGACAAACAAAATGTGGTATATCCATACAACAGAATATTATTCAGCCTTAAAAAAGGGATGAAATCCTGACTTGGATGAAACTTGAGGACATTATGCTAAAAGAAATAAGCCAGTCACAAAAAGACAGATACTATATGCCTCCTTTTGGGGGGGTGGGCTATGCCACATGGCTTGCAGGATCTTAGTTCCCTAACCAGGGATCGAACCCAGGCCCCCTGCAGTGCAAGTACAGAGTCCTAACCACTGGACCGCCAGGGAAGTCCCTATACGCCTCCTCTTTAATGAAGTACGTAGTCAAATTCATAGCATAGAAAGTAGAATGGTGGTTGCTAGGGGCTGGGGGGACAGGGAGCCGTCGTTGAACAGAGGTAGAGTTTCCTTTTTGCAAGATGAAAAAGTTCTGGATATTGGTTAAACAGCAGTGTGAATATACTCTGAACACTACTAAACTGTACACTTTAAAGTGGTTAAGATGGTAAATTTTACCACAATTGGCCTCTCCCGTTGCGGAGCACAGGCTCCGGACGCGCAGGCTCAGCGGCCATGGCTCACGGGCCCAGCCGCTCCGCGGCATGTGCGATCCTCCCAGACCGGGGCGCGAACCCGGTTCCCCTGCACTGGCAGGCGGACGCGCAACCACTGCGCCACCAGGGAAGCCCCACAATTTTTTTAAAAAAGAAGCATTACAAAGGAATTATGACTAGGGTTTTCCTTCCAACATGGATGTCAAAACATGATCCTTCTCTACTCAAAACCCTCCAATTTACTTCTCACTCGGAGAAAAATCTGGAGAAGTGATGGGCAAGGGCTCACCTGCTGCCACTCCAACCACAGTCACTAGACATCTTGCTTGCTTGACTCTAGCCCCCTTTGGCATCTTGCTGCTTCCTCAACACATTAAATATATCCCAGCCTGAGGCCCTTTGTGTTGACACTTGCTGTTTCTTCTGTCTGAAACGATGCCTCTTCAGCTATCTGCATGACCCCATCCCTGACCTTATTCACGTCTCTGCTCAAAAATCACACACTCAGAAAGGTCTTTCCCATCTTTCCTATAAACATAGTCTCCATCACCATCACTCTCTAGCCCATCCCCTTACCCTGATTTATCTTCCTTTTATTTTTTTTCTTTTATTCGTTGTTTATTACCTATTGTCCCAATACCACTGGAGTGTAAATGACAGTGGATCAGAAATATAGTCGATTATAGGACCTTCCTTGTGATGCCGTGGTTAAGAATTCGCCTGCCAATGCAGGGGACACGGGTCCGAGCCCTGGTCCGGGAAGATCCCACATGCCGTGGAGCAGCTCAGCCTGTGAGCCACAACTACTGAGCCTGTGCTCTAGACCCCGTGAGCCACAACTACTGAGCCCGCGCACAGCAACTGGTGGAGCCCGCGCGCCTAGAGCCCGTGCTCCGCAACAAGAGAAGCCACCGCAATGAGAAGCCCGCACGCTCGCCGCAACTAGAGAAAGCCCGCGCGCAGCAACGAAGATCCAGTGCAGCCAAAAATAAATAAAAGAAATAATTTATTTTAAAAAAAGACTCAAATGTTGCTGCCATTGGGATACTTTTTCTGCTCTCCCCCATCCTGAGTTCTCATGGAAGCTTGTAGAGAATTCTGTTGTAAAATCACGGCACTGTGTGTATTTGCGCCCCTCTCTTCCTCCTCCTCCCCACCTCCGGCTGTGAGCTTTGTGGCACAGAGATGCATCTTACCCATCTCTCTGTCCCCAGCCTAGCACGAGAGACTGAGTAGATGCTCAGTAGATGCATTAATGGATAAATAACATTTCTCCACTGAGATTTATACTGTACTCTCAACGAGAAACTTCTGGCATGGGAAATAAATACATATGAGCGAAATGGTATTTAAATACTCCATGAAATTCCTAGACAGCCAAGAGGAAGGTTTGTTGGGTTTTTTTTTTGCGGTACGCAGGCCTCTCACTGTTGTGGCCTCTCCCGTTGCGGAGCACAGGCTCCGGACGCGCAGGCTCAGCGGCCATGGCTTACGGGCCCAGCCGCTCCGCTGTACATGGGATCCTCCCAGACCGGGGCACGAACCCGCGTCCCCTGCATCGGCAGGTGGACTCTCAACCACTGCGCCACCAGGGAAGCCCCTTGTTTTGTTTTTACTGCTAATACCCTTAGCCAGAACCTAGATACCTCATGGTTTCAGTGGCAACATAATAAACACATTTGATATTTTTTTGTAATGCCATGAAATGTTCTTTCCAAAAGTATAGAAAGTACAGCAGTGTGGGAATGAACTGTATTTGAACTGCCACTAATGTATAAAGTAGATAACTAATGAGAACTTACTGTGTAGCACAGGGAACTCTACTCAGTGCTCTGTGGTGACCTAAATGGGAAGGAAATCCAAAAAAGAGGGGATATATGTATATGTATAGCTGATTCACTTTGCTGTACAGCAGAAACTAACAGAACATTGTAAAGCAACTATACTCCAATAAAAGTTTTTTTAAAGTTAAAAAAATAATATTATATAATTGCTCTTAAGCTTGCATTAATAAAATAACAGATTTTCTTGAAAAATAAATAAATAAACTGCCACTAAATCAATTGTTCTTGGGCATTTCCCTTTACCTAGATCACCTCTTGTACAAAAAAAGAAGGGGTGGTTTTGGTGTATGTGTCATAAAAATGTGACTGCCTCTCCATGTCACCACTTCTTTAATCAGTACTGCCTCACACCTGGCCCACTTTATGCATTTACGATGCCCTCTTCCCCCGTAGGTGTCAGCGGCTGTCATCTCCGACTAAATCCAATTTTCTGCATGGGGTGTTGAAGGAAGAGGCCTTTATTCTATATCTGAAGCAAAAAGCTGGATTCATCGTTTGCGAGGCAGTAAACACGCGGATCTCCTGTAGAGTATTTGGGAAGTGTGGGGCTGGGGATTAGTAGACTCTTAACAGTGGGAGTATTCAGGCATTAAGTGACCTTTAGCAAAGGCAGCTTGGTCACTGGAGCCAGGCTGTTGCTGATTGGCTGGCCCTCATAAGCACGTGCACTGACCAGAGGAAGCTGTCCTTGATGAATTGGGACAGACTGCAAACCTGTGTTCCTGGTTACTTACTTGTTCCAGTGGCCAAAGAACACTGAGTCTTTTCTTGAACGGGAGGATAGGAACTATTCTCGGTAGGATCCCTTTTTTATTTAAATGTCAAATAATCCAGCTCAGAGACTTTCAAACTTTAACATGAATCAAATCAGATCAGCCGGAGGGCTTGTTCGAGCAGACTATTGGGCCCCTCTCCTGCAGAGTTTCTGATTAGGTAGGTCTGGGATGGGAGCCAAGAATCTGTACTTCTACTGAGTTCCCAGGTGACGGTGATGCTCCTTGCTGGTCCAGGGACCACACTTTGAGAACTACTGGTCCAGCATCATAGGTGTTGTAGTTAATTATTTGCTGTTAAGAAAATATTTAGGGAATTCCCTGATGATCCAGTGGTTAGGGCTCCGTGCTTCCAATGCTGGGGGCCTGGGTTCAATCCCTGGTCGAAGAACTAAGATCCTGCACGTTGTGCAGTGTGGCCAGAAAAAAATAAATAAATTATATATATATATATTATATATATATATGTTTAACACAATAAGTTACTGATGAGTCTAAGAATTCTGTAAATGATTTTGTAAAATGGTTATTAATCACAGCCACATCTATATACATTTGAAAAATAATGGTAAATATATAGGAGAAAGATAATACTCCTTCTAAAGTTAATGACTAGAAAATATGAATTCTAGGACATATTGTAGTAATTCTGTCCTGTCCCTCCCCTCCTCTTCCTTTCCCAACTTCCCCGTCAGAATGTGTGACCCATCCCGTCCTGGGGAATCCTAGACCAGGTACTTCCCAAGGAACCTCCCAAGTTTGTGATTCTATGTTTGTGGCAGATTGTGGTTTAACACATGAACTTCTGGTCAGGGTATGAGCCATGTTAGTAAAGTGATGTAAATTGAAAATACAGGAGGCAAGGAAGTTTACAAGACAATTGGGAGAAGAAGAAGGAGGGGGAGGGGAGGGGGAGGGGGGAGGGGGAGGGGAGGGGGAGGGGAGGGGGAAGAAGAAGAAGAAAGAAAGAGAGAGAGAGGCTGGCTGACTTTAGAAATTCCCCCAACCCCAAGGGATACTAGGACACACAAAAGCCATGGCTCTGCATGATACGGTGCCGGGAGTGAATGCTGCCATTTTCCCATATCTTCCCAAGAGGCTTTTACTAATGGGTTCATTGGAAATTTCTTTCAGTAGAGACCACAATGTTCTATTTCTACAGGTGGTAATAGCTAGTATTTTTTTTTTTTTTTTTTGTGGTACGTGGGCCTCTCACTGCTGTGGCCTCTCCCGTTGCGGAGCATAGGCTCCGGACGCGCAGGCTCAGCGGCCATGGCTCACGGGCCCAGCCACTCCGCGGCATGTGGGATCTTCCCGGACCGGGGCACGAACCAGTGTCCCCTGCATCGGCAGGCGGATTCTCAACCACTGCGCCACCAGGGAAGCCCAATAGCTAGTATTTTTATTGAGAGCTCAGTATGTTCTAGGCTCATACAATCCTCAGCTGAGTATTATGAGGTAAGTACTAAGTCACCCTATTTTACAGGTGAGGAAACTGAGCCACAGGTGAGGAAACTGAGACACAGAGAGGTCACATTGCGTCCCTGTGACACACAGGGAGTAGCCAGTGGAGCTGAGATTCAAGCGCAGGCAGAGAGACTCCCCAGATGCATGTTGAACCGCTGGGTCATAATCCTCTCAAAAGCCTAAAGATTCAATCCCCTTAATCACTTTCTCGGCTTGTTTGTTGTTTCCTTTAGAACACATTATGATTTGATTTTTTCATTTGTTCACCTGTTATTGTCTGTTTCTCCTCCTAGCATATAAGCTGAAAGAGGATAGGGGCTTTGTTCACTGCTGCATCCCCAGAACCAAGTGTTTGGGCTCATAAACATTTGTGGAAGGAAGGAAGGGAGGGAGGGAGGGAGGGAGGAATTCTGAGTATCAGTCAGCTTGATAGATGAGGTCTGATTAAAAGAACATCTATGGGCTTCCCTGGTGGTGCAGTGGTTGAGAGTCCGCCTGCCGATGCAGGGGACACGGGTTCATGCCCTGGTCTGGGAGGATCCCACATGCCGCGGAGCGGCTGGGCCCGTGAGCCATGGTCTCTGAGCTTGCGGGTCCGGAGTCTGTGCTCCACATCCGGGAGAGGCCACAACAGCGAGAGGCCCGCATACCGCAAAAAAAGAAAAAAAAAAAAGAATGCCTGTTATATTTTGTTTTTTTCTATCGACCACTAATTATTCACCGAACGGTCTTGTTTTTAAAGAAAAGCCCACCTGTGTCTTGCGCTGAAAAGAACAGAGGTCATCTTTAAGGTGACAGCAGGCAGTGCAGAGGGCAAAGCACTGCCCAGCTACATCCATCTGCCCTTTATGTACATCTTCCCTTAGGTTACACTGAGACCCTGAAGGTACTGGCATGGCTCCGTATTGGAAGTCCCAAGCTTCCTTCTAGTATGTCACCTGGGTCATCTCTGGTGCGTGGGATTAGTAAAGTAGGAAAGAGGAGGCAAAGAGGAGGCCTCTCATCTTTTTACTTTAAATATTCCTATATTGTTTGAATTCCACCGCCCCCCCCATGAGCATGTGTTATTTCTGAAATGAAACACAAGCAATAAACAATATAAAAAGAAGAATTTGTAAGGCAGGGATTGGCAAACTACAGCCCATGAGCCAAATCTGGCACACCACCTGTTGTTTTTTTTTTTTAATTTAATTTAATTTTTTTTAACATCTTTATTGGAGTAGAATTGCTTTACAACGTGGTGTTAGTTTCTGCTGTACAACAAAGTGAATCAGCCATATGCATACATATGTCCCCATGTCTCCTCCCTCTTGCGTCTCCCTCCCACCCTCCCTATCTCACCCCTCTAGGTGGACACAAAGCACCGAGCTCATCTCCCTGTGCCGTGCGGCTGCTCCACCACCTGTTTTATAAATCAGGTTTTCTTGGAACACAGGCATATCCCTTCCTTTACATACTATCTGTGGTTGCTTTAGTACAACAGTGGCAGAGTTTGAGTATGGAGACCATATGGTCCACAAAACCAAAAATATTTACTCTCTGACATTCTATAGAAAACATTTTCTGACCCTTGATCTAAAATAATTTATTTTAAATTCCTTATAGGTTCCCCCCACCCCCCATAGAAACGAGACCTAGTGAAACCAATTAACAGAACTGGGTTCTTTAAGCCTACTAGGAAGGTAATCACCGGCTATATTTTGTTAATTTATTCAACGGCTATGTTCTCTGCATATACAAAGAATATAAGATAATTGCTCAGCTAAAAAAACAAACAAACCTTTCTCAGCATTTCTAGAAATACAAACATCTGTCGGGATATCTGCAAGACTCAGGAACAACTACACTGACCACCCTACTTGACTTTCCCTCAGAGCATCTGGTAACACTTGGCATATTACACATTTATCCGATTAGTGCCTGCTGTCCCGCTGCCACCAGAATGTAAGTTTTACTACATTAGGGATATAGTAAGCAGGATTTATGTAAAAGCAACTTGATACTGAGGCAATCTAGATATTTGGTGTTATTGGAATTGATGGTGTTTATCGATTTCTTCTTGTGGTTTTGCAAAAAATTTTAATGTATTTTGAGTCTACTTATTAAAGTAATAATGAAGCAAAAACCCATTAGTGTTTCCCCAAGTAAAACTGAGAATATCTGTTCCACAAAACATGTCACGAAGAAAATAAAAAGGCGAGGAACAAACTGGGAGAATATATTTGCAGCATGTGAAAATAAAAGATTAGTTTGAATATCAAGAATATATAATCGGGCTTCCCTGGTGGCGCAGTGGTTGAGAGTCCGCCTGCCGATGCAGGGGACACGGGTTCACG
>NC_041224.1:39490998-39506327 GCF_002837175.3 Physeter macrocephalus | reverse complement strand
TGGGCCCGTGAGCCATGGCCGCTGAGCCTGCGCGTCCGGAGCCTGTGCTCCACAACGGGAGAGGCCACAACAGTGAGAGGCCCGCGTACCGCAAAAAAAAAAAAAAAAAAAAAAAGAATATATAATCTCCTGAAAAAGAGAGTACTCTATCAGAAAAGTGGGCCAGAGTCATGCACAGACATTTCACATGAAAGAACGTACAAATGGCCTGTGTGTTTTTGAAAAGTTGCTCATTCCCATGCATAATCGGGGATGTAATATTTCACATACACTGTTTAGGCAAAAATTCACAAAGTCAGACGATGTCAAGTGTGAATGACTAGGGACTTCCCTGGAGGTCCAGTGGTTAAGACTCCACACTTCCACTGCAGGAGGTGCGGGTTCGACCCCTGGTTGGGGAACTAAGATCCTGCATGCCATGCGGCACAGCTGAAAAAAAAAATGTGAATGACTAGAACTTCTATCCAATGTTGATGGGAGGGAAATCAGTGTCTTACTTTGGAAATGACTTGGCGTTACCGAGTGAAGCTGAACAGACAGATCCCCTACTCAAAATGGGGCCGTGCAAGCAGCATCGCTTGGGAGCCTCTTAGAAATGCAGAACTTGGGGCCCCATCCTGGACCTACTGAGCCAAGATCTACATTTAGATGCCCACTGGAGGCCCCTGGGGAGCTTTTAAAAGTCCAGATACCCAGGGGGCACCCAGACCAACTAAATTGTAATCTCTGAGGGTGGGACCCAGGCATCAGCATTTTTAAAAGCTTCTCAGTAATTTCAACATGTAACTAGGGTTAAGAAGCAGCAACCAGACATCTCTCATATCATGAGAAATACAAAAATACCTTTAATAGCTAAAATCTGGGAGATAAACAGTATGTCTACCAACAGTAGATCGCACACACACATTCGTACTATAAAGAAAAGCAAAGGAATGACTAGTAGAAAATTCAGGATAGTGGTTACTCTGTGGGGTGAGGGAGGAAAAGGCATGTGATTGGAGGAGGCACAGGGAGAAGGTGAGTTTCTAAGGTCCTGGTAATATTCTGTATCTTAGGTTCAATAATGGAAATATGGGTGCTCATATTTTTCCCCTTAAACTATAAAAATAGGTTTTATCCACTCTTTTGGATAAAATTTTAAAGTTTAAAAAATGTTTTAGGAGGACATCTTTCATATCCGTTCTTCTGAGCCGCCTTCTTCAAGGCATCGCACCCTTTCCCAGACCTCATCTGCTGCTCTCCTCCAAGCTGGTTTTCTCTGCCTTTGCTAAAAAGTCAGAGTCAAGAGGATCCACTGCTCTACCCACTTGGATCTTTTTTATCCCAGAAATCCTGGCCCACTCCAGGTCCCATCTTAGAAAGTTCTGGATGGGCTCGGGATCTACATGTGCCTCCCAGCCCCATCTAAGGGTCATCTGGAAGTCCAGGGAAGGGAGATCTTGAAGGGCACTGAAACGGGAGACAGTATCTGCACATGTCTGGAAGGCCCCGGGCCCTCCCACCCTGAAGCAGAGCCAGACAGGGCCAGGTGTCAACAAGTTGTGTCCGGCCAAACGGTAAATCATTTAGCAGCAGAGTAATGATTAAGTTACGACAGGGTAGACTGTCTTAAACTAGAGTTTTCAAAGTGTTCTCTGTTTTATTCTAAACCCAAACTCAGCCAGCCATTTAATGAGTGGGTCTAAGACCCCACTACCTCTTACAAAGCTTTTCTACCTACAGAATTTCATCTGATCTGACCATGGCTGCGGTGGGGATTACTACCACTTTAGAGACGAAGAACAGGCTCAGAGCAGTTAAGAGAATTGCCCAAGGTCACACGGTATCATGGCAGAAAAACTCACAGCCAGGCCTGCTGTCTCCAAGATTCTTCCAATGGTCTCAGCCCCTTCTGGGTCTGTAAATGCTTCTGCACTCAACACCCGCACATCCAGAGATGCCCTCCTTACGCAGAGAGCTCTGACCAGCCCATGCCCTTCCCTCCCTGGGCCTGCCTGCAGAATACATTCAAGCTCCTTAACCTCCCCAGAATCCGTACTCACAGTTCCTGGAATTCAAAAATATTGGCTTTAAAAGAAGCTGTAGGGGGCTTCCCTGGTGGCACAGTGGTTGAGAGTCCGCCTGCCGATGCAGGGGACACGGGTTCGTGCCCCGGTCCGGGAAGATCCCACATGCCGCGGAGCGGCTGGGCCCGTAAGCCATGGCCGCTGCGCCTGCGCGTCCGGAGCCTGCGCTCCGCAACGGGAGAGGCCACAGCAGTGAGAGGCCCGCGTACCACAAAAAAAAAAAAAAAAAAAAAAAAAAAAAAAAAAAAAGAAGCTGTAGACGTTACCGTCGAGTTCAGTGATTTTAATCCTTGAGAATCACTGATACCTTTGAGAATCTGCTGAAGTTGTGGACCTTCTCCCCAGAAAAATGCCCATAGGTACAGACATCTCAAAGGGGCCACAGACCCCAAGACTATTGCTAAGAATTGCAGATCAAGTATTACAATTTTGGTGTTTTCTCCAAAAAGTAAAAATAGAATTACCATACAATCCAGAAATTCCACCTTTAGGTATATATCCAAAAGAATTGAAAGCAGGGTCTCCAAACATATATATATGTGTGTGTGTATGTATACACACCCATATTCATAGCAGCACTATTCACAATAGCCAAAAGGTGGAAACAACCCAAATGTCCATCAACGGATGAATGGATGAGCAAAATGTTGTCTATCCATACAATAGAAAATTATTCAGCCTTAAAAGGAAGGGAATGAAATGTTACATGAATGAACCTTGACAACATTCTATTAAGTGAAATAAACTAGTCACAAAAGGACAAATACTGCGTGATTCCACTTCTATGAGGTACTTAGAGGAGTCAAATTCACAAAGATAGAAAGTAGAATGCTGGTTTCCAGGGTCCAGAGGAGGGGAAATGAGGAGTTAGTGTTTAATGGGTACAGAGTTTCAGTTTGGGAAGGTGAAAATTTTCTGGGGATGATTGCACAACAATGTGAATGTACTTAATGCTACTGAACTGTACACCTAAAATTGGTTAAAACGGGGAATTTTATGTTACATATATTTTCCCCTGGCTGGGAAGGAATAAGGCCAGGCCTCCTTGTTCCAAGGGCTGCGTCCCAGGCCCTCTGCCTGGGCAAGCTCTGTGCAAGCTCCTGCAGGCACGACTATGTCTTCTTTGCAGAAATCCTGGTAGGCAAGGCCTCAGGGAAGAGGAGGCATCGGAGCTGGACGGCATGGGATGTGATATTTATATGAACTTCGTCTATTGGCTTAGTAACCCTCACACATGAGGGAATGAGATGTACTGAGGATGACTTGTTCTTTCTAGCTTGGGGAGTAAGACAGTGCCATCCAATGGATTCCAAAACAAATTATTTTAACAAAAGATCCTACTGATGATATGTTTTATAACCACTTTGCATGAATTCTGAAAGAAGGTTTGGGCTTTCCTCTTTATAAAGACTTATTGACAATATAATTAAACATCAATAACAAAGAGGTCCATCTATTAGCATATCCAGCTCTTGGTCCAAGTTTGAATATGTGGGGATGTGAAGAGAAGAATCGTACACGGGAGCTATTTAGTGATCAGTTTTACCATATAACGTATTTTGGCAATTTTTTTCATGCCACTAAATATTGTTCTATAGCATCATTTATGATGGTTACAGAATAATGCATTGTACGGACATAATAAAAATGAAATCCCTATTGCTGGAAACTTAGATTGTTTGCAAGTTTTCACTTTTACTAACAGTGTAGCAGTGATTATCCCATATAAGCCCATGTCATCTTCTTGATTATTTCCTAAGGATAAATTCCTAGAAGCCAAATTGCCAGATTAGGCTTTTGATTCAAAGTATACTTTAGAACGTTTGTACCAACTTGGTGTGTAAAATTAGCAATAGAATTTTAAAGTAACTATTTATCCAAACCTTTACCACCAATGGGTATTATAATTCAAATATTTATAACAGCTTATAATTTAAATGGCATTTAATTATTTAAATGTATTTAAAAATATATCTATTAGATTATTTGATTAAATCTGTAAGTGATTATTTTGGGCAATAATCTCTTCAAATAAATATTGAGCAACCTCTTCAAATAAATATTTGTACCAAGTTTATAATTTAAAATGGCATTTCATTGTTTAAATGTATATATATTTGATATAGTCATTTGATTATTTGATTGAATCTATATGTGATTATTATGGACAATAATCTCTTATGATAGTCTCTTCACATCCTGTGCTCTTTGATAGAGTGCCTCATCATTTTTTTTTTTAATTAATTTATTTATTTGTGGCTGCGTTGTGTCCTCGTTTCTGTGCAAGGGCTTTCTCTAGTTGTGGCAAGCGGGGGCCACTCTTCATCACGGTGCGCGGGCCTCTCGCTATCGCAGCCTCTCTTGCTGCGGAGCACAGGCTCCAGACGCGCAGGCTCAGTAGTTGTGGCTCACGGGCCTAGCTGCTCCGCGTCATGTGGGATCTTCCCAGACCAGGGCTCGAACCCGTGTCCCCTGTATTAGCAGGCAGATTCTCAACCACTGCACCACCAGGGAAGCCCCAGTGCCTCATCATTTGATTATTAAATATATTTTTACATTATATGTCATTTGCTTTATAATGTCACCCCAGTTTATCACTAGGTTATGCTATTTTTTCTTTTACTGTGAAAGTTTTTTATTTTCAAAAAATCAAACCTAGAAATGTACTCCTTTGTGGTTTCAAGCAGTAATGATATAGCTATGGTCAGGTGAGTACAGAATACTGAAGCAGCTGTTGGCAGGGGCTACAGTCAGGGTCATGAAAAGTTTTCTAGACTCTAGAATCTGAAAAACTGAGCCTTTTCAGTCTTAAGGCTTCCCACCTGGAATTCTTCTATCTGGTAAAGCATGTGCCTGCATCTTTTTCATCTTCAGTTGCCCTGGTTATTCTTGGCACTTTGTTCTCCCATACAAATTTTAGGATCACCTTGTCAGTTTCCTGACAAAAAATCCTGTTGGGATTTTTACTGGAATCATTATTAATCCTATAGGTCTATTTGGGAAGAATATATTAAAAATGAGCCTTCTTGGGCTTCCCTGGTGGCGCAGTGGTTGAGAATCTGCCTGCCAATGCAGGGGACACGGGTTCGAGCCCTGATCTGGGAGGATCCCACGTGCCGCGGAGCAACTAGACCCGTGAGCCACAACTACTGAGCCTGCGCGTCTGGAGCCTGTGCTCCGCAACAAGAGAGGCCGCGATAGTGAGAGGCCCGCACATCACGATGAAGAGTGGCCCCTGCTTGCCGCAACTAGAGAAAGCCCTCGCACAGAAACAAAGACCGAACACAGCCAAAAATAAATAATAAATAAAATTTTTAAAAAAGAGCCTTCTTATCCATTAACATGGTATAACTCTCATTAATTTAGGCTTTCTTTAATGTCCTTCAAAAAAGTTTTATGATTTTCTCCAGCGTATGTCTAACGTGTGTTAGATTATTCCCAGTTACTCAATATTCTTAAAAGCTATTGTAAATGGTATCTTTGTTTTTAATTGAATTTAAAACAAAATTTTAACTGATTTATAGAAATAAGATTGACTTTTCTATATTGATTTTTGTGTCCAGCAACCTAACTAAATTCTTATTACATCTAATAATTTGTAGATACTTTCTGGTATAGCTGTCTGGTGTTTCATCCAGACATCATAACCTGAGTTTTATTTATTTTTCATTTCTTTAAACATTTTTTATTATGGTATAATCTACATATCATAAAATCTACCCCTTTTAAGTGTACATTTCAATGATTTTTGGTAAATTTAGTGAGTTGTGCAGCCACAATAATCTGGCTTTAGAACATATTCATCCTTTTTATTTTTCCATGTCTTATACCTTTTTCATTTCTTGGACTCTACTGCATTTGCTAGGGGCTTTGTGTAATTTTGAGCAGAAGTGAGAATGGTACTATGGCTAATTCCCAATCTAAAATGGAATAATGCTTCCACTGTTTTACCACTCAGTACAATGCTTGGTTTTTCAGTTTGTTTTGAGATAATCTGTTCATAAAGTTGCTTTCTAGCCCTAGTTTGATAAGAGTTTGGTTTGGTTTTTAATCATGAATGGGATATTGAATTCCATCAAATGTTTTTTCCATTGCCCTCTGTATCTATTGAGATGATCATATGATTTTCCTCTAAAAAGGAAAGCTTCCAATTAGTCTCCCCACCGTGGAGGGAGGGCGCTCTAGGGTTTGTTTACTGTCCCCTGAGCTCCACCAGACTGGAAAACCAATGCTCAGGTTAACCTAGTCCAGGAAATTCCTTCCAAGAGAAAACTGGCTACAAAGCTCCTCATCTTTACCTAGTATTTGGCCTACATAGTCTTTATTTTCTTACCAGTTCATGCGTCTAAGATTTTTCCATTTTATTTAGTAGTGCTAGTTTGTTTTTGCTTTTTTTTTTTCCCACAAGGAGAGCTGGTCCTCACCCCAAGTCCATCTTACAGCAGAAAACAGAAGTGGCCAGATCTTTCAGGTTCAGTACTAAGTATGTTTTGTAATCTGAAACTGTCATGAATGGGGTCTCTCTTGGGATTCCCACTGTCATCACACACGCCATCCTCAGAGAAAGGCTGTCCCCATGTCAAACTCTGCGAAAGAGTAGACAAAACCCCCTCCCCGGTTTTGGGGAAAGAGTCAGGAGTCAGAAAACATGAGCTGCTTCCAATAGATATAAACCACCTACATCAAGTTATAAAAACTATGAACTGAAAGGGCTTTGCCACCTTAGCTTCTGTAATTGTCAATCTTATCGTTTCCCATTAACTGCTGAAATTTGGCGGACAAAAGTAAGTTTACTAAATAGTTCAGGAGGGAAAAAAGGGGGAACTGGTTACAGAAGATGCAAGCAGCAGACAAACGGGATCAGAAATCAGGTCTCTGGAAACCTAGGTTAGCTGCTCACACCCCAAAGGCGGGCTGTTGGATATGCTTCTTTCCCTTCTAGGTCTCCTGGACCTCTAGGACAGTACCACCTCTGTAGCTTCACTGATGACTCCCCTAGGTGAGCAGGGCCCCATCCTTCCAACATCTCCCATTACAGGTACTGATCTAAGACCAGGAAGTAGCCTGCAATGTGCTGGGACACACACGGGAGCATAGCCCACGCCCTTACACCTTCCCTCCACCACCATTTCTCTTCCTGTGTGCCCAGAAGGGGTGTTCTGAGAGTTGAAAACAAGCATCCCTCAGTTGCTCTTTTTCTAGTTAGTGATCAAAGGACTGAAAAGACTCAGCTCGGGTTTTCCAAAGAAACAGGCCTGTTCTCCCTCCTAGCCAGGTCACAGTGAGATTGCCTTCACCATTCTTGTTTCATAGCCAGAATCCATTGCCCTCTCTATTTGGATTCCATCTGTACTTTACTGCTGCAGGCTTTATATCTTGGCTTCTTCAAAAGTAATCTATCGTCTTTTACGGAACAAAAACACACACCTTGAGACCTACTGTACAGCACAGGGAATTCTGCTCAGTATTATGTTAACAACCTAAATGGGAAAAGAATTTGAAAAAGAACAGATACATGTATATGTGTAACTGAATCACTTTGCTGTACACCTGAAACTATCACAACATTGTTAATCAACTATACTCCAATATAAAATAAAAAGTTAAAAAATATATATACACTTTGAGAAAGGTAGTGACGTTTGTAAGCTCCAAGGGTTTCTTCTTAAATCTAGACAGAATGTTTTCTTTGATGGAGAGATGAAGGAAAAAAACCACATGAGCCCACACATTCTGATCCATGCATCCTTTATTCCATGACCAACCGCTGTGTCGCATCCAAGCAACAGTACACAAACTGGCAATCAACCGCAATCCAGCTGTACAACAATCTGAGGCTTACAGTACATTTAAGGCTTTTAAATGTGGAAAAAAAAAATTTTTTTTAATAAAACCAAAGAACCCTCAAACCCAAACCCCCAACCAACACAAGTAGTGTAGCAATTTTAAGCATCTTACACTTCTGATGCTTACTGGCGCAACTCCAGTGTCAAAACCCAAATAACTCCTAAACTAAAAAGATTAGTTTAGTGAAATTTTAATTACATAAATTTTTCAAAGCATAAACTTGTAACTTTTTGTCTTGGAAATGTTATAAAATTTTTTAATAGCAAAACATAGGAATAAAAACGTATTAACAAAATGTATTCATTTACATTACAAACAAGGAATCTGCAGTTCATTGTTGTAGCCTGACAAAAGAAAACTATCCATTAAGAATCTATGCACAATGTAATTGCAAATATGTACAGTACTTTAAAAAAGCCTACAAGGAGGACTTTACAGAAGGAAAGTCGCCTAGGTTCTTTGTTAGACCAACCAGACGATCAAAATATTAAAACTCTGTGGACTAGTAATAAATTTACACTTAAAAAAAACCCCAGTTTCCTTTTAAGAATATTCCAGTTATATTTATATGGTTCCAGTTGATGAAGCCGTTCATGATAGTTCCAGTAAATTACCCTTTAATTGATTTGTTTGGGGGAAAGATAGGAGTGTTAACAAAAATTAACAAAGGAATTTTCATCACGATGGTTTCCAGTTACACTATCACAGCTTCACAAATGGATTGGACCCATGAATCTAGTGGCTGAAAGAGAGCTGCAGGTCACATACTGAGAACACGGGTGGAGAGAGGCTGAGCCCTGCATAAATGAATCCTACGTGGTGGGTAAGGAAGAGAAAGGGGTGTGAGCATCTTTTATAGCAAGAGAAAATGGTCCCCCCACTCAGCTCTCATTCCCATTCTGCAAGGCGATGAAGCTGGGAATCACAACTGTTCAGCTTAACATGATGTGTGAGTTAGTAGAACCTCTGGATATGAAAGACCAAGATGCCCTCAGCTCTTTGAGTAGGACGCCTGAAAAGCTGGGCACTTCCTCGTGGTTATCCCGCCATGACAGCTATCCAGTTAAAGCATGTGCAAAACCGAGGATTCTTGTGTTCACAGTAGATGAGGTAAAATCAAGTCATCTTCTTCAGGAATTAGGAAGTTCATGAGATATGAACTGTTTTAGCCTTTCTAGGTATTGTGCATAAAGCTCTATGTCATTATGGCCAGCCCCTTCGACCCAGAGGGGCTCCACGGCCCGAGGACAGCGCTCGTACATGGCCAGGCCATGGGAGAAATCGATGACCTCGTCCTCTGTACCATGAATGACCAACACGGGAGAGGTAACTTTAGATATCTTGTCAATGCTGCAAGACAGGAAAGGGGGAGGGGGAGAAAAAGGACTCCTTTAGTTATGCTCACAGATGACAGACATCACACTTAATGGAACCGGGTCGGCGTTCACAGGCAAGGAAGGTAAGCACGCAAGGGTTTCCCCCCCTCACTTTTCTAGTAATTAACTTTTTTAAAAATTAATTTTGCATTTTACAATAATTCTGGATTTACAGGAAAGGTACAAAGATAACACAGAGCTCCTATCCGCCACAACCCCTTTCCCATAAGGCCAACACCACGCATTACCAATAGTACATTCGTCAAAGCCGAAAACCAGCATTGGTACATCACCAAACTCCGGACTTTATTTGGATTTCATGAGTTTTCCCACTGAAGTCCTTTTTCTGTTCCAAGATCCAATGGAGAATACCACACTGCATTTAGCCATTGTGTTTCTGTTCAAGTATTTTATTAAAAACAGAACTCCTAAATGTCGTCAGACTAGCAATCCAGTAACTAATATTTCTGATATATTCATATTTTGGAGAGAGGATTTTTTTTTTAAATAAACAAGCTAGACCTTAATATACCAGAATGAATGTCTCTTTTGAAATCTGAGCACTGAATCCACAGCCACTCAAGTGTTCAGGACTCTTTCCGTGTAAGCCACCTTCAGCACCGATTAACAAGATCCTCAGAAACCTCATTTCATAAAAACAAATACCTCATTTTTAAATAAAAACCATACTATTTAGCTTGAAAACTTAATGTACAACACCTAGATTGAATTCTGAATGACTTCTGACTGTTTACAAAAATCAAAGCTACCGACAAAGGATGAATATTTGAGCATCTCCAATAGAACGTGCTGCAGACTCTGAAAGCGTTTCCCAAAGAGGAATTAAGAAGACTGTAAACCTTGTTGGGCTGCGTGTGTAGGCAACTTCTCTGACAGAGGTAACTGTCATTTCACCTGCAAACACATGGAGACAGGTGACCCTCTGTCCAGTCTGGCCTCCTGCCAGAGACCCCCTTGCTGTTGACTTTCTGTATCTCATCCTAGCCAAAGTTACAAAGGGATCAAATTGGTACTACCCGTAGGGATCATTTTGTTAAAAGTCATAGCTAACATTTACTCAGCGTTGACCACAGCCAGGTGCTTTGCACTTTACATACAAAACCTCATTGTATCTCCAATTAGCCACAGTGAAAGAGGAAGGACCATCTCTGTTAAACGAAGGAGGTAACTGAAGCTCGGAGAGATCATTAAAGGACAGACATGAGGCTGTGGTGATAGTACAGAGCTCTGACATGCATTATACATTCCAAAGATCTACAAACAGCTGTCACAGAGCCTTATTAACAACTCAGGAAGTTGCCAGCCACCTCAAGACATCCGGGAAGACTGCAAAATCTCATCAGCCATGTCATTTGCCAAGATCAGGGCCACTGTGGAAGGGGTCAATTTTGCAGATTAGGAATCTTGTTTAGAAATCTACTTTCCTCTTATATTTAAATTTTAAAGTGACTTCTAAGAATGCAAGAGTCCAGTTATATTCAATTTAAAAATCTATTTACTGACAGCTCCATGCTGCATGAGTTAGGAGACTCTATGCAACCTGGACGATGGATGTACCTGAGGTTAAATGCCACCATCTGATTCTAAATGTAAAGGAGGTAAAAGAAAATAAACCACCAACCAAATAATAATCAGGACTCCTTATCTCTATTTTTTTAATACTAAAAAAGAAATGCGAAAGTGCCTTCCTTTAAAGACAGGGGCAGGGACTTCCCTGGTGGCGCAGTGGTTAAGAATCTGCCTGCCAACGCAGGGGACATGGGTTCGAGCCCTGGTCCGGGAATTCCTTTAAAGACAGGGGCAGGGACTTCCCTGGTGGCGCAGTGGTTAAGAATCCGCCTGCCAACGCAGGGGACATGGGTTCGAGCCCTGGTACGGGAAGATCCCAAATGCGGCAGAGAAACTAAGCCCATGAGCCACAACTACTGAAGCCTGCGCGCCTAGAGCCCGTGCTCCACAACAAAAGAAGCCACTACAATGAGAAGCCCGTGCACCATAATGAAGAACAGCCCCCACTCGCCGCAACTAGAGAAAGCCCACGCAGCAACAAAGACCCAATGCAGCCAAAAATAAATAAATAAAATTAATAAATTTTTTTAAAAAGAGAGAGAGAGAGGGACACAGAGACAAGTGTGCATTTGGTAGCAATGGACACTGTAAGAAAACATTCCCCAAATTCAATTAATGATGAAAGCCCATGTGACTGTTTAATGGTTTGAAATCTATCATATTAATACTTTATGGTACTGAATAGGATGAATGGCCTTTTCTGGCTGTTTCCACTCACCAACCTTAATTAAGCTGCTTAAATCGCTTAACTTTCTAAGCCTCAGTCTCCTAACTGTAAAATGAGTCTTGCGAGATACAAAGCGTGAAATGTTTAGCCATGGACTGGCAGATCAGACAAACCCAGTAAAGACTAGTTGCTGGTTTCCTATTAATGAATAAGCTATAATTAGTTGGCGTGGCTGTATTTTAAGGTATATGCTAATTTAAGAGTCAGGGGGAAAACCTATTCATTTTGTTGCCAGGGTAACTCCTAGCATAGCTTCCCACAAACATGCTAAATATCTCCCTTTCAACAAACGGGTCTCTCAATACCCATTCAGCACAAATAAGGCCACATTTGAGTCGCACATGGGCCCTACTTAGCATTCTCAGCCACGCCACTGGAAATTTGCAGTTGGTTCAACTTTCCCATGAAGCTGAACTTCACTGAACCTGGTACAGGGTGCACAGAAATGAAGTTCACCCAAGGTGTTAAGAGAAAGTTTCTTCTTGTGAAACAAGCCAGTCCGTGGAACAGACGTTTATGTAACCAAATGATGTTCTTTTTCTCTCCCAGCAATAAGAGAATGACGGCAATGAATGGGTCAATCAAAATCCAAAATCTGTGCATTCTTCTGTTGAGGTTTTTTCTACAACGTGGCCATGTGAGTCCCGTTGTCAGGATCTCGGCCCGTTTAGCAACGTACCATGGGCAAATAGTTTTTAGTAAATGCTTTCCTCAGCTTAGATTTTCAAAAACAAGCAGAAGTTTTCAAAGAGAGTTATTCAAGAAAGCAGCGTGCTCGCTGCTTTCGCGTGTATATACAGCTGCCCGTTTTTCTTCCTTCTATTAGGGGACTAGAAAACAGCAGGGACCGGGGTGGCAGGAGCTCCGCTGCCCCTGGGGCGCCGGCAGGAGGCGGCCCGGCCGTGGGCTCTCACGCACGCGCTTCCAGCGGAGGGTGCCGGCCCCTCTGCAGGGGAGGGGGTCTTCAGGCACAAGTGGGCGGCAGGAGGAATGAGTGGTCGCACTGGGCTGGGGTGGTGGGGAGGGGAGGGAAGGACCATCCACTTACACGGTCCCTGCAGCCCATTACCAGCTTGCAAATAGCTCACTTCACTTTTTCTCTTACCTACTGGCCTGACTGCAGAAGTAACAGAAATTTCAAAATCGGGGATGCTTGCGGTTTTTCTCTGAGTGTCTAGACCACTGCTAATGGCCTCATCACAGATTTTGCATCTCACTCTCATGATTCAACAATACATGTCCGTCTGAGCGAATGAACGAACACTGAACTAGACGTTCCTTTCAGACATGTGGGCACTTTTTTTTTTATCCTGCACATCAAGCTAAACCAGTTAATCCTGGATATCGGTACCAGCAAGGTCCTTATACATCATCTGGTAGATTGTTTTACAAATGAGTCCAGCCCAGAGGACCAAGTTTCTGGCTGGTGTACATGTCATATCCACCTCCACGTTCCCTGAGGAGCCCCGCACAGGGGCTGCACACGTCCAGCTGCATTCAGGAGACATTTATTAGTAGCCCACAATTAACGGTGGCATCTGATGTGAAGCTGGGTCACTGGATGCCTTAACACTTGTTGGACAGGAGTGAGCTTACCTGGGGAAAGCATCAAAGCAGTACGTTTTCCTGGTATCGGGAAAAGCCACGCGCAATCCAGACATCAGAGGCGAATGGAGAATTACGGCTGCACATTCGTACCTGGAGGCCAGGTCTACCGTGGGGACAGTCCCGATGCTCTGACCATACAGGATGATGTTCTCGGGGCTTACGCCATACCTGGAGAAATCAGAGGGCATGGGCTGTTAGCTGATGTGTGAAAGAAAAAGAGAGTGAGACCAACACCACAGTATCATAAACTCACAAAACTCCCACACCTGCCAGTTTAAAACCACATCATCTCACGGGTACCCTTTAGCTGAAGATAGATGTGAATGCCACAGAAATGTTAGGGGCCTATCTCAGTACTAAGTGACTGAGATTCTGTCCTCCACAACTTTTGCAAAAAATAATGAACATGACATTTTTTTCTGGAAATTAACTATATGAATGTATCATAAACTTCATTTCAGTGTTCCCAGAGTCATTTCATTTCCTACTCTCCCTTCTTGAGTTTCTTTGACCATCCTAAATGTACTTCTGAAATAAAAACAGAAGCGTGTTTGCTAGATCATAATATTATTAGAGTCCTTTAAGTGAGGTTTTAATAAAATATGAAAGAAATTAACATTTATCATCAGGAAAAGGTACTGGGAGACAATTAGTTTAAAGGCAAATATATTTTCTATAGCCTCTCCTTGGGGTTTAACCCTTCTGAGTCTTTCAATCCATCAGTGGTCTCCCCCTCCACTGTCTGCCAAGGTTTAGTTGGGTAAACAGCTGTGTGGAATACAGGCTTCATTTCCTGGCCTGCCTGGCAGCCTGGTGTGCAGACAACTAAGCTTTGGGCGTGGGCTGTGAACAAAAGTGACATGTACAACCTGCAGGTCATAACTTTAAATAGAAGGCTCCATGCCCTCCCCTTCCTGTTGGTGGGGGGTAGACGTGATGGTGAGCTACCCTGGCCCAAGCAGAAGAACGAGCACCCCAGATGTGATGGAGGAACAAAATAGACGAATCCCAGGAAAACAGGTACGCTACATATGAACCTACAAAGGATATCCAGAATATATTAAGAGTACGTAGAAATAAAGAAGAAAAAAGACAGACAAAAGAAATGAAGACATATCGCAGAAAAGAAAACATGATGCCTAATAAACACGTAAAAAGATGTGATGCTTGAGAGCTTCCCTGGTGGCGCAGTGGTTGGGAGTCCGCCTGCCGATGCAGGGGACACGGGTTCGTGCCCCGGTCCGGGAGGATCCCACATGCCGCGGAGCGGCTGGGCCCGTGAGCCATGGCCGCTGAGCCTGCACGTCCGGAGCCTGTGCCCCGCAATGGGAGAGGCCACAACAGTGAGAGGCCCGCGTACCGCAAAAAAACAAAACAAAAGATGTGATGGCTCAACCTCGTTAGTACGTGAACATGCAAATTAAATCCACAATTTATTTTTTTACACTGAAAAGAAAGGCAAAAACTAAAAAGTCAGACAATGTCAAGGGATAGCAAGGACATGGAAAAGTGGAAGTCTGTGACATTGCTGCAGGAGTATAAATTGGTATGAGCCCTTGGGAAGATAATGTGATATTATCTGGTGAAGTTGAAGGCTATAACCCAACAATTCCAACTTCTTTGCATAAATACCCACTGTAGTTTACAGGGCAATAGGACATGCTTTCTTTTCTTTCTTTCTTTTTTTTTTTTTTGCTGGGTAATGTAGTTTATTAATATTACATTATTATTTTTAATTGAAGTAGTTGATTTATAATGTGCCAACCTCTGCTATACAGCAAAGTGACTCAGTTATACACATATACATTTTTTTTTATTTTAAAAAAATATTTATTTATTTATTTGTTTATTTTTGGCTGCACTGGGTCTTGGTTGCTGTGCTTGGGCTTTCTCTAGTCGTGGCGAGAGGGAGCTACTCTTCCTTGCAATGCACGTCCTTCTCATTGCAGCGGCTTCTCTTGCTGCAGAGCACGGGCTCTAGGTGCACGGGCTTCAGGAGTTGTGGCTCGCGGGCTCTAGAGCGCAGGCTCAGTAGTTGTGGCTTGCGGGCTTCAGTAGTTGTGGCTCGCGGGCTCCAGAGCGCAGGCTCAGTAGTTGTGGCTCACGGGCTTAGTT
>NC_041224.1:39478027-39487464 GCF_002837175.3 Physeter macrocephalus | reverse complement strand
TCAGACATGTGGGCACTTTTTTTTTTATCCTGCACATCAAGCTAAACCAGTTAATCCTGGATATCGGTACCAGCAAGGTCCTTATACATCATCTGGTAGATTGTTTTACAAATGAGTCCAGCCCAGAGGACCAAGTTTCTGGCTGGTGTACATGTCATATCCACCTCCACGTTCCCTGAGGAGCCCCGCACAGGGGCTGCACACGTCCAGCTGCATTCAGGAGACATTTATTAGTAGCCCACAATTAACGGTGGCATCTGATGTGAAGCTGGGTCACTGGATGCCTTAACACTTGTTGGACAGGAGTGAGCTTACCTGGGGAAAGCATCAAAGCAGTACGTTTTCCTGGTATCGGGAAAAGCCACGCGCAATCCAGACATCAGAGGCGAATGGAGAATTACGGCTGCACATTCGTACCTGGAGGCCAGGTCTACCGTGGGGACAGTCCCGATGCTCTGACCATACAGGATGATGTTCTCGGGGCTTACGCCATACCTGGAGAAATCAGAGGGCATGGGCTGTTAGCTGATGTGTGAAAGAAAAAGAGAGTGAGACCAACACCACAGTATCATAAACTCACAAAACTCCCACACCTGCCAGTTTAAAACCACATCATCTCACGGGTACCCTTTAGCTGAAGATAGATGTGAATGCCACAGAAATGTTAGGGGCCTATCTCAGTACTAAGTGACTGAGATTCTGTCCTCCACAACTTTTGCAAAAAATAATGAACATGACATTTTTTTCTGGAAATTAACTATATGAATGTATCATAAACTTCATTTCAGTGTTCCCAGAGTCATTTCATTTCCTACTCTCCCTTCTTGAGTTTCTTTGACCATCCTAAATGTACTTCTGAAATAAAAACAGAAGCGTGTTTGCTAGATCATAATATTATTAGAGTCCTTTAAGTGAGGTTTTAATAAAATATGAAAGAAATTAACATTTATCATCAGGAAAAGGTACTGGGAGACAATTAGTTTAAAGGCAAATATATTTTCTATAGCCTCTCCTTGGGGTTTAACCCTTCTGAGTCTTTCAATCCATCAGTGGTCTCCCCCTCCACTGTCTGCCAAGGTTTAGTTGGGTAAACAGCTGTGTGGAATACAGGCTTCATTTCCTGGCCTGCCTGGCAGCCTGGTGTGCAGACAACTAAGCTTTGGGCGTGGGCTGTGAACAAAAGTGACATGTACAACCTGCAGGTCATAACTTTAAATAGAAGGCTCCATGCCCTCCCCTTCCTGTTGGTGGGGGGTAGACGTGATGGTGAGCTACCCTGGCCCAAGCAGAAGAACGAGCACCCCAGATGTGATGGAGGAACAAAATAGACGAATCCCAGGAAAACAGGTACGCTACATATGAACCTACAAAGGATATCCAGAATATATTAAGAGTACGTAGAAATAAAGAAGAAAAAAGACAGACAAAAGAAATGAAGACATATCGCAGAAAAGAAAACATGATGCCTAATAAACACGTAAAAAGATGTGATGCTTGAGAGCTTCCCTGGTGGCGCAGTGGTTGGGAGTCCACCTGCCGATGCAGGGGACACGGGTTCGTGCCCCGGTCCGGGAGGATCCCACATGCCGCGGAGCGGCTGGGCCCGTGAGCCATGGCCGCTGAGCCTGCACGTCCGGAGCCTGTGCCCCGCAATGGGAGAGGCCACAACAGTGAGAGGCCCGCGTACCGCAAAAAAACAAAACAAAAGATGTGATGGCTCAACCTCGTTAGTACGTGAACATGCAAATTAAATCCACAATTTATTTTTTTACACTGAAAAGAAAGGCAAAAACTAAAAAGTCAGACAATGTCAAGGGATAGCAAGGACATGGAAAAGTGGAAGTCTGTGACATTGCTGCAGGAGTATAAATTGGTATGAGCCCTTGGGAAGATAATGTGATATTATCTGGTGAAGTTGAAGGCTATAACCCAACAATTCCAACTTCTTTGCATAAATACCCACTGTAGTTTACAGGGCAATAGGACATGCTTTCTTTTCTTTCTTTCTTTCTTTTTTTTTTTTTTGCTGGGTAATGTAGTTTATTAATATTACATTATTATTTTTAATTGAAGTAGTTGATTTATAATGTGCCAACCTCTGCTATACAGCAAAGTGACTCAGTTATACACATATACATTTTTTTTTATTTTAAAAAAATATTTATTTATTTATTTGTTTATTTTTGGCTGCACTGGGTCTTGGTTGCTGTGCTTGGGCTTTCTCTAGTCGTGGCGAGAGGGAGCTACTCTTCCTTGCAATGCACGTCCTTCTCATTGCAGCGGCTTCTCTTGCTGCAGAGCACGGGCTCTAGGTGCACGGGCTTCAGGAGTTGTGGCTCGTGGGCTCTAGAGCGCAGGCTCAGTAGTTGTGGCTTGCGGGCTTCAGTAGTTGTGGCTCGCGGGCTCCAGAGCGCAGGCTCAGTAGTTGTGGCTCACGGGCTTAGTTGCTCCGCGGCATGTGGGATCTTCCCGGACCAGGGCTTGAACCCGTGTCCCCTGCATTGGTAGGCGGATTCTCAACCACTGCACCACCAGGGAAGTCCTATACATTCTTTTTTTAAAATATACTTTTCCATTATGGTTTATCCCTAGGACATGCTTTCTGATAACAGCCTTCAGTGAAAATAACTGTCAGTCTAGAGCTGAGGCAGGTGGCAGGATTTCACTGAGCTGCCTCCCCCTCAGGCTCCCTCAAACTTCACAGGAAAATGGGGGCCCTTAGGAAGGAATCTGGGGAGGGAATGGCTATTTCTGGCTGGTAAGTGCTGTTCTGTGCTTTACAGAGAGGCGACATCTGGGCTGTGCCGTGAGGGGTGGACAGGAGCTGAACACGTGGGGATAAAAAGGACGGTCGGTAAGCAGCATGAAGTCACACAGGGCCTGGGTGGAGTCCAGTGAGCAGCTTGGGGGGCTGGAGGGCTGAGGTGAGGCTGGGCAGGCCAGCAGGGGGAAGATGAGGAGGCAGAGCTTGTCCTGGAGGAGGTGAGGGGCCACTGGAGACGTTCAGGTCAAGGGGACAGGAACAAGGCTGGGCTTCGTGAAGATTCATCTTCCTGCGGCACGCAGGGCATGACAGAGCATAAAGAGGAAGCAGGGAGATAGGTAAGGGACTATTAAGAATCCTACAGGGAAGAGGAAACAGGAATGTAAAAATCGAAGACAAACAAACCAACAAAAAAGAGATGCTCTCTCCACCCCAGACGCAGGTAGGAAATCACCTGCTCAGAACGAGGAGGCACCCTCTCTTTCTAAAGGGAAGTTTCTGTGTGGCCCCAGCCCTTTGAACTTCGACACCATCTAATACAACTGTGCCTGTGGAGGAGGGTCCCAAGATGCACGTCCTGTCTGATGTTCTTGCCTGGGCTTCATTTCAGTTGGAAGAACAGGTTATTAAAAAATGGTCAGCAAAAGGAGTTTTGACGGAAGGTTCGAGGAAGGAACTCATGTCTGCAGCATTCTGTGCCTTAAATCCCCATAGCTTTTACAACATAAATCCCTTCAATCAGGATGAAATGATGAGAGATGTGAGAAATGAACCCTGTTCTAGTGCATCAGCAGGCCATCACCCAGGGTGATGCTTTTGACTGGAGCAAAGTTATCCCAGGGACCTCCCTCCACTGTAACTGCCACTGAATTCCTTCTTTGATGGACTAGGAGGTCCATTTCAGTCGAATTTAACTGAGAGTTCAAAGTCCCTTGAAGGGGGAAGTATAAATAAGATTAGGGGTCTCCTTCTCCCTCCACAATTTTCATCAAAAGTAGGCTATGACATCCCAAAGCATGAGGGCCATCGGATGCTGCATGCATGGGGTGTGGGAGTCAGAAGGCACCTGAAGGTAAGAGTACCTCCAAACCTCACATTTGAAGTGTAGGCTCTTTCCACAGTGGCCGTCCCGTGGCAGGATATTGTGCTATTAATTATAAACAAATAGATCATAAATCAAAAAAGGAAAAGAGGAAAATGAAAACTGAATGTAGTTATTGAAGGACAGAGGATTAAGAGATGATTAATACTAAAAATCAAAAATAAAGCATAAGACTTCCAGATTGAAATGGCATCAGACTCGCCCTTACCTTCTTTGATCAAATTTGCGGAATGATGAGAATCACACAGAATAACCTATCACAGTAATGAGTATTATCGTTATAGTCGAACCTATTTTCTCAGCATCTTTTTTTTTAAACATCTTTATTGGAGTATAATTGCTGTATAACAAAGTGAATCAGCTATATGCATACATATATCCCCATATCCCTCCCTCTTGCGTCTCCCTCCCACCCTCCCTATCCCACCCCTCTAGGTGGTCACAAAGCACCGAGCTGATCTCCCTGTGCTATGTGGCTGCTTCCCACTAGCTATCTATTTTACATTTGGTAGTGGGTATATGTCAGTGCTACTCTCACTTCTTCCCAGCTTACCCTTCCCCCTCCCCGTGTCCTCAAATTCATTCCCTACATCGGCGTCTTTATTCCTGTCCTGCCCCTAGGTTCATCAGAACCATTTTTTTTTTAAGGTTCCATATATATGTGTTAGCATACGGTATTTGTTTCTCGTAGTGGGATTGCTGGGTCATATGGTAGTTCTATTTTTAGTTTCTTAAGGAAGCTCCATACTGTTCTCCATAGTGGCTGTATCAGTTTACATTCCCACCAACAGTGTAGGAGGGTTTCCTTTTCTCCACACCCTCTCCAGCATTTATTGTTTGTAGATTTTTTGACGATGGCCATTCTGATGGGTGTTTTTCTCAGTATCTTGATACTGTGTTTTATATCCTGCTCCATGCACCTTGGGGGCCACATTGAATAAGTAAAGGAGAAATGGGCACAGACTCAAGGGGCAGAGGTGGGTGTGTGGTTACTGGAACGGCCTTTTCTCTTGAGTGCCCTGAATCTGTCTATCCTCTGAGATCATGATCTCCTTGAAACGCCTTATGGAGAACCTGAGTATTTCACTGAAGGACCCTCAGCTTTCAGCTTTCCACTCACAGGCACCAGGACACACCCAGTACCAATCTCAACAAATTCCACCTTTGACACACAGACATTCGTAGCCTTAATGACAACAAACACTTTGCAACTCAACGTTTTCACTGGAAAACTTCATCACATAAAACAGTAGCCATTAATAGGGGAAAATATGACAACTGGTATTACATTAAAATAAAGAACATCTGGTCATCAGAAGACATCAGTAAGAAAGTAAAAAGGCAAGTGGGAAAAGATATTTGCCACACATATAACCAACAAAGGGCTCACATCTACAAAATATAAAGAACACATCAGTGGGGAAAAAAATGACCAAATACAGAAAAGCAGCATTTTACAAAATGGGCATTTCATAAAAGAAGAAATCGACATGGCAGGGAGGGAAGAAAGGGAAGGAGGGAGGGAGGGAAACTCAACTTCATTAGTAAAAACAAAATGAAATTTCACCAATGAAAACCACAATGTGATACTAGCAAAAATTTAAAAGTTGACAATATCAAGTGTTGACAAAAAAATGTGACCACAGGAACTTCCATTCACTCCCAATGGGGGTGTTAAGTTGACAGAAGCACTTTACAAAAAGTAAAAGTGAAGATATAATAACACGTAGCAATTCCAGTGACCTAGCAATTCTACTCCCAGGTATATTCACCACAGATTAGAAATGTCTTCAAGACCATTTGTGAGCGGTTGGAGAAACCCTAAGGGGTGTCAACAGCAGGGCGGATAAGTGAACGGGGGTGAAGTCGTGCCACAGAATATCATAGGGCAACACTGATGAATCTTAAAGGCTTGCTGTTAATCAGAAGGGGCAGACACAAGAGAACACATGCTATACAACACCATGTGCAAAAAACTTAAACCCACCCAAATTAAACTTTACTGTCTAGGGATACTTAACTGAAAGAAAAGCAAGGAAGTGAAGCCCTAAAAACCAGGATAGTGGTTAAGGATGGGGGAGGGGAACGGGTTATGGCTGGGAAGAAGCATGTCATTTGGGGGGGGCTTATGGATCGCTGGTTATAGTCTATGTCTTTTTTTTTTTTTTTTTTTTTTTTTGGCTACGCCACTCGGCATGCCGGATCCTAGTTCCCTGACCAGGGCTTGAACCCTCGCCCCCTGCAGTGGAAGCGTGGAGTCCTAACCACTGGACCGCCAGGGAAGTCCCTATAGTCTATGTCTTGTCACGAGTGTTCCTTTTACAGTTCATTAAGCTGGATATGTACATCTTATGAACATTTCTATCTGGCTACTTGTATCTGTTATATTTCGCAACAAAAAATATTTTTTAAAAGTTCACCAGATATTTCAGATATGGAGACAACCCTCCTCAAAACTGTCACAACACATGACAGATTTTGTGCTAAAAACAAATCTCCTAAGGAAACATGAGGCCATTAAAAATTATGTCTCATCAAGAGCTAATGTGGGGAAAACTCATGTTGAAATGTTCCATAAAAAGCAGCCTACAAAAAACAGGGTCACAATTATGTTCCTTCCCACAAAATCTATATATGGAAAAGGGACTTGAAAGTAATATATTAAAATGATAATAATGATTATCTTCAGGTGGTGAGACCAGGTAATGTTTCTTCTTTCAAATTTTCATTTCTAATTCGGGTAATTATTAGGTAGTGATTTGTTAAAATAAATAAATAAAGGAAGCGGTATTGCCCGACCTTTTTGCATGGAGTCAGCAAGCTTTCTTTACAGTGTCTGTATTTGAAAAGGCTTTGAAAACTGTAACGTGCTAGTGAAGTGTTCAGATTTGTCAGTGTTACATTAAGGACTTTTCCACTGTTTTCCCCTGTTTATTAGACTGTTTATTATACTGCCTGACAACACATGAGATGCCTGGGAGGTGGGGATGGGGGCTAATTCTTTGAAGGTATGGAAGACTTTCCGGAAAGCTCTAAGAGGCCTCTGTTCCAACACCCGCCGCTTGCAGATGAGGATGTTGAAGTGGAGGATCCTTTTCAGGGTACCACTAGGGTGGTACTAGGGTACCACTAGGTGGTACACACTAGGGTGTTGTTTTTGACCAAAAAAAAGCTAGAAGACTGATGACCTCTATACCAATGGTTCCAAAATGAGAAGTATCTGAATTTCTTGGGACTTTTAAAAAATGTAAATTCCCCTTACTTAGAAATCTTCCGTACTTAGAAATCTTCCGTACGTAGAAATTCCAGCGGGTTTGTGGATTCCTCAAACTAACCATTGTTTGATACTGAGTAAAAAGGGTCAGACCAGATCCTACAGACCTTTTAGCTCTCAAATTCAATTAAAAGATAAAGGATAAAAAGAGAGATGGTAAAGGGAATCTATTACTAAGTCTGTGTGAAATACAGGGCATTTAAAGATCACAGCTTTTCACAAAAGAGCAGGATTAAGTGCAAAGTATTTTCTTCAAAAACATCAACAATCCCGAAGTCCAAAACCTTTATCCTAAAGTAAAACAGATGTTAAACCCTCCCAACCTGGAACAGGACAGTTTTGTAGCAGGCAGACATGATACATAGGCAGGCAGGATTTTTTGCATTTTTACTTAGAATTTGCTATTTTCGGGTATGACGATAGCAAAACATTAAAAGTGATTTCTTCTCGCTCGTACCACCTTTGTGGGCAAGATACAGGGACGGGAGGAACGGCAGCAACAGCCTACAAACAATGTTTTCTTCAATGCGCCCAATCCCCAAGGCAGGCTTTTACAAGTAAACCTCCGCATTGCTCAACTACAAACACACCAGTCGCTGGGGGGATGACCTCAGTCGGGAGACAAGGATGCCGTCCCTCCGGTCCTACGCCTACCAGCTCTCTTTCCTCTGCTGTTTCCCCTTGCTCCCTGGCGTGTCTGGAAGAGGCACTGCTTTTCCATCCCAGGGCTAACCTTCCACCTGAGCGCTGGATTCCCACCCTCCCACGACTTTGAGAATTTCATCCCCACCCACGCCGAATTCCAGTCTTATTCCCAACGCAACACACGTCTCCAAGTCTCTGAATCTAAGAAAGGCCCTGTCTTCACGGGTGCTTCATCCTTTAAGTGACGGCCCCATCTCTCACCTCTGCTTCCCTACTGCATCCTCAACCCTAACAAAGGCCCCTGAAACCCACCCTCTCCTCCCACAATGTCCCGAAAGCTGCTATCAGAAGTGCCGGGTCCAACCGCTTTTTCCCACTCCTCATCCAATTTGACTTCTCCTCGGCAGTTCACGCTAAGAATGATGCCTTTCTTCTTCAACTCCATTCCTGGGCCTCTGAGACATTGAGTCGCTCTTGGGTCCTCCCCCATCCCCACCACCAGCCGGCTTGGCCCCTTCCCTGACTCCGCTCCTCCTGCTGTAGATTTCCTACTGCATTCTTTTTTTTTTTTTTTTTTCAATTTTATGTGGCCGCACCATGCAGCATGCGGGATCTTAGTTCCCCGACCAGGGATCGAACCCGTGTCCCCTGCAGTGGAAGCGCTGTCTTAACCACTGGACCGCCAGGGAAGTCCCCTTCCTATTGCACTCTTACATCTTCTCTCCAAATGATTTCACTGAATCCCAGGCCTCAACTATTATCTCTCTGCTGGCGATTCTCAAATATTTACTTCCAGCCCTGGCCTTTGTCCTAAGACAGAGCAGAATGCCCCCCTGCCTGAAGGGAGGGGAGGCGGGTCAAATACAATGTCGCTTGCGCCCGCCTGTGTTCTCAGTGCTGGCCCTGACCTCACGCCTCAGTCCGTCTTCCAGTGATCCTGGGAGGGGGATATTCTTGTCCCCGTTTTATACCTGAGGAACTTGATAGTAAAAGTTAAGTAACTTGTCCAAGGTCAAGTGAGTGGTGAGGCTACGAATTTCATACTGTTATCTGTGATGGATAAACTCCAAACTCAACGTGTCTAAAACCAAATTCGTTATTTTCTCCCCTCAAAACCCTCTCAATAACTCAGTCATCAGGTAGAATTCTAAAAACTATATTCCCCTCTGTTGCCAATCCAGTATCCAAAGTCAGGATGAAGACAAATTATGAAAAGGAGTGGACAGTTACATGACAAATTCAGGTAAAGATCTAAACTTACTTCTGGCAGTGACCGATTAGCTTGGTGATTACGCAAACTGTGGATTAGTTTCTACACCTGGAAGATGTCACCTATTTTTTTTAAATAATGCGTTCAAAAAGTAGTTACTGAGACCTCTTTTGGACTAGGCATGGAACCTCTGGGGGTGCAGAAAGATGAATGTAAAACATTTGGTGGTCTCAAGGAGCTTATAGTCCAGTCGGGGAGGCAAGGAATGTATACAAAAGTATGGGGGTGGGGCTTCCCTGGTGGCGCAGTGGTTGAGAGTCCGCCTGCCGATGCAGGGAACACAGGTTCGTGCCCCGGTCCAGAAAGATCCCACATGCCGCGGAGCGGCTGGGCCCGTGAGCCATGGCCGCTGAGCCTGCGCGTCCGGAGCCTGTGCTCCGCA
>NC_041224.1:39460955-39476942 GCF_002837175.3 Physeter macrocephalus | reverse complement strand
GGAGCCTGTGCTCCGCAACGGGAGAGGCCACAGCAGTGAGAGGCCCGCGTACCGCAAAAAAAAAAAAAAAAAAAAAAAAAAAAAAGTATGGGGAGACAAGCAGAAGCCAGGTCTAAATCTGAGTCATTAGGACACAGGATGATGTCACAGCAGATGAGGCAAGAGAGTCAAGGTCAGGCCAGAGTAAAAGCCATGTGGACAAAGGCCTTCATTTGCTACGAGTCAACTACAGCTATATTTGCATGTCAGACAGACACACGTTCTTACCAGACTCTCCCTGGACCTCCTCATGAAATCTGTGGGCCTGACTTAAATATGTAAGTAGGTGTTGTCTGCACATGGATCTCTAGGGAAAAGCCATTCTTAGCCAGTGAGATTCAATGCATTCATTTTATAGCAGAGTCTCAAGTTAGAGCATCATCATCTCCTGCTGGGGTACGTCTAGGACTGCCACAGCTGGCCCTGGGGACCCACGCAGGTCCCGACACCCAGATCTGACCCTTGGCATGTGGCTATACGGAACAGCTGAGACATGTATTTATACCAGAGCTATAATTGGGCCCGGCGGTCCTGATACAAATGATCAGAATTCCAAGGCTGCCAATGAAGAGGCCCTAGTTTCACAGAATCTTAAACATCAACATCGTACAAAACAAAGGTCTCCATCTCTAAGAGTCTACTTTTTTTTTTTTTTTTTTTGCGGTACGCAGGCCTCTCACTGTTGTGGCCTCTCCCGTTGCGGAGCATAGGCTCCGGACGCGCAGGCTCAGCGGCCATGGCTCACTGGCCCAGCCGCTCCGCGGCACGTGGGATCTTCCCGGACCGGGGCACGAACCCGTGTGCCCTGCATCGGCAGGCGGACTCTCAACCACTGCGCCACCAGGGAAGCCCTCTAAGAGTCTCCTCTTGAGTACCGTTCCTTAACCCTTCTTTGACTGGATCATAAGCTCTAATCCCTCAAATTTCTCCCAGGCTAGAATTCTGATTCTGTAAGTCCCATACCCAAGCACAGTCCATCTGGTCTTCAATTCCCAGTGTTACAACCCCCAGAATCCTTGACCTCCTGACCATCCTGCTTTTATCAATTCCCAGCCCCCAGACTTAGGTAAGAAGAATTGCCAGAGGAGAAGGGGTGGGGGTGGGGCAGGAGGTGGATGGATCCTCTTCCCACCACGGAGACCATGGCTCTACCCAAATGGCCAGAGCACCAAGTACCTTAAGTCCCCTACATATGAACCCTCAAGTTGCGAGCTTTCAAAGATGCGAACCAATCACACACGTTAGTTCATGTGTCTGGTGTATATTGTCACATGCGTGCATCCTGTACAAGTGGCTGTGCTTCTGTGTACTTTACTGTACAGTACTGTATAGATTCCAGTAGTACAGGTTCTTTATTTCAAGCCCAGGATGTCCAGAATCAAGCATAAAAGCAACGGTGATGTAGCTGGTACTACTGTACTTTTCACGGTACTGTACTGTAAGATTAAAAATGTTTATTTTTTGTTTTTTATGTATTATTTGCGTGAAAAGTATTATAAACCTATTCCAGTACAGTACTATAGAGCCGATTGTGTTAGTCGGGTACCTAGGCTAACTTTGTTGGACTTACGAACAAATTGGATTTACGAACGTGCTCTCAGAACTGAACGTTTGTATGTAGGGGACTTACTGTACAGCCTAAAAGATGGAATTCAGGATGCTTCTCATCAGAGTCTACAGATGAGCCTGAGAGGGCTCAGAACCCATTAGGTCTTGGAACTAACATTTTTTCTCTCTAAGGAGCTCGAGACATAGCATATGGTGCTGCAGAGGGAAGACCAGCAGGGAAGAGTCCCAGAGGTAAGTGCTGAGGTCAGGATGAGCTACAGGTCTGAGGAGGCGGAGGGGGTGAAAGCTGTTGGACGTTGTATCAAAGGGTTAGTTAGGCAGCGGAATCAGGAAGTCTGCATGTGTGGGACAGGTAGGACCAGAAAACAAAATAAACAAAAGCAAACCTAGGCACCGACTGGGCAGCAGGGATTCAGAAGTCAGACAGGGAGCTGGTAGAGCCCAAAGGTGTCATTTGCAGAGGCGTGGATGGACCTAGAGACTGTCACAAGAATAAAGTAAGTCAGAAAGAGAAAAACAAATATCGTATAATATTGCTCATACGTGGAATCTAGAAAAATGGTACAGATGAACTTATTTCCAAGCAAAAATAGAGACAGGCATAGAGAACAAACGTATGGACTCCAAGGGGGGAGGGGGGTGGTGGGATGAATTGGGAGATGGGGATTGACTTATATACACTATTGATACTATGTATAAAATAGATAACTAACGAGAACCTACCATATATATATAGCATAGGGAACTCTACTCAATGCTCTGTGGTAACCTAAATGGGAAGGAAATAAAAAAAAAGAGGGGATATATATGTATATATACGTATAGCTGATTCATTTTGCTGTACAGCAGAAACTAACAAAACATTGTAAAGCAACTATACTCCAATAAAAAATTTTAAAAAAATAAAAAAAAAAAAGGAATCTGCAGAACACGTATGTGGCACCAGCCGTTTAAAAAGGAGGAAGAAGGGGCTTCCCTGGTGGCGCAGTGGTTGCGCGTCCACCTGCCGATGCAGGGGAACCGGGTTCGCGCCCCGGTCTGGGAGGATCCCACATGCCGCGGAGCGGCTGGGCCCGTGAGCCATGGCCGCTGAGCCTGCGCGTCCGGAGCCTGTGCTCCACGACGGGAGAGGCCACAACAGAGGGAGGCCCGCATACCACAAAAAAAATAGATAACTAATGAGAGCCTACTGTATAGCACAGGGAACTCTACTCAATGCTCTGTGGTAACCTAAATGGGAAGGAAATAAAAAAAAAGAGGGGATATATATGTATATATACGTATAGCTGATTCATTTTGCTGTACAGCAGAAACTAACAAAACATTGTAAAGCAACTATACTCCAATAAAAAATTTTAAAAAAAAAAAAAAAAAAAAGGAATCTGCAGAACACGTATGTGGCACCAGCCGTTTAAAAAGGAGGAAGAAAACGCCCACAGAGGAAAAGACTGTAGTAAAGAGAAAACTCAAGCAACAGCTCACCTGTAAATTCGCAGAAATACTTAGATGACCCAGAGTGAAGGGGGCAAAAGTCAGGGTGGGTTCTGATAAACACATACTAGAAAACTCAAAATGCAGCGCAGTAACTAAGGCACGCCACGTGAGTTGTTATGTGGGACCCTGGGGGTCAGGACGAGAGAGAGCTCCCAGGTAGGTGGTGGGTTTGGTGGTCAGCGAAGGCTCTGCTGCCTTTCAAGGGATGGTGCGAAGGGTGAAGTGTTTCTGAGTCGGGGAGAGGTGCTCAGTCAACTTTAGCTATAGACGACCATGCCATTCTTTAAATGCTCTTCGCCTGGGGCTGCCCCAGTATCACACTGGCCAGATTCTTCTTCTCGCTCTTCTGTTTCCTTTGCTCACTCCTCTCTCTTCTCCCACACTTACCTGGGCATCCCTCAAAGGTCAGTCCTCACCCTCCTCTGGAATCTTTTCCTATGTAGTCCCTTGTTGAACTCTTCCAGTGCCAGAGCCTAGCATAGCACAGCGTCTCTTCTATAGTAATCATGCAATAAATACGTGTTAACGGAATACATGGGTGGCGAGGGTTTCTACAATGTGTTGATTCACTCCCGGTATCTCGCCTCTGCTCCAGCCCCCGGCCCCTCTCCTTTCTGTTGATATTTCTTCCTGAGCATCCCAGCACCGCACACTCAACACCTCCCAAACCGGACTCTTCCTAGTCTCTCCCCACATCTTTCCATTTCTACCTATCACTCTACCCTCTACCTCACAGGCTTAAGAGTTAGGATGAACTTCTCAGTCTTTTCTCCTTTGCCTCTCACATAGACTTTGTCACTAAGCCCTGTCACTTCCATCTTGGAGATGGTTTCCAGATGATCACGTTTCTGACACCACTTCTGTTGCTCTGTGGTGGCATCTTGTGGTCAATCGATCAGGAGCTGCCTGTCGGTTCAGTGTAAGAAAATGAGCATTGCCCCCTGATGAACATCGCCACTGGTACCCAGGGTCTGTCCCTCAGAGGTCTTCCTGGAATCCTCACCACCGCTGACTGTCCATCCCCATGGTGTGTACCCTGCTCCAGTGGGTCCCTGACTGCTCAAACTACTCACCTGTCCTGTCCTATCCTTTTGGCTCCTGTGTATCATTTTATATGGCTGGTGAGGGGGGTGGGTATCCTAGTTCGTGACCACTGACCTCGCTTCCACCCACCGCTCCCTCTGACTCTTGCTTAACTGCTTGCACTTAGCAGCTTCCATCCTGGCCTCTCCCTTCTTCCCAGGGCAGAACCTGGGAATCTCCAGGCCTAATCAAGTCCCATTTCTGACTTCTCCTCTGCCCTCCCAGACCTGCTTCCTCCCCGGTTCTGTCTATACAGGCTGCCACACTCATGTCACTCTGCATGCCAATCCATCCTGTAACTTCCCATCAGGTAGATCTTCCAAAAAAACTCTTGTTGTGTTACTTCGCTCATCAAACCCTTCGGCAAATCACTATCCCTGGGATAAAAACCCATGTCCTTAGAGTAACCTCCACAACCTGGCCCCATCTTACTATTCCAACCCTTTCTTTTCTCTCCAAGTAAATCTTCTGCTCCTGCAATTAGACTCCCCACTGCCTCATCACAGACCCTGAGCCCCTGTCTGGACTGTCCTCACTCCTCCCCACAACCTAGAAAACCCTGGGGTCCTTCAGGTCCATTCCAGTCCTACCGCCTTCAGACACTTTTCCCAACCACCCCGGTCTACCTGTGGTGTTTTCTTTCCTGAGCCATTCACTTGTGCACCAGGTCAACATGAGGTTGTATGTGATGAACCGTTTTGTGGCATGTCCTATGTTGTCAGTGAGATTTTGAGCTCCCCAAAGTAAGTAAAACTGTTTATCTCTTTGGGAACATCAACAATACCCAGGGGACTTCCCTGGCGGTCCAGTGGTTAAGACTTCGCCTTCCAATGCAGGGGGTGTGGGTTTGATCCCTGATCGGGGAGCTAAGATCCCACATGCCTTGTGGCCAAAAAAACCAAAACATAAAACAGAAGCAATATCGTAACAAATTCAATAAAGACTTTAAAAACGGTCGTCAACAACAAAAAAAAAAATCTAAAACAATACCCAGGTTCACAGATCAGTACACTGGAGGCATATCTTGCTTTGAATGGAATGTGATTCTGGCCAAAGGCTGTTTCTGAACAAATTAAAACTAGATCTCATATATAGTTATCATTCCAATGGATAGACAATCCACTCCAAGTTCATCATCTTCTTGGGGATCTGGATAGGAGCAGAAACGATCTCTTGTCTGCAACCTAGCAAAAATGAGTCAGTCCATGAACGATGACAATAATATTTAGTAAGCACTAATGTTATTTTAGGCATTACCTAAGATTTACTTAAAACACGACACAAGGAACTAAAGTCTCCCAAATTTTGCTAGGGGAAAGCCACGACCCTGAATCATTACTTTCCATAATAGGCAATGCCAGGTGTATAGTTACCCCCTTGGAAACCTACAATTTGTGCTCCCTGCCTCTTCCAAATGTCTAGCATCTTCCTGCAGTCACCAGCTATGCTGAGCTCAGGTTGACAACACAGATTTAGGTTTTGGTTCCCACTCAGCATATAGGACATGTCCCCAGGAGCCTCCACACCCCGTACCCAAGGTACAGCAGCATCAGCTGCAAGAGCAGGAGCTGTGGTAGGAGGTGCCCACGGAGGAGGCCGGGAGCGCCAGGGGGACAGTGTCCAGTGGGGATGCTCCCTCCACTCATAAGGTAAAACCTGTTTGTTTTTGTTTGAATGTAAGGCTTGCTCTTCTGTCTACAAACACGGCCAAGCTGAGCCTCCCTAAGACACACTGCATCCTGTTTAAGTTAATGAGCCTTGACTTTGCCCTGTGTCAAGAGCATTTCCATTTATCTTCAGATGAAGCATGCTTGGCACGGTTCCACTGACTTTGAAGTCTATATTTTAAATATTTCAGAGCTAGAACTCCTAGTGGAAATATCTTTAGACAGAGAACGAAGATAAATACACAAGGTAACGTGAAAGTTAATTGAAGTATGAGGTCTGAGGATACTGGGAAACCCTAATAAAACTCAGAGCAAAGCCTCAGAGTAAAAGGACTGGCTGGCAGGGAAGCAGGTGGGTAAACACGGCCGGCTGAAAACACAGACGGCCTGTGGAACTCTTGCCTTCAGGCACAGAATTGAGAAATCCATCTTTTACTTTCTGTAGCCAAAGCTTCACAAATGTGTGATTTATATTTTAATTATGAGGAAGATAAAAAAGTATCAATCCCCTGGAACATGCTTATTTTTCCTTTTTAAAAATACATCTTTGTAGGTTTAGACTTTTTAAAATGTTATACTGATGTTTCACAAACAGATTTCTATCGGTCGTTAACTCCAGTGGCAAAAGCAAAGGAAACACATTTTATTTTTTTGGCCACAACGTGAGGCACGCGGGATCTTAGTTCCCCGACCAGGGATCGAACCTGAGCCCCCTGCAGTGGAAGCGTGGAGTCTTAACCACTGGACCACCACGGAATTCCCGGAAACACATTTTAAAGTGAGTACCTGCTGCATTAGCGCTGTTTGAGACAATTAAAAATTTTAAAGGTTAGTGATGTCAGTTGATTGCTTCCTTTTTTCTGACCAAAGGAACTTAGTTAAAAAGGACATTTAAAAGCAAGATAATGATACAACTGTGAAAGTTCCAAAAATCTGAGCATGCTCAAGGTATTCTCTCAACACTGCTTATGAAATAAAATGTGCCAATGCAACATTAAAAGTAGCCTCCTTCAATGAAATGGTGCCGTCTGCAGAGCGTGGATGGACCTAGAGATTGTCATACAGAGTGAAGTAAGTCAGAAAGAGAAAAACAAATATCACATAATATCACTTATATGTGGAATCTAGAAAAATGGTAGAGATGAACTTATTTGCAAAGCAGAAATAGTCACAGATGTAGAGAACAAACTTACGGATACCAAGGGGGAAGGGCGGGTGGAAAGAACTGGGAGACTGGGACTGACATATATACACTATTGATACCATGTATAAAATAGATAACTAATGAGAACCTGCTGTATAGCTCAGGGAACTCTACTCAATGCTCTGTGGTGACCTAAGTGGGAAGGAAATCTAAAAAAGAGGGGATATATGTATACGTATAGCTGATTCATTTTGCTGTACAGTAGAAACTAACCACAACACTGCAAAGTAGCTAAACTCCAATAAAAATTAATAAAAAAAAAAAAAGTAGCCTCCTTCACCTGAAGCATCAGTGAATGTAATAGGGATAAATATGAGCTCCTGGGTTATTCATCTTTGAGGAAATGAAGAAGGAAATGAGATTCAGACCAAAAGCAATAACACTAAAACCAAGCGTAAGTTTAGGCAACATGAATATTATGGTCAGTAAGTTCATCAAAGCACAGCGAAGGGAATGGTCCAAACTGGGGGCCAGGAAATCAGCAAGCACAGAAGTCCAGCTTGAAGCCAGCCACGTGGGAGGGGATATTTGAAAACATCCAGAGAAGAAAGGCAAGAGCTGAAGGGGAGGAAGAACATCCTGCAAACATGGATGGCAGGCTGGCCTGGCTGGGGTGAGAGTTTCACCCTGGGAAGCAGAGGGCCATCCAAAGGAGGTGGCGCGTACTCTGGAAGCATCTGGGAAGAAATGTGCACAGGGTCCCTGAGAGGATGGAGACGTGTCAAGTTGTGCCGCAGGAAGGAAGAGAACGTCTGGACAAGACGTGCTCTGAGTGGCTCGCATCAGGTGTGTATGTAGCAAGTCGTGGCGGGGAAGGGAGAGACTTGAAGATAATTCTGCAGTTGAGGGTTGGAAAATGGGCACAGATGGAGAAGTTGAGAGGGATATCATGGGTGGTTGGAATTTCGTTTTGTTAGAAAATTACGTTCAGTTTGGGAAGACACTGAGTTCCAGGTAATTGTGGAGCATCCTAGGAAGGTAAATACGAGTCAAACTCTCAGGGTTCCTTATAAGAAAAATCTTCCTGAATCGTACTGAGGTCTGTGCTAGATAGACTGTGCCTCCTGCCAGGAAGGCAAGCAGCTGCAAGGAGGAGTCTGGGAATATCTGTCCAGGCCAGCAGCTGCAGGAGTACCTACGGCTGCAGGCAGAGGCTCTGGGGGGACCAAACGGCCGAGGTCCCATGGAGATGGACAGATCAGACACATCAAAACTTACATCTGTAAACGAAAAGATACTGTGTCCTTTTCTTCAATGGACTGTGATGACAGGGACACAACGCACAGAACAAGGCCATTCCAGCAAAACATAACTCTCCAGGAGGCGTGGTTACGGCGATGCATGCTCAGTCAACGGAGCCTTTCTTATAGGTACTCATGTGTTTCAAAACATATCAAGACATGCATTATCTAATTTTTGTAAAACAGCATCCACCCTCGGGTACGGTGTTTCATTCTATCCTAGGTGTTTGAGAAGTTTCCTTCCAAATGGTGGTGCAGGGAAGGGCTTTCTGTGCCAGGTCTAAAGCCACCTTCAAAACAACGTCATTCTTTATGACACTCAAGACTGTTCTCTCCTCTACAACACTCTTTCTCTGTGTCAAAGTAAAAATAAACAAGACTTGGCATGATTTAATTTTTTTAAAAAATTACTTTTCAGAGGAAAAGTTACAGTCCTAAGGAATACAAAATCAACTCTCTTTAGCTCTGTTACAATTAAAATAGAATAATTTGCTTGAACTTGTTTGAGTATAATTGTGCATGAAATTGTTCTAATGATAACTGGGGCTCTTTTGGCATTCTGTAATTATCTAACATGTTGGAAAAGCCAAAAAGATGCTACCTTACCCCCTACAGCTGCATAAATACCTGTGAAATGGTTAGAATACCACCCACCCTACAGTTCTGGAGAGGATTACATGAGCCGGCTTATGTAAATCATATGGCACAGGCATCTGATTAAAAAAAACATTTAATAAACGTCACTTCCGTCCATACCAAATACAGATTAAAAACAGCCACTTGACCAAAGTAAAGCCTTAAAGGATCTCCCTGTTTCACACCCAAGAAACACAGCCGAAATTAAGGGACAGAGCTCACGAAATCTCTGGGATAGGGAAAAACATTTTTTTAAAATCTAATTTAATTATCCACTTGAGGGCCAAGGCTGAAAGTCATTCCTTAGAACTAGAAACCCAAGAATCAATTTCTAATTATTTTATCTCACTGTAAGGTGCATTCTCACAACAGCTGTAGCACACAAGACACTAGATGGTAGGTGTGTCTGCCCCCGGCTCACACTGACTTGCAAATGGAATTTGACAAAATCACTTTAGTTCCAACGCTACAACTGCTGAGATGTCCAGTAGAGAGATGTTCTGAAAAGATACAGCAGGTCAAAAATGCTCTCTGTCCCCAGTAGGTGACCATCCAAGAATGTCCTACTAGAGCTGCAGGTATGAACACAAGCCCACTCCAGACCCCCTTGGCCAGAGTGACTGCTTCTTGGGAGAAGCAGAGTTGGAACCAAGACCGGTCAATGGGAGTCCCTCCAGGATGTCAATGCCCTCTTCTGCCAAGCCTGGGGGAGATCACCTTTGTCACCACACAGAAAGAACCTCCTCAAGAATCACTACAAACAGGAAAGCAAAGCCGAGTGAGGGAGCAAGAGAGCCGAGTCCTGAAGCTACCATTGTTGGAGACCCGGCACTTGGTCGCGCCTGGTCAGGGGGCTCCCAGAGCTCTGACCTGGGCGGAGCTTACACTGTTCTCTCTTGAAACTGGGCTAACATTAGTCTTTGGTGAGCAACTCCGAGTGTGCAGTCACGACTGTGTGGCTGTCTGGGGGTGGGGATGGAGGGTGGAGATTTGCACAGCGGGTTAGAAGAGTAGGCTTTGAAATCAGACAACTCAAGGTCTGGAGCCCGGCTCTGCCTTGCACGGTGATCCGACCTCTTTGCAGTCCTGTTCCCTGGCCCGGAAAGGGGTGTTAGTTGCCTCAGGCCTGCGGTGAGAATTAAATGAGGTAATGAATGAAACTCCATGGACTCCCCTCTCCTCCCCCTTCTGGGCTGCTTTCCTGTGTCCACATCCAGACATGGCACGATTGGGAATTGAACATGACCCACGATGACACCTAATCTGAAACCAGAATGCTGGTTCGCTCGTCAGCTAGGGCTTGGCACTGTTTGCTCCCTTAAATGTTTTGTGTACACTCAAAATGGAAGTCTGTTAAATAAACATCCGCCTTGGGCAGACCTAGTGCAGTCCTTTGCCCTTCCCTGATGACATTTTCAGTTCCCTTTCTCTTCAGTCTAATCCCTTCTTTGTGCCTGTCTTTTTTCCTTGTGTTGCCTACTCTTCACTCGGCTTCCAGAACCTTCCATCTTCTCCCCTTTCATCCTTCTTAAAAGCGGGAAAAGTTCACAGCATCGATTATGGAAATAACTCAAACCACAGCACAGGTGGCTGGAAAGGCCCTTGGGAGATCACACAGATGGGCCCCTTTAAGATAAGGAAACTCAAGCTTTGAGAGAGGTTAAAACTTAACTCAGAACTGTAATTACCAAGACAGCTGCTGTAAGTACATTATGGCTCCAGAATATGGACAAACTGGTGGAAGAATTATGAATCCCACGAATTACAACCAAGCTAGCAAAAGCATCACTTAGTGGAGGGGGAGCGGCACAGCTTCAGAATCAGGCAGAACGGTCAGAATCACGCTCTGGGTTTTAGTTGTCTCGTGCGTCAAATGAGGCTCCTACCTATCAAGGCTGGTGTGGTGTGTAGCTGCTCAGTCATGTTAGTTATCACCCCGTTGTAACTCAAAGGTAAAACAATTTGGAATTAGCATGCCCGGCGCACCAACCTAAGCATGTCTGATATAAATACTGCTTTAAAAAGTGAACGTTCTGTTTAATGGGTACATAGTTTTCATCTGGGACAATGAAAAGTTCTGGAGACAGATGGTGGTGATGGTTTCACAGCAATGTGAATGGACCCAATGCCACAGAACTGTCCACTTAAAACTGGTTCAAAGAATCAATTTTATGTTATATATAGTTGGTCACAAAAAGAGGGAAAAAAAGTGAACAATCCTCTTAAATCTGACTTCTACTAATTATTTTCTTATTACAGAGTACAAGGGAGAAATTCTAGCTCTCTTGAATTCAAAATGAGATTTTTAGAGAATTGCCTGGCAGTCCAGTGGTTAGGACTTGGCGCCTTCGCTTCTGGAACCCAGGTTCAATCCCTGGTTGGGGAACTAAGATCCCGCAAGCCATGCGGTACAGCCAAAAAAAAAAAAAAAAAAAAAGAGAGAGAGAGAGAGAGAGATTTTACTACAAAAATAAAAATAAATAGTAAATATAGTTTGCTTTTTTTAAATTGTCAACTCTCTAGAATCCAAAGGCATTAAAATCTATCAGTAACATAAAGAAAAAAGATTCTAAAGATATGCATGTCACTAACACTGTGTTCTTTTACAAATCTGGTAGAATATTCTACTCAAGATCCATCTTCAGGGGAGCTTCAGGGAAGCTCAGTGGCTATTACGAAGCTGGGATCCGGTGACAGCTCGATTTTACTTGAGCACAAAACCTAGGCACAAAGACCCCGTTATCCTTTCCATTATCTTTCCACCTTGCCTGGATTTTTTTTTTTTTTTTTTTAAAGCAAAACAAAGAAAAACCACTGCTTAGCACAGCCCGACAGTTCTGCCATCCTTCTCTTCTGGACATGAAAGGCCTCCCTTGGGAACATCACACGAAAGGACGCCAGTTCGGGAGGTGGTGATGGAGAGAGACCCCTCTCTTTTTAGCTGCACCTTTCGTTTGAATAACACCGGGACAGAATTCCAATTCTATATTTGAACACTCAAGGGCTGTTGTTAGAGAGGTCGGCTGCCTTCTGAAATATCACCCCCCTGTCTGTCAAGGCCAGAGGATTTGGGATTGTAGGTGCCGGATCCAGCCTTGTAGCCTCCAAATAGCAGACAGCGTCTGTGTGACTCAGAGGTCTTACCCACACGGAGACTTCATTTCCTTTTTCAAGTCAGCCTAAAATACGGCCTTGAGGCAACGTCAACATTACATTTTAATTAAAATACTATGTAGCATATAAACATAGAGGCAAATGCCATGTCCTTATTTATCGTAAACAGGAAGCCTACATTTGGCCACTATGAACATTGAACATTGTGTACTGTAACATTACTAATTCAAAAATACCCAGCTCAGGACTTCCCTGGTGGCGCAGTGGTTAAGAACCCGCCTGCCAATGCAGGGGACAAGGGTTCGAGCCCTGGTCCCGGAGGATCCCACATGCCGCAGAGCAACTAAGCCCGTGCATCACAACTACTGAGCCTGCGCTCTGAGAAGCCCACACACTGCAACGAAGAGCAGCCCCTGCTCTCCACAACTAGAGAAATCCCACGCGCAGCAACGAAGACCCAACGCAGCCAATAAATAAATCAATAAATAATAAAAAAAAAAATACCCAGCTTGCCACATTCCATTCCATACACTTCATGGTAATCTGTTCTGATATCCTTATAACCCAGTCTTTGGAGTTCTTTTTGCAGGCCACACAAGCCCGTAATAACATGGGATCTAAAATAAGAAATTCGCAAGTTTTTTCCCCTTAAACCCACATGTCAATCCATATTCTCTACCTCGGTGTCCTACGTTTTTCCCCTTGGAGTCATGGCTTGTCTTTGGCAGGATATAAAATACTATGTGTCTCTTATTTTAGATCACTTCGGAAACACACAGACTTCATGCAAGCTGCATGCCAAGGATGTTTCAAACAGGAACAGATGTGGACCTGGGTTTTCGTTCTGAAATGCAACTGTTTGGTCATTGCAGAAACTTCGGACTATAACAACGATGCATTTATCATACACAGTAAGGAGCCTGGTGGGGGTGATCTCTATCCCCATCCAGCCAACAGAAATTCAGGGAGGGCAGAGCAGGCCAGGCCACCAGAAGAAGTGGATCCCATGTGCTATGTGGGGCACAGGACCTCAGGACCCACCGCAGACACTGGGATTAAGATGCTAAAACAAAGGATGGGCGATGAAGAGTGGAGGATCAGACATAGTTAGGGGTATCCCTACCTCAGGCAGTGCTCCTAGAACCTGGAGCTGGATCCATCTTCCTTTCCTTTGTTCTGAGCATAAGAAATGTATTCCACCCCTCTGAGCGAGGCTGATCTATAAGCTCCAGATGTCTGCTCCTAGGCACTTACCTTGATTCTCTCTTGTTCCAGTTTTTATCACCCCATCATGCCAGTGGTCCCCTGTTCCAAACTGGCTTATCTGGCTGGGTTCTGTCTTCTCTCTAAGCCCACTGGACCTCAAACAGTCCCCGTCTCTCTAAAATTCCATCCAATACACCAATGGGCAATCTCTTTCCTCAGTCCTGGAATGTTCCTACTGTTATTATTTCTAATACATTTGACTCCCTGTTGACAATTTACCACAGTTTGTGAGTTCCCGTCAAGTCAAGGCAATTTGGAAAAGGAGAGTTTTGACTACAGAATTGCAAAGTTAGTCAAAAAAATTTTTCACTCAAAACTGGAAAGAAATCAAAATGATACAAATCTTCTATAAAGTATTAACCATGCTTTCGATACTATAGCTTTGTTTGTATGCATTTTTATCTTGAAAAAGAAACGAATTTTTACCCTCTTTTACAACATATCAGAATTCCTCAGATCAAAAAAAAAAAGTGAAAGAGTATAGCCAAAATGTTTATGAAAATATTAAGATTTTATTACAGTTTCAAACTTGCTACTTCTTTGGCACAAAGCAAAATTTATGGGCAAGGTTATAAGTTTTCATAAAATGAATATTTGAATCGAGTACTACATAAGAAATATGTCAGCTGAGTGGTCCCCAGTCCCACTGGTTACATACATACATGCTGACCCGCTTCTATCCCAGGACAGAGATAGGGAAGGGGATAATTTATTCCTCAAATAATCACTGACGGACCGCTATGCAACAAGCTAAGGGTATGAGAATAAACAAGAAAGATGTGGGTTTTGCCCTCGTGGGGCTTATAGTCTAACGGTGTGATTATGTAGGTTCTCTTTATTCTAAAATAAGAATGCCTGATTTTAAAGATCTGGGGGAGGCAGATCCAGGCCTAATTCATTCCCTTCAGTTGACAGATCAGAAATCCAAAGTAAATCACCTGATTCCTAATGTCCCCACATGGTCAATGCCTCCAGGCATTTTCATGGGGGCATTTCAGGGCCTTTGACCTCATTTTCCAAGGGAATTAGGCACGTCCACCACCCCCCACCCCCGCCGTCCCCTGCCTGAAATCACTGCCACTTTGCCCTGCAGGCTTGGGTCATAAATCACACCCAATCAGGCCAGACCAGAGGTGCTTGCTCCAGGGGAGGCTGGCATCTCATCTACCTGTGAACAACAGCCAAGAACCACTGGGGGGCTGGCTGCTGTTCAACACTAGAAGGTACTTGGCAGATAGCAGGATGACCCAGGATGAACCATGGTGATGAGGAGGAGGTGGGGGTGGGGTGGAGGAGGGGGGGAGGAGGGGGGAGGGGGAGGAGGAGGAGCTGCCCTACATACCTCATCTCTCAATCTAACAACAACCTGCATGGTGCCATGAAGGTGCTATCATCAGTTCTTTTCATCTATAGTTCTGGGAGTTTGGTGGCTTTCACCCAAGGCCGTGAACCTTGTAGGTGGTAGAGCCTGGCTCTGAACTCACATCCAATGCTTGCCTCCAAAGCTAAGCCCCTCTGCCCCGAGCCCCACAACAGCTAGAGAGGAGTGGCAGCACCCACACCATCCCGGGATGGCCGGATGAAGTCAGGAGTGCAAGAGGCCTAAGGACCCTCCTCCTTCACCAAGGTACTTAAGGATGTCACCTGGCCCTTCCCCTAACTCCACACTCATATCTTTAAATCATGAAGCACCAAAACCTTACTGGAAGCTCCAGAATTCATGGTGCAGCAGAAATCAGCACACACATTGCCAGCCCAGTCCCTGGTTCCACGACCTCGGGAAGTCTCAGACCCCACTGCACATAGACCTGAGAATTATAGGCTTTGGACCACGGTTCTCACAGGTGCTCTTTCATTTCCTCCCTCCTTTCTCACCCAATACCTTCCCAGTTCTCTCAGGAAAGTTACCTCTATTTATGGAGACTGATTCTATTCTAATTTTTAAAAGAATGCTACATTAGGACATTGATTGTTAAAGGATTGGGAGTGACTCAGAAGAATGCGTACTATTCAACCCTTCCAGGACAGAGGCTGGCTAAGCCTCAGAGGACATTCTTCAGCTAAGGTGCAATGAACACAGGAGGTGTCACCTGCCAAACAACCAGAGAGTTGGAATTTCTCAACTCAAATTTTTCAAATAACCAGATACTACAACCCATCCTCCGCTGGCTAACTGCCCAAATCTCTGCCTAAGTGCTGCACGGACCCACCGGGCCACACAAAGCAATTCAGATCTCCTGCCTCGAGGGAGAAGAAAGAATTAAAGCTGAGCTCTTCCAGGACTTGGAGAAGACACGAGGCAAGTCTTCCTAAGAATTCATCGTAGCCACGAGAACATTCTCAAATGAGTCAACGATATTTTGATTTTGCACTTTAAATGTTTCTCTCTGCCTTGGACCACAAGATTTGAACAGGGTCACATATGACCTCTGATAGAACTTATTTCAACTCCTAATACCAGGCCACTCTAGACACCCTGAAGGAACAGGCAATCAGAGGAAAATCACTAGACATATAAAGAAAAGCTATAAATTGTGAAAAGGGACTGATTTGAGGGATCAAAGTAAATAAAAGCTATGACACGTTGTTTGATTGCAATGCAAATAACAACAGAAATAGAAGCAATTAACCAAGAGAGGAGGAACAGTCCATGAAATTTAAAAAAATAAAAAAT
>NC_041224.1:39449778-39460801 GCF_002837175.3 Physeter macrocephalus | reverse complement strand
ATATATATATATATATATATATATATATATATATATATATATAAAATGTTTCTATACAACTCCTGAATCAAGGAAAAATCAAAACCACAATGATAGACCAGGTAAAAAATAATGAGATCACCAGGTATTGAAAGGCAAAATAACAGTAAAATCATCATCGTCGTCTTTGCCCATGAAAACAGCCAAATCTATGATAATGCTCAACGAGCGTATGGAATTAAGAGCTTAAAGAATATGCAGATGTCCACACTTGCTAACAGCATGGAGCAGGAATTCGTGACCTTTCCAGGTCTGCAGGAGCCCTTCATTCCCAGAGAATGTCTGAGGAAGAGATCACAGATAATCATCTCCGTTCCCAGAGTCAGTTAATGCGTAGAAACTGCAGAGAACATTTTCTGTATATATGGGTTAAATGTTTGGGGCAAGTTCTGGTTGGCTAGGTTTTGTTTCTTTTTGAGTCCCCTACTTGCCTAGGACCTTAAATCCAGTAGCACCTGCACCTCTGAGTGACACTCCCCCACAGACTAAACAGTGCTGGGGAGACACACCCCCTTCTACCTCTGTGCCTTTTCCTTGCAAGTCTTTGACTGTTTGACAGGTTATTCTCCAAGAAACTAGAGTATAAAAACATGATAACAGTGGTTATATAACTAAGCTAACAAGGAAATACTATTTGGTATAGGATTTAAAGACCAATAATGGGACTTGTCATAAAAATTGGCAAAGTAAAAGCATGCTTCTCTATTCTCCCCCCTTTGAAGCCCACTCAAAACAAAAAGAAACAGGTTTTCAATAAGAAGGAGATGAAAAGAAAAAAGAAAACACTGCAGAGAGCCCAGGGTAGGGGCATCACTAGCCCCACAGACCCACCAAGGGCAACGACACTCCAGCACAGAGCAAGCAGAGCCTGTGGAAGGTATTTTAAAATCTCATTTCTGGCTCCATTTTCTGTTTCCAGCCATGTTTTTATTTTTCCCTTATTGTAACTTATCTCCCTTTTTATTTTATAGAACATTCTAAGACAAGGTATAAATAGATCAGTCAATCAAAAGGCACTGTATAGTACAATACCCAATTTCCATATCGATGACCGTAGGTCATCAAAATGATGTATTTTCTGCTTAGGATGGAAAAGTGCATAAAATATTTTAGGAACATTTCATCACAAATTGTAAGTTTTGGTGCTGAAAATAATGCATACCAGACCACTCTGAAGTTCTGCGGCCGAGCACCAGACTGGATCCTGTCTCCGTTGTCTCTGACCAGTGACCAGCACACACCCCTCAAATGCCTTCTGAGCGAATGGAACCCCTTAAGAGTCCCAGGTAATCCAAGAGGACAGGCCTCCCTGACGGCAAAGATCCAGTTCACATCATCTGTGGGACTGAATTAGGAGGGAAAAATACTATTAACTATTCAAAGTCGAAGCATCTCCTTCTGTGGTGACTTCATGTGCCCCAAGAAACCTTTGGTAATCTAGCTTTCTCTGAATTTCCCCTACATGGAGACAATGAGTTCTAACAATGCAAACATCAGCTTTACCTAACAGTTCTTACTGACAACAAAGTGTCTCATGAGAGTCTTTTAGTGTGCCCTGGCTGAGTCTGATCAACTCTGGAAAACTGGTAAGATGTCCTTCTGGAGTCCCCAGTGTGATGTGACCCGTGGCAAATTCTCTTTGGACCGTGGCAGTTCAACAAGGTTCAATGAGCAGGCGCCCTCACTATGTGACCTAGTCAGTTCCTGCACAGTGTTAGATACCAAGACAGACCGAAAGGGCTGTCAGCATCGACAAAATTACAAGAGAGTCTCACCTGTGGGGAGGCTCACCTATAGCTGCACGGGCTGTATTCAGGGCAACTCTGGGGGTGCCACGTGCACAGGCTACAAAGTGAGTGGTGTCCCCGGGGTCGTGTGATGGGGAAGCCCTGATCACTAGCACAGGTAACAACACTGGTAGCTCAAAGGAAAACTCCTGGTTTATGAAACTGTAATGAAGGAGATTCCTTTGGCTTCTAGTTTAAAATGAGGACCCAAGCCCACATGTTTGCTTCTCAACCCCACTGAAAAAGAAGTATAGAAGTTCAGAAAGGAATAAACCCACAATAGCAGAGACAATAGGAAGATGGGGCAAAATCAAGACAGAAGATTTCAGTACATTTCTAGTGACAAGAGAATGGAAATGTGCGGTAGAGAAAGTTGTCCAGAATACACTACAAGAGGGCTGCAGGGAAGGCGGGGGTCACCTGAGTCACAGGAAGGCTTCTGGCTCAAAATTAGCATGAAACTAAAAATAGATAAGTTATAGAAAGTCTGCATAGGGAATTATACAATCTACTCCCCTCCCTAACACAGAGTTTAAATCCTCTGGGTGAGCTAAGACTTCTAGTTGGTGCTCCCAAATCAAGTCATCCTCATCCTGGCATTGGAGGTCTCCTTCACCTGCCCAGGCTGACTTCCCTCTCAGGGGCGAGGCTGAGAGGGGAACAGATCTGCTCACACCATGTGGAGGAAACCCAACCTGATTATCCAATCTTTCTTCCTTCAGTAAGAACAGATAACCAAAAATGATGATGATGATGACAGCTAACATTTACTGAGCATTTACTATATCCCTGGCACAATTCTAAAAACTTTACACGTACTGACTCATTCAACCCTCAACAACAGCCCTAACAGGGAGCTACCATTATTATTATTAAAGTGCTTTATAAGGACCAAAGGCAAAGCCAGGATTCAACCCGAGTCTGAGCCAGAGACCAAGCTCTTAACCACTAAGCTAAACTACCAACATATAAGGAAAGCGAGCAGCACAAAAGACCCAAATGTGTCCTCAGAAGAACAGACAATTATGGGACCAGCATTTAAGGCTTAAAAAAAAAGAAGAAAGATACATTAAAAAAAAAAAAAAACTCACAAATCTGAGAAAATATATCCATAAAACAAGAACAGTATGTTAATGAAAAAGGGAAAGTCAAAGAGGAAAAATGAACTCAGAGATGAAAAATGATGGCTAAAATAGAAACTTTAACTCAGAGGCTAGAAAATAAAATTGAAGAGACCTCCCAGGACATCAAAGTAGACAAAGAGATGGAGACCATGAGCGACAAAGGGGAAAATAAAATCCAGGAAGTTGGAGTAACAGAAGCCATACTCAGAGAGAACTAGGACAATAGACAACCTTGACACTGTAGCAGTAAAGGTCAAACTGACAGTAAGCCGGAGTTGAGGGTAAAGGAGGGTGAATAGAGTTCAGATACTGACAAAGTGGATGGAGCTGGACGTAAAGTTTATTATCTAAAATCATGAACACTGCCAATGAAGAACCAAAAATAACTACCAAACACCAAAACTAGCAAAAAGAAGTCATCAGGACTGGATAGCTAAAAAATTTCCCCATGTTTATTAGCAGGAAATCAATAAACACTGTCTAGAGTTGCTCCTGGGTGCTGGGGGTAAGGAGGAAGAGGGGTCACTATTACTTTCCACCATAATCTCTTCTCTTTGATTTATATTGTCTGCATATGTGATTTCAGTAAAAATGTTAAATTCTGTCATTAAAATGTCATTCACCTCTTATGCCATGCATTACTAAGTTTTCTCACCAGCATGCTGGCATAACTTGGTGCCTAACGATATATCCTACCGTACTTACTGTGGCATACTCTCCACGGGTACCCCAATGGCACTTTCTTTAGAATAAATGAGGGGTGCGGTTTGAGGAAATGAAATGCAGGCGTTATTCGGACTGATTCTCAAGAGTTATTCTGTCCCCTCCTGTGCCTCTTTCTGCCCTTCACAAATCAACTACGTCTCCAGCTGAAGCAAAATGACGGCACTGGGTTGGCCTGGTGCCGCTGTCCTCCAAGTCACCAGAGTCTAATTTGCTGTCGTTGCATTTAAAAATCGGACCTAAAAATCAAGACTGAATATTAACAAGCTCAATGGCAAGGAGATACCATGCGCAAAGCACGGGGCCTAAACTTACAGGAAGAAATTTAATACAAATATGTTTAAAATCTTCAAAGGTGGTGTAAGAAAATTAAACAAGCAGCAAGAGATCTGATTTGGCAACGGTGCATGTGGGTGGAAAAAAAAATTGATGGGAGGGTCTTAAAATTGACAAAAAGGGACTTCCCTTGGCGGCCCAGTGGTTAAGACCCCGTGCTTCCAATGCTGGGGGGCGTGGGTTCGATCCCTGGTCAGGGAACTGAGATCCCACGTGCTCCCACGTGCTATGTGCTGCGCAGTGCAGCCAAAAAAAAAAAAAAAAAAAAAAATCAAAAGACTGGAATGACGCAAAATTCTGAGTAGGCTGTGGAGAACGCTTCTGAAGGCTGTGCTCGGTTCTAGAACAACCCCACTTTCCTAACCTAAGCCACCTTCCTGACAGACCACCCATGTGGAATTCTGTGTCCTATGGTGATGACGAACCAGCTGGTGGTTCCGTTCGGCCAGCAGCAGCCTTACTCAGCGGTGTGTGTGAAATCATCTGAATATTTTATTGCAACCATTTAGGGACTTATGTTCTAGGGCATCTTAAGCTCTTCAGGAACCCAGACAAGGGGAGAGGGTGGGGCTTCCTACTTGGATTCAACATAATTGCTCTGAAGAAAAAGGGGTCAACTGCCCAATAAGGATTTTCAAACCTCTGTTTAAACACGTTTTGCTCATATTTTATCAAATGAGTGGAAAATGGAAAAAATGAAAAGAGCTAACATTAATAAGCGCAAGTCTCATAAACTTAATAGAGTTGAGGCAAGAATGAAAAGTATTCGATGGACCAAAGCTCTGATTTTTTTTTTTTTTGGCTCCGTCAAATGCCCACTGGCCTCTAACTGAGAGTATATGTTCAATTGTAAAGGAAAAAAAGAACACTTACAGAGCAGGCATGGGGCTTCCCTGGTGGCGTAGTGGTTAAGACTCTACCTGCCACTGCAGGGGACACAGGTTCGAGCCCTGGTCCGGGAAGATCCCACATGCCGCGGAGCAACTAAGCCCGTGCGCCACAACTACTGAGCCTGCGCTCTAGAGCCCGTGAGCCACAACTACTGAGCCTGAGTGCCACAACTACTGAAGCCCACATGCCTAGAGCCTGTGCTCTGCAACAAGAGAAGCCACCGCAATGAGAAGAAGCCTGCACACCACAACGAAGTGTAGCTCCCACTCACCGCAACTAGAGAAAGCCCGCATGCAGCAAAGAACGCAGCCAAAAAATGAATAAATTTTTTTTAAAAAAAGAGCATGCATGAAAAGCTAGCAATAAATGGAAATTGAGATATAATTCGGGAATTTTAAAAAATGAATTTCAAAGAATGAAATCTTCCGTATAACATAGAAGTCTATCATTGCGCTTGATCCGATATTTTCAGAGATGCGTGCTGCCTGTTCATAGTTGGGCTGTACCAACTGGTGGGTCTAGGCCCTGGGAGGGACAGTTCCATTGCACTTCCCTCTGGTCAAACCACATTCCAAAGTACTGCTGCTGTAACTCTAGGCCTGTCTCAGAAATGTCGCTAAACAGAAATGCATTCAGAGGAGGACCAGGATGGTGAGGAATCTGGAAGCAACTCACACAAAGCGTGCCCCAAGGAACTGGGGATACTTAGCCTGCAAAAGAGATGAGCAAGTATGAGAAGAATTTAATTCAGCTGACACTTACTGAAGCTCCACTTGTGTTCGACACTGCAGGCAATTCAGACCTGAAGGAGATGCCATCATTGCCTCATGGAGCTTACCTGATAGTGGTGTCCAAATATCTGAGAAATGTTGTGTGGAATGACAAGCAAGAATTGGGACCAAGGGGAGAAAAGTAAGAGACAGAGTGGAGCTTAACAGAAGAAAAACTGTTCTTCTTGGAAGCACTCAACTGCTGATATGCAGATATTTATTCAGGCATTTATTCAAACATAAAAAAGGAATTATTGGCAAAGATAAATTCGGGATTCGGGTGGTTGGCTACCTGGGAATTGGAGGCGGTTGCCAGGGGTGGGCGAGAGTGAGACAAGGACCAGATGGTTAGAGGTAAATTACTGTCATTTCCCTAGCTTTTACCCTTTAAGGTAACGCTCTGGGACACTTATTATTAAAACAAACATTAAACAAACTAATTAATTGATAGCAGATCATAAAAGTGTACTAAGAACCTAAGATTATGATGAATCAAATTTTGCACTTGATGTTAAAAATTAAAATAAATTTTGTGGTACGCGGGCCTCTCACTGTTGTGGCCTCTCCCGTTGCGGAGCACAGGCTCCGGACGCGCAGGCTCAGCGGCCATGGCTCACGGGCCCAGCCGCTCCGCGGCACGTGGGATCTTCCCGGACCGGGGCACGAACCCGCGTCCCCTGCATCGGCAGCCGGACTCTCAACCACTGCGCCACCAGGGAAGCCCTAAAATAAATTCTTAAATAATGTATGAGTTAGACTAACTGAGCAGCTCCTAGACTTCTACATTTCAGACACTAGGCAAACTGCCCCTTCCCTCCCTACTCCAGTAAAATGGGGAAATGGTTTAGGTTGCCAAATAAAATATTTTTCAAGGTGATTTTAACAACAAAAGCAAGAGTGGCAAAAACCTCAGAATATCCAAACTTTGAATACATCCAGCTTCAGGAAACCTGCATTGCCTTTCTTTTTCTTATTTTGCTGTGAAAAATAAGTCAAAGTGTCTTCTTACACCATGGATTGGCATGAGGGGTCCACCAGATCACATCAATCCTCAGGTCCCTTCCGAGGATCATCTGACTGTATGCCCTAAGGGTCTACCTGGCAATGGAAGGTCAACATCTTATAATCCGTTGATAAATATAATGGACTTACACAGCACAGTTAACCAGAGAAATGACCATGCTCTTTAATATCTCTGGCCATAATTCAAGAAGACTAAACTTTAGAGGGGTGGGAGGAGAGGGGAAGGATTTTAAATGATTTTCTTTATGAATATGGTGTCTTATGCCAGGGATCCATTCTGCCGAGAAACCTCTAGATGCCCTGGACATAACTCTTCTACTGCAAGAGCCTCTCTTTTTAGGGTTAAAGAGACCTTCTCACCTCCAAGAAACTGTAAGGGACCTAGAGCCTGATAAGAACCCACAAAGCAGAGAGGTTTCCAACAAGGTCAGAGGACTTACCTTACTTGTTGTCCCGTGGTTGTTGAGACAGAAGCATGTCCAGATCCAGTCTGGGGTTAAGTCAGTAAATCCTTATTGAAAACTGCCAAGTACTAGGCTCTTGGGCAGCTGGGTATGATAAACACCCTATATCCGTGGAGGGGACATGACTCCAGGAAACCATCTGCAATGGTAATTCAAGTTCTTGAGGATAAGAACCCCATTCTTAAGTTATCCCTCAAGGCCAGGTCCATAAATATCAGATGGCTTTTTAAAGATTTTCACTTCCCATCTAAAAAGAGAACTCCTGCAATTGCGTAGGAAAAACTGGTCCAACTTAAAATGCTCAGGAATAAAACAGTGCTCTATTATTTAAAATAGGTCATAATGGCTCCTTAAAGCCAATTTCGGGAATGAAAATAAACAGATGAATGAGAAAGAAAACTCAATTGCACTTTTAAAAAAATAATAAAAATAAAAGGGTCAAATACGAAAAGACTATGTTGCCAGACCGTTTGTACACGACTGCTTTATTTACAGACTGACAAAATCATCAGAAAACAAACTACAGAAGTAATTACTAATGGCAACAAATTAAGAGAGGCAGCCCTGGAACATTTTTTAAAGTCTAAAGAAATACACTGAAGCCTTGCACTTACTACTTAACAGCCACATGGGGTGATGTGAGTCATTTACTCTCCCTCCACTTCCTTCTACCTTTGGATCAAGTGGGGGTAACAGTATCTGTCCTTTCTTTCTCACAGAACTATTCTCAGGAACAAAGACAGTGTCTGTGATAGTGCTTTGGAGATTACAAAACCCTTTAGAGATACGGTAGGCTGCTATTTTTCAAATCTTTGAAGGCTATCTACTATAAACTTTTTCATTTCTTTCCCTCTTTCTTTTCAGCTTTTTAAAAACCCATTTGATCTAACTTACCTATAAGCACTTTACACTGACTCATTTATTATTCATAACAAACACTACTACATATACTACTATCACTTCTCCATTTTACAGAAGAGGAAACTGAGGCACAGAGGAAACAGCACAGGCAGCTGTTCAAACCCAGGCAGTCTGGCTGTACTGTTCTTGCTCTGCACCATGCAGCTCACCTAAAGTTATCAAGCGTTCTATTTACTAATCTTCAGCCATGTTCATTTTATCAGGATCCATAAAACAAAAGGCAACTTCGTGAGAACCATCCAATCTAAGTGCTGAAAGGAATCTGAGTAGACATCTCAGTAGAAAAGAATCATTTCTATTCTTTCTTTCATTTGATTTCCAAAGGTTCAGGAGACTTTTTTTCTCTTCAGAATACTGTTAGACAAAAGTACAGAATTCTCTGTGTGTGTGTGTGTGTGTGTGTGTGTGTGTCGGGAGTGGGGCAGTGTCACCTCCCTAAGGGTATTCAAAGTCATCTTTTAAATGCAAACTAAAAATTTTTTGGTACTATAGAAGATCTGGTAACAAGGCAAGACCGTACCAAGCATCTAGCCCAGTACCTGAAACATCAGGCAATTTGTCGAAGGATTGTAATTTCTGAAAATATTAATTTCTCATCATGCTCAGATCCTATAATTCTGAGAAAAGAAATAAAAAAATATTAGGTAACGGTATTAATCTACAGCACTGGTGTCTACACTTTTCATCATGCACCCTTTTTCATAAAAATGAGAGCATGTACTCCTGATGTGTGTGTGTGTAGATAGATAAAAATTTATATATACATCAGTGTTTTAAAACACTGTATAAAATCTTATGAACATTTAAAACAAAAACATATATTGAAAAATAGTAAATAATGAGCAGAAATATAAGTTCTGGTATTTTCTTTCTGCATCCTAATGTACAGTCTTGAGCACCTTGGAAGATGCTCACCCCCTACCCACCCCATCACCTTGGGAGACTAGTTACATAGGGAATATTGTGTGATTTTAGAACAGGAGATCCAGGGTCAGGATGCCTGGGTCAACATCTTGGCTCACCTTTTAACTCTGTGTGACCCTGGGCAAGTCATTCATCTTTCCTGGTTCTCAAGTTTTCAAATCTTTAAAATGGAGATAACAGTCCCCACCTCACAGATACGTGGATGATTAAATAATGTAATGTGTGAAATGTGTTCAGCACAAAACAGCCAATCAATGAATGGTTAAACCAGAACTGACATTTAATGCAAACCTCCTTTTTATAAATGGAGAAAACGAGGCCCAAAGACATTACCTGACTATCCAGGCCACACAGCTGGGTATCTCAATGGTTGCCTAGAAGCCACATCTCCTAGCCCCACACCAGTGATCTTTTAACCGCACTCCACTAATTCTAGATAAATGGAACATACCCCTGGAGGTCCCCTACTTGTTCTATCTTTACAACACTGATATTGAAAACAAGGGCCAAGACTCCAGTGCCTTTCCTTTGATAACTATTGGATATTAAATCTATTTAATATCTCCCTTAAACCTGTTCTCACATTGCAATCCATACTCCGATGGTGTGACACCACAGCACATCAGGAAAAGCTTGAGTCTGCAGCTAGCTCATCACACGCCTGAGTGCTGATATAGACAGCAAGAAGATATTGCTGGGGAAGCAGACAGCTAAGATTTGTGCATTTCAATGATGCAGATTTTTTCTTAAAAAAAAAAAAAAAGACCTATTATAAAGTAATAATAAAAGAGTAAGGATGGGGCGTGGGTTGAAGTACAGATGCTACAAGAATGGCAGAATGTTGATAGCTGTTGAAGGTGGGTGATGAAGACATGGGGTTTATTTTAATATTTTATTTGCCTTGTATATCATAATAAGGTTAAAAAAAAACATAACAAGGTTAAAAAAAAAAAAACATGGCAAGGGAAAAAAAGTAGCTGGTGTAGAGGCCTCAAGGACCATGAAGAAATGAAGGCAATAGAGAGGCAGTCAGTGGAATTAGAGAGACATTTTTTTCCAAGTCTGCATTCTCTTAATTGTCAACTGAGATGAAATATACAAATATTCCTCAATAACAATAACCACAACCACCTTTTCCAAGTCTTATAAAAACATGAGATGGCCATCAATACAGGTATGGAGGACTGTGGGAATTCACTCTGATAGTAGACAGACTTGCATCTACTCTTGGCCCATCAATGACAAAAAAGACAAACGTCCCCCCATTGCCTCTAAGTACTCCTCCACCCTTCTTGGAATGGTCCCACAGACAGGTGTCTCTGAAGAAAAGAGCTCTGTCTTCCAGAAGGAGGGCCAGTCATGCTGAGGATCGGATGGCGGGCTGCCCGGAGGATCTCAGTTCCCAGGGTCCTTTATCACCCCTCTCTGTCCCCTGGGCTGGGGTATACATTCACACCCAACCCAGGAAAGAGACCTCAGCAGGAAGCTGGGGTGGCCACAAATACCTGAGGCCCAATCAAAGGAGATTAAGACTCTGAATCTTGAACTTGAAAAGAAAGAGGCCTCAGTACAAACACCACCCCTCAGTCATTCTCACCATTCCTTTGGCGGACACTCAAGGGTCTTCTGTACAATACAAGGGGTGTTGTACTGGGGTCTCAGTGTGAGCAAAAAGAGTCAGAGGCTGGCCCTGTCCTCAAGGAGATGGCGATCTTGTACAAGAGTCAGACAGAACAAACCAAAAGACCAGGTGACAAGAGCTAGAGCAGACATATAATCAGAGCTCTGGGAGCGGAGGAAGGGCCAGCCGCCTGGATGGCAAGGCTTTGTAGGGGAGACGTGTCACTAGGGGCGGGGGCGGGGGGGTGGGGTGGGGGCGGATCCTGAACAGCCTGTGCTGGCCTGAGAAGGGCATTCCAGGTAAAGACACAGAAAGGCCAAGGCATGTTTTTCTTTCATAAGCATACAGGCAGTAGCCTTTTTTTTTTTTTTTTTTTTTTTTTTTTTTTTTTTTTTTTTGC